>NC_134270.1:103890098-104230097 GCF_031893055.1 Leptodactylus fuscus
TTACACAAACTGAGCTACAATTGTGGCACGTTTAGTAAATCTCTCTCATTGACGTAAAGGGGTATTCCCATCAACGTAATCCTATCTATATTTGTAGATAATTAAAAGTTAAGCAGTTTTGCAAATATAGGTAATTAAAAATTCTGCAGCGTTTATAAAGATTTCCTCTAACCATCTTAGTGGTGATATCTGTTATCTTGATCGGTTGCCAATGGATACGACCACCAATGCAGAAACTTGTCAAAAACCCAGCTATGATTTTCTTATTGTAGATGAGTTATCAGGCAGGGACACTACATGTATGAGGAGATATCTTGGCCACAATAAAGAAATTATGGCTGATTTTCTGGCCTTAGAAAGTTCCTGCATTCATGGTCGTATCCACTGGTAACCGATCAAGACCACAGACTGACCACAAGATATTTAGAGAGAATCTTTAAAACTCTGCAAAATATTTAATTACTTATATTTGTAAAAATGTTTAACTTTTAATTCTCTACAAATGTAAAAATAATTATGTACATGGGAATACCCGTTTAATTTGCAGCATAAAAACTGGTGAAATCTGTTTTATTTTTTTTTATTTTTTTATCACATTGACTTAAGATTCCCTAGTGGCAGCTGTAGGTAGTCATAATTTTATTATGTATTTTATGGCTGTGGTAAGGGGACCCTTTCAAAAGAAGAATTCTGTCCAATCTTTGAGCAGTAGGTTACAGAGCAGAAAGCTGAACGGATTGTTATGTAAGTTTGTGTGGAAAGATTCAGTATAATCTGTCCTTTCTCCATTGAAATCTCTACTCTGTATGTGGAATCAAGGAGACTGTCCTGTCAGTGATGGCTGTGCATGCAGAGTTATTTGCCCGTCACTGATAGGACCACTGCCTTAACATCCTGGGATAAAGCAGAGATTTCTGTGGATAAATGACAAGTTACTGAATCTTCTCCCACAATAGTACATATCAGTCTGTTCTGTCACAGATTTCCTTTTATATTTAATCAAAGTTTATTTAGGTAGATTTTAAAATATAAACTTCAAACACTTAAGGCTAAGGGCGGGTTCTCACCTGCGCCCGTGTGCGCTTTAGGTAATCCAGACAGGTTTCCGTCTTTTGCCCCGAGAAGCTGGACAGGGGACGGAAACCAGGCGGTCAGTTTTCAAACCCATTCAAGTGAATGGGTTTGAAAAGTGAGCACCCGTGAGCGTTTTGTACCTGACCGCGGCGAAACTGTTTTTTGTTGTTTTTTTTTTTAACCGGACACAAAATCCTGCATGTGCGACTTTGTGTCCAGTTTCTCGGGGCAGAAGACGGAAACCCAGCTTGGATTGCCTAAAGCACGCACGGGCGCAGGTGTGAACCCGCCCTTAGACTGGTAAGTGAAGGAAGCCAAAAAGGGAATGATGAAGGAAAAAAGCAATAGACCAGGGCATGAGAAAAGGTAATTATCATATTCATGTCACAACAGAGTAAATAAGTGCTAAAGGCACCTAGGCTTAGTCCCATTAATAACTCGTAACAGCCTCTAGTAACACACTTGTGGACAAGGCCGTCATCGGTGGCAATGAGAAAGGAAGTAAGGTTACCATTTAAACAAATATCTGGTTCACAATAAATTTCCCAATAAATGGACAAAGCATAGTTAAAATATATGGTATCTTAGTCTTTTTCCAATTCCCATTCTTTACTTCAGTGCTACCTGTTGTCTGCTAGTCCATCCACGCTCAGGGAGAAGGATCTCAGACTAAGCCCCCTTGCAGAGGGGTTTATGACTGGTCAGTGTGCGATCCGGGTTTTTCTCGGGTAGCACACTGACCCCTTTATTTCTATAGGCCCATACACATCACCGTGAATGACACGGTCACATATGTGGGCCGACAGTCCAGGCTGCAAAATATGGAACAGGTACTATTCACATCATATTTTGCAGCCTTTGAATGAAAAGGGCTGAGGGTGACAGGTGGCACATGGGTGACATCCGCATGTACCCCGTGCACCACCCGTGCTGTTCATTCACATCAGCCAATTAGCACATGGTCGTGTGCAACCGGCTTAAGACACTAGGAATGTCTTGATATCCTCTGTGCTGCCATAGAAGGTGCAGATTATAATAAAAAATTTCAAGGGTTTTTCCTTGCTAAAAAGTATATTATGAGTCCAAAATTGAGGGTGTAAAGAGTCCAACAGTGCCAGACCCTCCTGACTGCTTCCTTAATGATCAGAAGTGTTGATAAATTACTTAACTTATCTCAGAAACATGAAGCTGTGCAGGTCTCTCCTTCCCTGCTCCACACGGACGGAGGGAGGGAGTAAGGATCCCGCCTGCCTCTGATGTAATGGTGCGTAAAAGGGCACTGGTCAGAAAGTGAATATTTCTCCTGACCGCTATCATGGTTAGTGCATTATACTCTTAGTGTCCCCCTAAACTATGTAATGCTCCATTAGTGATTCCCTACACTGTATATAATTCACCTTATTGCCTACGACACTGTATAATGCCCTATTAATGTATCCCTACACGGTATAATGCCATGTTTGTGTCCACCCACACTATAATGGACTATTGGTGCCCCCATAGTATGCCACATTGGTGCCACAAACAGTGTGCCAATTAGTCCACACACTATACCATGTGTAGGCCACTAATGGAGCTTTGTGTATGCAAGTTAACTGTGATGTAATAACCCCCTTTATCTTACGTACCATACCAGTTAGAGACACTGACCCCTCTTACAGGGAAGGTTGAATTGGTGTTTTGGTTTTTTTTTCCTTAATTTTTCTTGCTCAAACCTGGGGCGTGTCTTATAGTCAGATGTGTCTTATTATCTGCAAAATCTGGTAATTTATGAAGAGGTTCTCTCCTTGTGGATCTATGAGCTGCCATAGATGTCCATCTAAGCATAGAGTAAATGATAAATGTAGAGAGGCCAGCAGCACAGCCCACACATGCCCCCTTTACATAGTGGCAAGGGCAGTATAAAAACACCATTACAGGATTCTTTTTTTTAAGTCTGAGGACCTGCAGGCTGTTTTACTGAAATAAAAAGGCCTGAGAATTGGAGGAACTGTATTTTGAGGTCATTATTGTGAACCAGAGTGTCAGGATTTTGACCCTATATAGAATGAAATACTGTGTGAAAATGAACTTAAAACGGTAGCATCGCTCATGGAGACCCGGGATCAGGCCGTTGTTTCAACTTTAGAAATTTGTCTCTAGAAAAAAAGCTTTGCAGAATAGTTTGTGTATTGGTCACTGCATGTGCCCAGTTTGAGGGCATACCATAGCTATAGCAGACCTGTGTAAAATGAAAAATTTCAGTATTTGGAGGGATAGCTTACTTTGTTTACGGTGGAGTTCCCCTTTAAGAAAGATTTTTGCACTTGTAATATTGAGCTCCTTTAAGACTAGACTGCTCAGGACACAAGCACAGTAATGTATGCAGATCATGGTTCAATGGATTGATCTAGACAGTGCAATACCCCATCCTACAATGAGGGGGCAGTGTTACACAACAACCCAAGGGAAGGCTGGGATGTACAGCTAAAAGGCGCTTTAAATAATTTGCACTTGATCATGTGACTAGCTCCAGTTTAGTTTTTTTTGTTGGAGCAGGTGACATTCTGCGTCTTTTCCACTACCTTTGCACAGCCTGTTAGGATGTTGGAATGTATCTTTTTATTTTTTTTGTGGAGGGGAGGGGTGTAAGAGTTTGTACCCTGTTCTGGCTCTGAAATCAGACTGAATAGAGGGAGTTAGATTTTATGCAGAAGGGGAGGGGGTTGTCTGAAGATGTTTTACCTGTTCTCTTCCTCACACTTGTGCTTTGTTGGCTGGATGAATTGTGGTATTAGTCTTTTGACAACCAATGGGGCTATTTCAATGTAATCCACGAAGTTGCCCCACTGTAACATCTTTAACCTCTGACAACACTTGGCATCATCTATTTACTTGGCATACCTGGTTTTCTTAAGACTGCAACATACAGTACAGTAGTGTCAGCATAGGGCAATTTCATTCCTTAGAAGTACCTGGCAATGCTGTTTAGAGACTGGAGCTTGTAGCCCCTTATTACAACCATACAACCTAGCCAGCTGACATTAGAGAGGATGGCCACCCATTCACTTGTTTCACTTAATATAAGCAAAGTGTCGAAACGATGGCTGCATCAAAGTGTTGCATGCATATGGATCTTTAGAGTTGGATATTAACGCATATGTAGCTGTCATCTGAGGTCTGACATCTTAAGATATGCTTTACTTCTGCGTCCATTATATCTAGTACTATTGGTAACTGTTATGGTTTGTGTGACCTGTGGACACAATGCCAAAATTTGGTTGATGGGGTTAGTGTTGGAGGTATGATAACAGATGTACAGTGCCATGTGTGATGTGGGCCAGAGCTGCTTGGCAGTGGAGCGAATGTTGCACAGAGTGGTAGAGCCCAAGGCACATTCCAAAGTTACATGAAGCAAAAAGTAATGTTTTAAGCTTTATTTTATAAAAATTCTTGCACTAAGTTTGGCCTGGAAAAACATGCCATAGATATGGGGGATGAGGGGCCGGGGAGGGAGCTAGAGTCTTCTCATGCACTAGGGATGGGATGTTGTAGGCTGCAGGAGAGGCACGATGCTATCTATGCCCAGGAGAAGAAGGATGTAGTGTCTGCACCTGCAGAAAAGGTGTCACATCCTGGGGAAAGGGGGTTGTACTTGTGAAATGTAGTGGAAGGCTGTAAGCTGTGTAACTGTTTCTTCCATATGTGCAGCTGTGACTGACAGTACACACACAGCACCACCTCATGGAGATAAATGTGCCAAGCACAGAGCTAAATCTTTTGTCAGTTTTCCTGGTTAAAAAAAGAAAAAAAAAATTAAAGATTTTTCTTTTTGTATTTCCTGGTATGTTGTGTTTCCTTTCACATACAGAGTTCTGTCTGCAGTTCTAAGAGGACCTGTCACCGAGTACAAAATGCTAAATGACAGGTCCGTCCACCAGTTTAATATATGGCCGCTGGTAGGATATCTGTACATGGGTGGAAGCCTGAGAAGAAAAAGGTTCCCACCTACAAGAGTGATGTACAGAGAACCTACCAGGGGCCATCTTGTGAATGGGGGCAATTAAATGAGGTATGCCATTCAGCTACTCTGAGACTTATGTACAAATTTACTGAAGCCTTGAAGGACCTGAGTTGTCTTTTCTGCTTTTACTCAGCTGCTAGGTGATACAGGAGCGATGTTTCTTCTGAGGAAAGCTGGGTACTTATCACTGGCGGGTCCTGCAGTAGTAACGCCATTGGTTGTCGCCCACGTCTTCTGTAATAGTAATCAGACAAGCTATTTTTTTTTTCTTTGTGATAATTTATTTCATAATTTACCTTTTTATAGTCATTGTTTCCCTCTTAATCTTCTGCATATTTACAGTTAGATGATATCCTAGCAGCCATCACTAGGTAAGATCTGTGTGTGATTTTTATATCTCCCATTGAGTGCAGTTGTCTCCCTCTAGTGGCAGCTGCAGGCAGCTACAATTTGATGGGTATGTTCTGCTGTTTGGGGTTAGATCCCCATGTGTACTTGGCTATAAATGAAAATAACCTTCTGTGCTGTTGTTCATGTTTCAGGCAGCAGGGCCATGTCTACAGCAGTAGAAGAATGGATGCTCTGTGCCTGCCATTACACCTTATGTGTGGTGGATAGACAAGGGTAGAAAAGATTATTACATTAGAAAGTGAAGGGTTCCAAAATATCAATATGGTATCTGGGTCATTGTTGAACAGGTACTATGGAGTACCTGTTATGTTAAACATCCCAGGGGACACCAATAACCAGACACTGTCAGGTTGTCTTAGCTTTTGCCCACCTCAGTACTCCCCCCCATAGCTGTTTGAAAGGGTTGTGGTCTGTATTATTTACATTGGTGCATGCTATACTTATTTTAGGCTGTGCAACTTTGTCCCACTCAAGTGCTTGACTTTGGCCAGCTGTGCAGGACTTAGGACCATTGGAGGTTAATTTTGCAGTATTTCATGCAGATACAGTCAGTAAATGTTGTCCTCATGATGTTCTTGTGACCCCAGAAACTCACACACAGCACACTTGCAAGGTAGCAGCAGTTTTTGTGTTTTTATTTAGACTGATTTGCGTTTATATCTAAATCTAACCCAGCCAGTTTAATCCTTTTGACTGCTGAGACCATGAATGACACACTTGTTAAAGGGAGCCTGTTAGGTCCAAAATGCCTCTGAATGCAGTAATGGTACATTGCAGGGACCTTTACTGAGAGCAGAAACATACATTTGTGGCCACAAACCCATGGTTTGCAGAGATGACTCCTGTCCCCGGTACGGTTCTGTTCTTATTAATGACCTCTACATGCCAGTATGATTTGCTTGGGAGACATTTGGGACCTGACAGACTCATTTAAGTGCCAAAAACCTGTCATCCTTCTTTTGGCCTCTAATCCCACCCACATACCCAAATATTAAAACATCTCCAATGTCACAAACACAAGTTTATAATAATTCTTAAAGTCAATATAATATAGTATATTCCAACAAAAAATAATTATAAATCAACATTGCACAGTCTGGCAAAAAAAAAAAAAAATTCCATTTTTTAAAATATTGAAAATGTGTGTGTGCGAAACAGTGGGGGTGGTAAAATAAATAATATATGTATAATCTATATGAAAAGCATACACGCAGCACTCATAGCAATCCCCTCCCCCAAATATAATAGTCAGATGATATTTATAGATCCTGGAAGAATAAAAACCTCATCAATAAAAATTTGATTCCAGTCTTTGCATTGTCTATGAAATGGTATGCCCTGGACACTAAGGGTTAACTTTGGTTCTGGAGCCATTTAACCCAAGGCTGCGCTGCAGGAAGCCTGGCTCTGAGATTTGGGTGGTGTTGGGCCTGCTATGTGCCCTGTAGTTTTCAGGAACCTCGCATTAGCAGACACATCCTTCCTCCCCCTTGCTGGCTGGGGGAACAGAGGGAGGGAGTGGGGAAATTTTACTGGCTACAGGAAAAAAAAAAAAGTGTAAAGGGGAAATGGATATAAATAGACTTGGAACAGTAGATACAGCGGCTGTGGCCATCTTGGGCACCCCCTCCCCTTCTTAGTCCCTATTTGATCTTCCTTAAATAAGAGTATAATCTTCACCACGTGGTCAGCCAGCTGCATTTAACAAGGAGCTGGTAATATAATTATGGGGGAAGGGCACAGAAAGCGCCAACTCCCCAGGGTGGCGAGTTTTGCTTCTTTACGGTGTTAGAACATGCATCATACCTGCAGGGAGCGCAATCTACCAGTCTGTCTAGTATACATGTGCTCCAACTCTTCTCCCTTGGTAAGGGCTGGACTGAGAATATAGTTGCAGGTCCATATTATGACTGCAATAGATGTGGGACTGAGCTCCCATACATCCAAGGAAGGCCACTGTTAAACCAGAACATGAAGCCAAAGTGCTAATGGGTGATTGTGGAACAGTGTCTTGGGGCATGATTGTTTTCAGCAATTACCAATTATTACAACCCTCAGCTAGGCAACAAAAAAAAAAAAAGTTTCTTTAAAATCCAGGAGCAGGATACATGCACCGAAGGGAGTGAAGTGGTGTTACTTGGGACACATTAATAATAAACACAAAAACCCCTTATTTTGCTGGGAATGTCTCCTGCTGCTCCCCCGGCCACCGCTGGAGGTCTATGTCATGGAGCAGAAGTGATGGGACTTTGTACATTGTGGACAATAGGAGTGGAAGGGCAAGTTAATCAAATTTCCTGTCGTCTGCCAAGGACAGCCAGGCTTTTACACAACCATTTCCTGACCAAGTCAACAACAAAAAAAAATATTAATAAAATAATATATATACGCCTGGATACTGTCTGTCAGGATACGTGGACCCTTAGTGATCATATGATCAGACCCTTTGTCAGTGATATCACATTGGTGTAAAGGGGAGTGGGTTCCATCTTTCATCCCCATGAAAGATTTTTATGGGGAATCCTGTTTCCTTTTCCCCCCATATGAAACCTATGCTATCCAAGTAAACTCCTTAATTGGTCCCCGGCTGACATCCGGCGTACAGTCCTCAATCTCATCGTCCTCTAGTATGACATCATCCTGCGAGTTATCCGCCTCATCTTTCCACTTGATGTCTTCCTCTTCATCCCCACCCATGTCTTCATCCACCTTCAGCTCATCCACATCTTCCAGATAGTGCCCTTCACCAGAGTACATGGCATCTGGGGAGTGACTTCCTCGGGCTACTCCACGGCCTGCACAATCCACACATACCCCATGTCGTCGGGAGCCATGTTTAATGCCCACGCTGGCTGCAGACATGAAGACCCGGTTGCACACCTTACAAACATATTTCTTGTCTTTACTGTGGACCTAAAAAGAGGGGATAGACAATGGAGAGATGTAAATTTAGCAATAGGATTCCTGTTATGATGGTGCTCATGTATGCACAGTGTGCAATCCTACAGACAGATGGGTGTGTGCCCCTGAAGGAAGAGCGACGATGAGACGGTCCCCCAGGCTGGCTCTGGTTACATGGGAACAAGACGTGGCTCAGTCGGATGAGGAGACAGATGGTTGTGCAATTATATGACAGCAGAGGACACTCTAAGAAGGAGCAGACACTGCTACCATAGCAACCATGAGACCAGGCTCTGTAATGAGTCTGGAGAAGTGGCACCAGGGCTGTGTCCCTGAGACTTGGACAGAGGAGGGTTAACAGCAGAAGAAACAGCCATGTACAGCACAAATAGGAGCCATGATCATATACCGATCTACTGGAGATAACTGCTCCACCCTGACCTGCACGATCTGTAGATTGGGGTGTACCCAAAATTACTGTCAGTTACTATTTACCAATGCTAACCAGCTTGGGCATGAATTTTTGGCAATGGAACAAGGTATTAATTATTTATTTCTATGCCTATTGTGAGTAAGAGCTGTCTGCAGAACTTTACCAGTCTGGATCAGCTCCCTGAACATATTGCATATCGTCCCTACTGCTGGGTTCATATATAGATGTGGAATGTATCACTAGAGGAATACTTTTATAAGCTATTTAGGATTTATAGCCCATTAAAATCCTCCCCCCCCCCCTCAAATTACAGTGAGCAACACACTTTATAAAAAGTCACACCTTTATCTAACCCTAAAAACTAAGGTTTGTGCAGGTCAGAGCTCAGTATCCCATTCCCTACAGATTCATTTCTATGCACACCAGTGTGTCTTTCCCTATCATTTCTGCAGGCGTACAGACAGGTAAGGCTTTGTTCACACCTGCGTCAGAGGCCTGTTAGGAACCCTTTGTCGAAGATAGTGCAACCAACATGCTCTATTTTATTTGGTAAAACAGCAGACACTATGACAGAAACCCAACAGACCTCATAGTCCACTGGGTGCCATTTGGGCAAGTCACACAATAGATTCTGCACTTCTGTTTACTTCCTTTGTTCTAATCTGAACAGAATGAAAGCCGCTGCAACCACATTCAGCTCTGTATACAGCAGCTCAAATCACAGTTTCCTGGAACTACGACATGCGATGATCTGGATTCATTGGGCTCAGAGCTAAATTTTCAAGTTTTGCCAAAGGTATTCTTGCAACTGCACAGCAGCGTCTAATATCCCTTTAAGTCAACCTTTTATTCCAATTGTTCTATGTGGCACCACACCATTCCAAAACTTATAGAACCTTATACAGAAGAATGTGTTCTATGTTTATCACAGTATCACCAGCAGGGGGCAGAATGCATTTGCAATGTCCTTTAGCCAGTTTCTGAGGTATTTGCCTCTGTACACCTGAGGGAGTCACTGTGGCAGGTTTATGATTAACTATTCCCTCACATTTTCTACGTCTTCCAGACGTTTTTAGTATGGTGGCCATCTCCACCCAATATGTGAATGATTAACCCATAACTTACGGACATACCTTTTCTCTTTACTAGTATGTCTTAAAGGAGAAGCGCTATTTAAACTCCAATTTTCCCGTATCAGGTCATAACATCACTAACCTCAGATCTACCTGGCACAGTTTTATTAGTTGATGACAAATGTGGCAAAACTGGTATAGCAAAGCTTTACCCAGATATGCCCAGGTAATCTTGAGTACAACACATGTATCCTCCATGATGCTTCTCTCTTGTCCCTGAAGCAGATGGATTTTAGGGACTTGAAAGGGAGGGGTGGTATTTTAAGTGAACCTGTTATGTAGTTTTAACATTAATACACAGTCAGATTTTAATGTACATTTAAAGATACAGAGCAAAAAATAAAAGGCCCCTCCTCTTTGACCAATTGACTGTTCATTGGCTCTGTGTGGTCTCATGAGTGAGCGCTGGTGGTTTGGTTGCACATATAGAAGTGTTCTTACCATACACTTTTGAATCCACATTCTTGTATACAGGAGGCAGTATTAGGCTGAGTGCACACAAGATTTTTTTGGTCCGGAAATCCGGACCAAAAAACGGGTAGCCGCGACTGGATGCACCAGTGCAGTGCACCAGCATCTAGTTGCGCACTCTGCTCCGGATTATCTAGTCGGGAGGAGGGAGTGTCTTCAGGCGGATTCGCGAGGTGAATCAGCCTGAAAAAGGAGCATGTCCGTTCTTTTTTTCCCCCGAGAGCTGGAACAAACGGCTCCTGGAAAAAAGACCTGACTGGCTCTCATTGATTTCAATGGGAGCAGTCTTTTTGGTCAGGATTTTGAGGCGAATTCGACCTCAAAATCCTCACCAAAAAAAACCTCTGTGTGAACTTGCGCCCGTGTCCACCCACTGGGTCTCTGGGGGAATACCCCAGAGAAACTGGATAACCGCCGGTGTTCAAATGCAAACTCTCCACAGGAAAACAGGGGGTTTTTTGGGCCGGACACAAAGTATGAAAAATCACCTTCTGGGCACTTTGTCAATTTTTTTTATTATTTATTTTTTTGCACAAACATGGCAGGTGTCAAAAGTTGTTAATTTTCTCATGACTTTTATACCGGTACACTGGAGTACAAGGTAAGAGAAATGGATAAGGAATGTACAGTTCTTTCCTATCTTCTCCCACTCTTTCTGGCAGCTTTTCACTCAGCAAGAGATGACAAAGAACACAATAGTTCCCCCAAGGATAAAGAGAATATGGAATTTGTGTTTCATCCTCCTGGCTGAAGAATTATTATTTCACATATTCTAGGTTATAAAACCTCTTATAGTGCATTTCTGATACCGATGACCTATCCAAAGGCTAGGTCATCGGTATATGATCTGTGGGGATCCGACGTCCAGACACTGCATAGAACTGCTGATGCAGTGGTCTCTGGGGACCAGAAGTGGAAGCAGATCTGCTCCTATTTAAGTAATAGGAGCAGAGTTGCAGTACTCTGGGTGCAAGCACTATACAGTGAATGGGGTGCAGCTACCTGAATAGGAGCAGAGCTGTGTCTTCAAACCGGGTGTTGAGCCCACACATAAAATAAGGATTACCTACCCTGTGGATAGATCATCCACATCAAAAATTCATTGTGGGTTGGAAAACCCCTTAACCATAAATCTGAAGAATCAAACTACGTGTATATGAAAAACTTGTTTAGTACCAGAATGGTGATATTAGGTCACATTCAGAACAGTATTCATACTCAGAACTAAGACTTACAGTCAATACTGAACAGCATTCCTGCCTAAAGCCTTTGCACAGTAAGAACACTTTCAAAAATAGAAGGGTTATTAGATTATTTTTGTCAATTAACTAAATGCTGAGAAATACAGGTAGATTCTGTTCAGGACACATGCTAGGGGTGCATGGCAAATGGCAGGCAGGGACTAAAAATGGCGCTGGGCAGCATTTCCTGTATTGTGCGTGAGCAGCAGAGCCCCCTGGAGGGCTCAGGATATGAGACTGCCTCCATGTGACCCATATGCTATACAGGAAGCAGCCGCCCAGCACTGACCTATTTCCAGCCCTTGGACACTGCAGGTTTTAGGTCAGGGAGGAGGAAATGGTCAGACCATTCCAGCAACCAGCTCAGCACTACTGCTCTGTAATGTAAGGGGGAGTGTGTGACACATGAATGGTCTGTCTTACAATAAGAAACCACATAGCTTCAAAGACACAATGACCTAGAAAGGATCCTATATTATTTGTGATGCACCATCCACAATGTAATGTGGGTGGATATGCATGGTCTCCAGAGTAACCAGGGAGATGTATACACCTCCATGTTAGATCATAAATTCTAGATAAGGAAGCAACATGTGCCCTCAGTGTAATGCAAAGAGGCCTGTACTCTGAAACCATGTGCAATAGTGTATAGGTGTATGTTAAAGGAGATTTCTCAACAGCCATGATCAAAGTATCTCCCTCTCTGGTAGGTTTAGCATGTAATACAGTTTGGTTGCTGCAGGCTGTAAGGTATAGAAGTCAAATCTTGTGCTTCTAACGTAACACTGGTTACCCTCCTCAAATTCCAAGACTGGACTGTTTATACAACTAAAACTAGTGACCCCTTAGACATCTCAATCATGTCAGGAGCTGCAGGGTTTGCTTTCCTGCATTGTGTACATGTATAAAATAAGCACACCCTAGATCCACATTAATATTATTCCTCTCACTCCAGGGGAGCTCCTGTAAGGCAAAATATACATTAGACACCTGTCAGCCTAATGCTTGGCCCAACACATTCATGCCCAGCCGAGTGTGCATGTTTTCTCAACAGAGAGTAAACTGCTGTCCAACACCTCTGGCAGCAGCTCATCTCCCAGAGAATAACAGAAGTAGACCTGTTGAAATTCAACATCCAGATCCCTCTATTCCTTTACACCTGGGCAGGGAAGGGGGAAGCTATTCACATTAGCCGATTGGTATTTTTGGCCAGCTTTGGGGATAAAATGCTATGGAACTATAATGCTGCCTTCCATGGACACATTATGTGCAAGAATAATGTGTCCTGCACACAGCAATATAACTTCTATAATACTGCCCCTTATGTACAAGACTATAACTTCTAGAATACTGCCTCCTATGTATAGAAATAGCTACTCTTTACACATTGAACACAACTATATTTGTGTCACTCGGTTCTATAACTTACCAGTGTGTGGCGTTTCATGTGTTCCCTCCGTGTAAATTTTTTGCCGCAGATCTCACAGGGATATGGCCGCTCCCCTGTGTGTGAACGCATGTGTCTCTTCAGGATGCATTGGTGCATGGCGGAGAAGCTGCAGTATGGACACTTGAACTTCTTCCGGATAACTGTGAACTCATTCACTGCAGAAGATGAGAAGAGCAACTAAATATTTACAAGCAAAACTAATTCATCTTAGATTTATACAATACTAGCTTTTACCCGCGACTTCGTCTGCGGTGAGTTGAGTATTGGGCAGACACAGACGTGTGAAACTGTAAAAGTGCTTTAAAAAGTTTGGTGGGCTAGCAAATGTGATTTGATGTGTTATATTGTGTATGTTGTGATACAGACCATGTGATGTGTTATACAGCCTGTGTACAGGAGTATATATATGTATCAGGCACTGTATATAGCAGTGATAGGAGATACATGTAATATATAGTATATACAGTTTGTGTACAGGAGTATATATGTATCAGGTACTGTATATAGCAGTGATAGGAGATACATGTAATTATATAGTATATACAGCCTGTGTACTGGAGTATATATGTATCAGGTACTGTATATAGCAGTGATAGGAGATACATGTAATTATATAGTATATACAGCCTGTGTACAGGAGTATATATGTATCAGGCACTGTATATAGCAGTGATAGGTAATACATGTAATTATATAGTATATACAGTCTGTGTACAGGGGTATATATGTATCAGGTACTGTATATAGCAGTGATAGGAGATACATGTAATTATATAGTATATACAGCCTGTGTACAGGGGTATATATGTATCAGGTACTGTATATAGCAGTGATAGGTAATACATGTAATTATATAGTATATACAGCCTGTGTACAGGAGTATATATGTATCAGGCACTGTATATAGCAGTGATAGGTAATACATGTAATTATATAGTATATACAGCCTGTGTACAGGAGTATATATGTATCAGGCACTGTATATAGCAGTGATAGGTAATACATGTAATATATAGTATATACAGCCTGTGTACAGGAGTATATATGTATCAGGCACTGTATATAGCAGTGATAGGAGATACATGTAATTATATAGTATATACAGCCTGTGTACAGGAGTATATATGTATCAGGTACTGTATATAGCAGTGATAGGTAATACATGTAATTATATAGTATATACAGCCTGTGTACAGGAGTATATATGTATCAGGCACTGTATATAGCAGTGATAGGAGATACATGTAATTATATAGTATATACAGCCTGTGTACAGGAGTATATATGTATCAGGTACTGTATATAGCAGTGATAGGTAATACATGTAATTATATAGTATATACAGCCTGTGTACAGGAGTATATATGTATCAGGTACTGTATATAGCAGTGATAGGAGATACATGTAATTATATAGTATATACAGCCTGTGTACAGGAGTATATATGTATCAGGCACTGTATATAGCAGTGATAGGTAATACATGTAATATATAGTATATACAGTCTGTGTACAGGAGTATATATGTATCAGGTACTGTATATAGCAGTGATAGGAGATACATGTAATTATATAGTATATACAGCCTGTGTACAGGAGTATATATGTATCAGGCACTGTATATAGCAGTGATAGGTAATACATGTAATTATATAGTATATACAGCCTGTGTACAGGAGTATATATGTATCAGGCACTGTATATAGCAGTGATAGGTAATACATGTAATTATATAGTATATACAGCCTGTGTACAGGAGTATATATGTATCAGGCACTGTATATAGCAGTGATAGGAGATACATGTAATTATATAGTATATACAGCCTGTGTACAGGAGTATATATGTATCAGGTACTGTATATAGCAGTGATAGGAGATACATGTAATTACAATGTGATGTGTTGTATTGTGTATGTATAGTGGAAAGCTATATGTAAATGTGAGTGAGTAGAGTGAGGGCTACTCCTGAGGAGACAGTAAGGAGTGTGCAGGCAGGTTGAGGCAGGAAATGCCAGGCAGTGTGTGTGAGTCTATAGCTGGGGCTAGGAGTCCTGCTTTTGTGAGTCTCCTGCTAGGAAGCCATGTTGTTTAGTAGCACCAAAAGTAGCCTGTGACTCAATCCTAAGGGAAAACTATGTTTGTGGAAAATTGCACGCAAATCCGTCCAGGCGTTTTAGCGTGATTGAGGAACAAACATCCAAACTCACAAACATCCAAACACACAAACTTTCACATTTATAATATTAGTAGGATGTTGTACTATACTGCTGAGAAGACCTGGCCCATGGAAATTGACTGGCCCTTTAATACTCATGATCTTGGATCCTTCCAGTAATACATCATCCTCTCCTTCTCTCTCCTTATGCCCACTGCCATGTCTGACATCACACACAACGGCTGTGCTAAACAGTGTCCTCATAACTGGACAAGATATCTGCAATGCAAGATGCAACCTCAGGGCCACTATGCACACTGCCCTACATGCTGACTGGGTTGGGAGTGTGTGAGTGTGTGTGAGTGTGTGTGTGTGTGTGTGTGTGTGTGTGTGTTGGAGGGGAGGGGGGGGGGGTTTGATAATGACTGTACACTACATTCCTGAGTATAGCCAGGAGGGGGCACTATGCACTATTTTCTTGCATCCAACCAGGCTCTGCTTGCAATAGGGGGGCCATAATAAGCGCCACGTTTACACGTATATGCCACAATGTGAACTATATATTAGTCTTGTAAGTTCTTTGTTCCAGTCCAATAAGGGGAATTCTAGATTTTAGGGGAAATCATTTTTATACATGAAATGTTGTGTATTCATTTACAGAAATGAGATATATGCATATTGGCAGCCATTTTTAGACCAACAATTTTGGCCACCAACAAAAACTCCCCAAAAAACTAGTAACAATGCTGAGGTGTGAAACTTTTAGTGCCTTGGGTCTTATTTAATATCCCACCTGCTAAAATCTGAAAAGCAGAAAGGAAGCTGTCAGAAACCAGGAGCCAAAAAACACGCATGTTAACCATTTTATCCCAACTGCATAAAAACTCGTAATTGTTTTAGATTGTTTATGATCATTCGTAAAAAACAATCAGTGGGGGAGAGGCCAAAATCAAAGCAGGAGGGCAGTAAAACCTGGGTGGTGTAGGGGCGAACCACAAAGTAAAGTGATGGGAGGGGAAACAAACTTTATAGTGCAGCAATTCAATTACTTGACACACATTAATAAAGATTACAAAGAAAAACCAAGTCCATAATGACAAATGGAACGTCATACAGAACAACCTGAATGTTCAGTGTTTAACCAACTCATGACCAGGTCCATGTTCATTTCTGCACTTGGTTTTCCTTCTCTTTCTCTTTCCAACCGCCACAAGAATCATCAATGGAAGCAAAATGTATTAACCAATGGAGGCCTCATAACTAGAAGTCCTTCATTATGAGAAGCTATTTTATTAGATGGGCTTAGACAGTTTAATCAAAATGTTACCAAGAACCTCATGTTCATGTATTTTTACATACAGAAGGACTTTAGCAGTAATGTTATTAGAGATAGTGTTGTGGCAACTTTTTGTGTTGACATGTCCATGGATTATGTAATGGACATTGCACTCAGCTAAACTGTAGTAAATGGCTGCTATATCACACCATGTAGCACTGTTTGTGGAATAAGACAGTAGTGTTTTTCTAAACCAAGCCCTTTCATATAGCATATCAATAAAGTGTCTGGTTAGGAAAATTCTGCAAAACTTTTGCTGACAATTCCCTCAAATATTTTAGCCTGAAAACCTTAAGATGCCCATAGACTTAAGACAGGACTCTCTGTGGTGATCCATTTTTAACCTGATTAGGTTGGTTTGGATGGTGGCATTGGCAACACCATCACAATCTTTGGTTATGTTCACAAGTTATTTTAATCCCCAAAAAAATTGATCTTGCAGAAAGGTCCTACACTATTGGCATCTTGCTGGCTCTGTATGTTATTGACAGGTCTACATTTAAAGGGGCTATGCCTTAAGAAGGTCTCCCACTGACCTGCTAATACTAGATAGGATAGTCCAAGTGGTTGAACCCCCTGTAATTGGCAACACTTAGAGGCTTGGCCTTCACATCACTGGTACAGTAAAAGACAACAAGCACAGACAAAGAAGAGAGGAACTTACGAGAGAGCGAGTGGGTACCTTTGGGCAGGTATTCAAAAAGCAGAGAACTCTCTTCCCCCAGGACGTCAGCCTTGAGGGATAGAAGGCTGTTTTTGCTCAGTAGGGCGCTGCGCAGGTTGGATACACTGGTGACCTGTTGATTGTCATCTTTCTCCAGACCCAGCGTGTGAGGTAAGTAATTGGGTTCCCCGCCTTGTAAGGACTCTTCCCCTTGCGAGTACAAGTCTACACGTTCCTCCCGGCTGTCAGAGCTGCCTGGCTCTATGACAGTCACATCATCACCTATACACACACACAAAAAAAAAAAAAAAAAATGACAAGGTGAAATTAAAATGGTCAAAACATAAAAGGAATAAGGCACCATGCTCTGTACAAATAACCTAAAAAAAACAGAAGTACCACATTCTAGAATGCATTAAATTTAAAGGTGTTGTCCAACCAATATGGCTGGTAATACAGAAAAATAAGCTTTCTGATCACCATTTTTCCTACTCAAGGTGGGAGAGGGGCACATAGACTGAATTAGAAGGAACCATGGCTGTAAGAGGCTAACCCACCTAGGTTAATTTTGTTATCCTTACAGGCCCCCATTTGTTCAGTGGTCCTAGGGCAACAGAGGCTTATCTGGCTTTCCCACCTCTTTTTAGGCCATGGGATTGCACCAACATAGTCAGTGCTTGTTCTGGTTACCGGAATTGGAGGTGAAGAAGATTCCTAATTGATCAGATGTTTAATTCACGACCATTTCGGCAGATCTGAATGTGTGCTGTGTATATAAGTACTGTATCACCCTTGTCCTAAATAGTGTCATTTCATTAAACCCAACTTTGACGCAACATAGGTTCAGCTATAACAGGTGAAGAAGGAAAGGAAGCAAAATGTGAAGTAGACAGATGCAAAGCTTACGAGAATGAAGAGAACCTAGCCTATTTCATGGTCAGGAAAGCAACAGTTAACCGGAGATAGCTCTGGTCAGATTAGTTCAGCCATGAATTATAGAACAGTCCGAGCCCATTAAAGCAGTAAGCTGGAGGTACATGATACACGGCAGCGTTAGGGAACAAGGGGGAGGCTCTTCCTTGTGTTGCCTTTAGATTGAAAATAGCAAGCCTTCTTCCCAACCTCCAATGGGCTCCTTGTAACAGATGAACTGATTGGTAAGGCATGGGGTCAGGAATAGATTTGACAAATGGATACAGTGAAACCTTTCCAAAAGAGCAGCCCCATAGAATACAACTTTTTAAATGCAATTCTGGGTAGTCATCTCAAAGACGTTCCACTGTATATAAAACACAAATTCACAATACTAAAATGACATCATAAAGTCTATAATCCAGCCTTAATGTGAATTGGTAGACAGTGGAGTAACATATTCCAAACATAGAATCAAAAAAATAGATATAAAATTGATGTTAGACGACAAGGACACCATCAGCAGTCTCTGCCACTTCGGGTCTGGTTTCCTGCACATGACTTAATGGACAGTTTAATGGAGAATTAGCAAAATGTTACATTTTGTGGATTAGCAAATGCTGGACTAAAGGAATTTGCAATTACAACGTACTCGCACAGGAAAAACAGTGAAAACCTCTGTACAAATTCTCATCCTGCTTTCCCAGAATCAGATATAACACAAACTCAATGTACAATTACAAAAGTAACACAAACAAATAAAAAGTGATAGTAAAATGATACAACAAATAATAAAACTCTACATATAAATGTACATTACAGCCAAGTAGCATTTAAGAATTTTTTTGAAGAACAATTTAATAGGCATCTGGGGATTTGGGGCTTAGGACAATTATAACTGGAGATGGGAGTTACCCCCTAAGGGTTCAGGAAGTCAGTACAAGTGTAATAAATAAATGGATTATATAACATAAACACACACATAGATACACAGATAGATAGAGATCTCTCAATAATGTAGGAGGTAGAAAAACTGCACATGTACCTCCAGTGTAAAGGTAAGCGCTGGGAAAGAACTGGAGACACTGGGTGTGAGCGACTTCACAGTAAAGAAAAGGGGGCAATTAGGGATTAACCGGATTTACCAAGGGGGTGGAGGAGTTGGGGAGTGCCACATCACTGTGCGCTTCTAAACAAACAGGTTTCAGTATATGAGGTCACAATGGTGGTTACTGGGAGAAGCCAACAGGGGATGGGGGGTAGATGTGGTGCATGGAAGAAGAGGGAGCCAGGGGATGATACAAATGAAGAACAGAGACAGAAAGGGCTAAAGATTAAGTTTAGAGTTGGGGTACAGCAGCCGAGAGATTAGAGAAGGGGTATAAAATTCTCGATTTTAACGTTTTTTGCTTAAATAAACTTAAAAAGTTCCTGAGCTGGCAAAGGAAGAAAGAGGCAGATATATTTGATGCAAGCTTCCTCTTCCTACCACCCAACTACTGTCTACAATGAAGAAAACGTTGATTATAGCTTGTGGAAGGAGGACAGAGCCTGCATGGCATATATCAGACACCTGGGCAGAGCTAGCAGCAATTTCACATTTCTGATGAAATTCAAAATTAGGATTAATAGTGGTAGCAAATTAATGCAAGTTACTGCCCAACCCTAATGCAGGGGCACAGGATTATGTAACAAGCACATGAGCAGTCTTAGACACAGGGTACAGAAGAAGGTGGTGGTTATAGACAATGGTAGTTCCATACATGACCTGTGACCTTTCACATAGAGGTCTTACTGTCTAGCTCCATCTAGAAATTTGCATCAGATCTGTCATATTCAAATAACAGGAGGTGAACATACGAAGCAGGAGGATGACCGGGTAAGAGCACAAGCTTCTGACTGTACGTTTCCTCCCACCCTTAGCTTTTCTAGATTCTATAATGGCAAACCTGTGCTGGGATACAAGTCCTCATCTGTGCAACAGAGGGCCGTTCAGACAGGAAATGCTCATCCAGCTTTTCCAGAATAGGATCAAACACAAACATCTGATTAAAAGAGATCGTAAATAACCCATAGCAAAAAAAATAAAAGAGGGGAGAGATGAGCAGGTGAAAGATGATTTAGCAGAGGGCATTCTGTGCTCCAGTGGGGAATGTGAGAACAGTATGTGGGAGTACTGGAGAGAGGGGTGGGGGGGTAAGAATGAAATGGGAGTTGTTGAGTCTGTGGGAAGGGAGGATTTCTCAGGGTCAGGAATGTGGGGTTGATGTTTATCTTTGTAGGATCGGTGCTGCTGTACGGCCCGTACCTTAAAGCAAAGGCCCTGGGGTGGTGGGAAATGTGCTATGGTTTAGATAGCCAGCTAAGCATGAACCTAACCAGAAGTGTGCCCTAGAACACAGACTCGTACCAATAGATAATCACAAACCGCAAGAAGAACTGAATTTTCACAGCATGTTCATCCTGATCTTCCTGGTTCTTCACAAATGGAAGGGCAGCTGGCCATTTTTTTTTACGGACTACATAAAGCAATGTGGTAACCCTCATAGGCAAAGTGATGGTAGCTGTTTGTGGCTACATAATAGAGAATTTGTAACAATGCAGAGCTCAGAGCTGGTACAAGCTAAATATCCGGGATCTGGCAGATCCACCCTAGTCTTCAGATAAGATCTTCTCCCACAGTGTGATCATTACGCTAGGTATCTGGGGGAAGGGGAGGGGTTGGTCATTATGCTTGGGTACACACTAAAGACCTGCGCCCTGGTTACCAACCTGCTATCAGCCCTTGGCACCAATAACTCACCAGCTCAGCTCAGACTGGAGTGAAGAAGGGAGAGGTTCAGTTGGTTTGATCTTGTTATCTTAAGTATATTATCTGGGGGTGGGAGAGGTTGGAGCAGACTCAGTCAAGAATCAAACAAGCTTATTGGCATGTCCGAATAGATATTTGGCATTGCCAAAGCTAGTAAAGTGGGGGGGTGGGGTGGGTGATTTATGGTAAAACAGTCTTCCTCTAAGTTGGTGACAGCTGAATACGTATTGGGCAGAGATTGACACAGTGGTCTCCTCTTCTCCTAGTAGAATGTGGAGTCTCCTCTTCTCATCTGCAAATGTGAAGTCTGGGATTTGGGCAAAGAGTCTTCGGAAGTAGACGGCCCTCACAGCTGAGTATTTGGTGCAGTGTAGCAGGAAGCGGGCCTAGTCTTCTAGGGCCCCCTGGTCACAGTGCTGGCACAGTCTGTTCTCCCGTGGCTTGTACGTCTGCCTGTGTAGCCCAGTCTCCAGATCTCCAGGCTGTGGGCGCTCAGTCTGTACCGGCTCAGGGTCTGTCTGTGTTTGGGGTGGGGTATTCTCTCCAGGTAGGTGAATCTCAGTCTGTGAATCCAGATTGTGTCAGATCTTACCTTCATAGCAGATCCGCCACATCATATAACTAATGCCTCTATAACAAATGCTGTGGTATGATCACTTGGTCTTTGGATTTGCAATCCAACAATTCATGTATGTTGAACCTGAGCGACCAATTGAGCTGTGTAACCATTATAACCTATCAGATTGCAATTTCCATTAATCTTTTTGACAGTGGTCTCTAACCTGTGGCGTTCCCAACGTTAAAAAACTACAACTCTCAGGATCCCCTGACAGCTGAAAGCCAGTCCACAGTATACAGCTACATATGTATTCGACTGCAGTGCCCACAGTTCCAGACAGGTTCTTGGAAACATTCCCATACTGGGCCATGCCTTTAACCACGTATGACGATTGACCGAGCTAACACGACCCAGGTTTCATATACCAATACATGGAGTTTTACATGCAGAGTGATCCAATACTGACCCAGGATATTGCAATGGGAAAGGGAGAGGGTGAATAGGAATACTATTCTGGAATATCATAAAAGTGCTTCTCAGGTGTGTAACAAAAGGGGTGTGGAAGGGTTAAAGCAGTTGAAGCAGACACTGCTGTTACCATAGGGAGAAGAAGGGGAGGTGAGGAGAGACATGGGGAGGGTAGTTCTGGAGCCTGGGGAAATAGGAATGTAGGGTGGGGATACGAAAACAGAATTAAACCCTCAAAGTCCCTACATCTGACTGTGAATAAAGCAGGAGATGGTCTATAGGGAATGAGGGCAGAATAGTCTGAAATGCATATATTAAATTAAAAACAACTCTCCAACGACCAATAAACTGGAGCTGAACATTTATTTGTCTGATTATTCCATTTACAAACGTTGTGGGGGGAGTGAATCTGTAGAAATGCTTTACGCTACCTAACAACTGTTCACCAACTGGATAAGCAGCTATCAAACACCTTTTGCATCACTATTATCCAGCGTACACACAGGATGGGAAGGATTAAAATGCAACACGTCCAAATGCTTCCTACATAGCAAGGGTACATTCACATGATACAGGTGGGTGCAGTTAATACTGAATGAGGCAGTGAGCACGGGTGAGCATTTTGTGCTCTCCACAGCAAAACAGTTTTTTTTTTTTTAAACGGACACAGAGTCGGACATGCAGGACTTTGTGTCCGGTTAAGAAAAAATGTTTCGCCACAGAGAGCATAAAACGCTCACCGGCGCTCACGGTCTGCCAGGTTTCCATCTTCTGCCGGCAGAAGACAGAAATCTGAAAACTTAGATGGGCGCTGGAGTGAATCCAGCATAAACTCCACTAAAACCGCATGTACAAAAGGCTAGTATAAAAGTAGTAAAAACAAAAAAACAATTGAATTTGGCCATCCATTTGCAATTGTACTTCACAATGCTGAGACTAAATCCTTAAATGACAGGCTTTCCAATCCACAGAGGCCCAAGTGTAATGGTCGGGGAACATTTACACCATATACAAAACTGAAATGTAAGAAATCTGGGTCGGACACTGAGGGAGTTTGGAAGATTAAGAAAGGATTGGGTCTAATTTGGTTATGTATGACTGTTATAGTTCTTAGCTACTTTTGACAGCTTCTGTGTGTATTGCTCTTATTTGTTATAAGGTTATAATTTTTTTGAGAGGTTTTATTTTGCTTGTTCGAGTTCTAATAAATATTTTTGTAATATATATATATATTATATATATATATATATATATATATATATTATATATATATATATATATATACACACACACAATCCTCTAGCATCAGTTGCCCACAACCTTACAGACAGGTGTGGTGCCATGGCCCTTGCTCACCCCAGAACATGGTGACAAATGAAATTGAGGGTAGTTCCTTTGCTGATAGTGTTAGGGTTCAGATTCGGGACACGCTTTCAGACAAGTTGGGCTACAAGGCCATAATGTCCCTGAAGATGTTCCGATTTTATGGCTCTGGTTTCAACATCATATGTAGGTGATAGCCACATGCACCACCTGACCCACGGTAAGGTGATATGAAGGCCATGCATGATGTGAAGTTACTTCCAGACCATTGTTATCTAACCCACCAGTAATCCTCTACCCCCAATCCATCATGGGGAGAAGGGCCCCAGTTATGTTCTCCTCTATTAGGGCCTCTTTCCTCTCTGAACGTCCCTGAACTTTAAGAAGGCAACAGAAAGGAAGCCGAGCCAACAGTTTAAAAAAAATAAAAAAAAAAATAATACAAAGTAATTACCAGAAACCAAGAAAAAAAACAAACAGGAACTCCACCCCAACACCACTGGACGAGTCACATCGGCTCCCACCTCCCACACACCGGATAATTGCTCTCAACAAACCAGTTGCCGGGAGGATTTGCTGGAGGTAGTGAAACGTAAAAAGCCTTAGGCCAGACAGCTCCTCTAATCTAACTAGATTTAATAGGCTCAGCCTCCAACTCAATGACTTTTTAATGATTTTCTAAAAAGGGTCTAAAGTCCCAGGAGAAATTGTATCCTTCCTTGTTAAAGGCACAGCAGCCCCTTTCTCCCTCTGGTATTGAGAACGTCAGTCCATACTATATTCTATTTACAGTCTTGACTCTACTCATTCCCCTTATTTTTGAGGGAGCTTTAAGTGTAAACAGGTCTGAGGGGTGTGTCTACTTCGTGAAAGGTCCATGGGGTGGAGCTTGGGTCAGTAGGGTCTCTGACTTAAGTTTACTGTTGCTAAGCCGTGAATGCAATGCAACATGATGTGGAATGTGGAGGGGGCTGCTAGATTATATATTCCATAAGGGGTGGCAGGGAAGAGACCCTAAAGAAAATTCATGAATGAAATTTTGGATTATTAGAAGCAAATAATATTCCTAAAGAGCAACTTAACTTGATTGTGATGCAATTTCACAGTGTACAGAATAGAAGTCGGGGGGGGGGGGGGGGGGGTCCATAGCAAATAAACGCCCTTTTCAGTTGCGGCTTGACACCAGCACTAGTCACTAGGGACAGACAGCTAATGCATTTTTCACTACCTTGTACATGGTGGTACCCATAGAAATTACATCCCTGTGCTGCTTCTCATCATGTATAAATATGGAGGGGGTTGATACCAGAATAGAATGGACCCCCACTGCAGCAGTAACATGGGTTGTCTCTACTGTATGTGTAACCAGAGCATATGTATTGTAATGTAAATGGTATGCTAAGGGGTGGGCATGTTCCAGCCCCCCACTCAAGAAGGGTAACAGTACTCAAAAATAAAAGATGCCCACTATAGGCAATATGCTATTAAATAAGTGGGTTTCTTGGGGCAGAATGCAACGCATAACTTAAAGCATCCCTAAAGGAAGGTGCATGCACCATTGCTGTCAGCTTATAACAAGAATCCACAACAGAAAACAAAGTGGTCCATGCAGGGGCCATAGACAAGGACAAAAGAGAATCAGAAAAGCATTTCCCAAGAATTGTCTTTTCTGATTCTAGTTACGGTACTTGCTGTTTTTGTCCAACCAAGGTAAGTGTCCTTCTCTAGTCTTGGTGAAGTGAGACAAGACTTGTTAAGGCAGCACGCCAATCACCAGAAAATCACTAATAAGCCTTCGCGGACAGAGAGGCGCATATGTAAAGGGATTAGGGATTGGAGCAGAGCATCTTGACTGGCAGTAATTGGGGACAGATAAGTCTCCAGACATGTATGTCTCATTTACTCTGCTTTGTTTGGTATAATGAGGGTGAGGGAGGTCGGGAGATGTGTGGCAAGCGTAGAGGACACCCAATCGTTCAGTCTTCCTGTCCATCCTTTAAACCCTGCACAGCCCTGGTTAACAGTATAATCCTAGGATTTCAGTGAATTATCCTAACAAGATCCCAGAGAGGAACTTTGCTAACTAGCCCTGTGGATATGTCTTGTAACATTTGAAGCTGAACACCCAGCCAAGGCTTCTGGATCTCCATGGAAACCAGTAGGCCGAGAGCTGCAAGGTCGCTGTGACCTGGGGGCTGATCGCTGTGTGCCGTCCACAGGCGGATACTGACAGTGTCCAGAAATACTTAGTAACAGTCACTAATGAGTGGCTGCCTGGCAAAGACAACATAACCAGATAACTAGGCAACAAGAAATAGAACAGACATGAATGAGCGAATATGATCAGAAATGCTCCTATAATGAAATATAACAGCTAACAAGAGCACTAACTATTTCTGGTCATTTCATATTTACAATATACTACTTGGATATGAAACTGTAACATTCTTTGTGTTTTAATTCCTCTCCGTTGCAAGATTTTGTTTTGCAGTCAATGTTAATATATGGACTGACTATGTTAATCAGGTAATTGGCTGCTTATATAGGTGCGGGTTTGTTACAGTGTGTCAGAACTGTCTTGTAACACATCATTGTTATGGGCTGTTCTCAAGTAGGAATTTGACACTGAATTTGTCAAGCAAAGTTTCTGCTTCAGGAATTTGAAGCTGATTTTTCTCTTGTTGTCAAAACCGGACAAGGAATTTAAATCGAATCATGAATTTCCGCTAACTGATTTAAACCCTTCCCAACATCCACCGTACTAGTATGGCAGATGCCAGGCGTTTAACTATGGCGGCCGCCCAGCAGCTGCCATAGCCGCCGGGTGTCTACTGTTTTATATAGTAGACACTCAGCACCCACACCAATTGGGGGCACATTAATCCCTCAGACGCCTCCGTCAAAGCTGACCGAGGCACCATTTCCTGTCATCACCGGCACCCGGAGTAAGTTGCAATAGAAACACCGGCACCCGGAGGTAGCATGCGATAGAAGCGCCGGTATTTTGCAATGCATTAGCCTTATCATGCATTGCATTAGTGATCAGACCCACTGGAGTTCAAGACCCCTGGGGGGTCTAACATATGCAGCAACAAACAAAAAAAAAAAAAGTTTTAAAAAGTAAAAAAAATTAATTAAAAGATCAAATCACCCCCCCTTTCTCTACAACACATATAAAAGTACTTAAATACTGTGAAACAGACACATTAGGTATCCCTGTGTCAGAAAACTCCCGCTCTACAAATCTATAAAAATATTTTTCCTGTACGGTAAACACCGCAGTGGGAAAAAAAGTCCAAAGTGTCAAACTGTTTATAAGGATGGTCTTTTTAGCATCATTGTAGATCTGAGGAATAAAAAAAAAAAAATTAAAAAAAAAAAAATTCAATTGTGACTTTACCGACATTGCTTATTTGAATAATTTTGCACCTGTGCCATCCTGTCACAAACTGTCCTTCGTTAAATGATACGTCACTCACTGTGTGCTATCCAATCAGTACTGCCGATACATGAATAACCATAATTCAATGGAATGCAAGGTATATAAATAGGGAATGTAGCAGCCTGCAAGAAGGGAGTGTCCTAAAATAATCCATCATTAATCGTAATCTGGGTAAAATATTCAATTATTCATAGACTTGGGTCATAATCACACAGTCTGCAGAATCACAGCAGCTCATCCATAAAGGCAGCTGTACATGGTAAAGCAGTTTGTTGTATTTACTTAGACCACCAATGATTATCTTTTCTTAGGAGAAGCTGGACATCAACCCCTGTAAACCATACCAGTTGTCACCAAGCTTTCTCAGAAACCAAAATTCCAGCTGAATTATTTTACTATTATTTTAACTGAAGGAGCGGCAACAAAGAATACAGATGTACAGAGAATAAATGGGATTGGTTATATATGCATATGGGAATGTACAAAAACTTACTTGAATTGTCCTGGTTGCTGTACTGCCACTGTGTGCTGGAGATGAAGGATGGCTCCGGGGACCCTGTTCTGCAGTTCTCCACCATCTGCTGTGTGATGTGTCTAACAGTCTCTTTATTCTTGCGGTTCTTCCTGCGACCTGAATGTTGCCAGCCATCTCCTTGTTCCACATACAGGTTTCCAGGATCCCCTTTGTTGGCGCCTATATAATGAGACGGGGAGACCTGCTCCTCCTTGATCCGCATTGGTCCATAGCACACGTCTCCAGGCCATACAGAAGACACCTCATCTTGGCTGTCCACTTTTTGTTCAGCATCCTCCTTGCCATAACTGCTACCACCTTCATGACAGCTAGCAATGGCAGAGTCTCCAGAAGAATTGGCTGGACTTGTTCTCCTTGCGAGCCACGGCGAGATACTACGCCCTGCCACCACAGCAGATAGCAGGGCTTCAGCACTGCTGGAAGGGGCACCCATATCATAGTCTACAAGTTCATCAGAAGTCTCCGATTTGATGCTTATATCCAAAGCGGCCTTGATAAAGCTGTGGCAGGCCTGGACAATGTCTGTCATCTGGAGGTAACTGGCCGCAGACATCACCTCAATGACATTTTTACTGGTCAGTGCCAAGTGAGCAGAGTACATAAAGTCTATGATGGCCTTGAAGCCCTGGGCTGTGACAATGTCTAGTTGAGTGACTGTGGTCTGTTCAGACGTCTTCTGTACCTGACAGTAGAGGGTCTTGAAGTATCGACTGCTGCCCAGTAGGACGTTTTTGTGCGCCTTAAAGATTTTCCCCTCCACAATGATGCAGACGTCACAGAGGATTCCATGTTGCCGCTGTTCATTGAGCTCATTCAGAAGCTGCCTGTAGTGGGACGGGATCTCCATATCCTCTTTACGGTTATTCATTTGTGGACGTCTTTGGTTTACGGTCCCCACAAAACTGTTAAAGCAGAGTAGAAATTAATTTATCAGCAATCACTCTGACAGTATATTAATGTATGACATCATTTTTTTTCTAGTGGCTATCCAGTAAGTGTACTACTAGTCTCAGCATGCTCTTTCAAGAAGAAGAAAATCACAGGTTAAAAACATAGAATTTTACAAAATGTAAGGTGTATTACAGGGGAAGGGGGGGTGACTATTTCCGGTGTACAAGTACAAATCTTTCCCCTTGAAGATCAAAAGGAGATGAAGAGGCTGGATTCAACTTCCAAGGACATTCCACATTAGAAAACATCAAAGGGGTCACTTCCCCCTCCTCCAAGCCACTACCACCCCCATACCCACACCCTATTGGGGTTTGCTTTGGGCGGTGAAATCCTGGTCTAAATAATCCGAGAGATTAGTGTCAATCCCAGAGCAGAGAAAGGCGAGCCCAAGAAAACACAAGGAAAGGCTAAAAGAGACAGAGAAGGCTGGCAGATCAACATCACAGATTAAATATGGATAGACTGTCCGTCACTTGCTAAAGGGGTTGTTGATTATGGGACAAGTCATATGTAGACAGAGGTGGAGGCAAAAGTATCAGGACTCTATAAAAGGATACACATCAAGAATTACCAGTCAGTGACTACTTCCATTGCTTACAAGAGGTGGATCTCATGGGACATAGCAGTAGTTCCCTATTGTAAGAGATAATAGTTAGTCCCCCCTGTGCCAACCTCAGATTAAATACCTCCTTCAAGTTTAGTGGAAAGAGACATACACAGACATGGCGCCAAGTATGCACTGCAGTTAGTGCGCACCTTAGTGAAGGTAATAAACACCTACATAGACACCCACTGACTGCTTATCCAGACTGAGGTCACAAGCGTTACTGGTGCACAGAATGAATGGTCACTACTCCAGGCATCACTCACAGGATGAGTAATTGTGGTTTTCACACATCTTATATGCAGTGGTGTGATCCTGCAGATGGAGTCATCATCTGGCCCATTTGACAAGCTGCACAACCTGCACCAGGGTTTCAAAGTGAAAAGTCTTTGCACCGATGGTGTAAATGATACTTGCACTTTTAATAGAAGAGCGGGCAGGAAGGTGAGTTTGTGTCAGGAGTCACACAATTTTTTAAATGGTAGTGAATGCAAAATATGGGGGGGAGGGGGGGTGGCAGCTAAAGGGCTACTCCAGGTATTCCTCTGCTGGAATGGGAATGCCAAAACATGACAACATAAATAAATAAAAATAAATTGTTCATTATCATATCTTGTAAATTGGGTAAAAACAAAAAGGGCAGAAAAAAAAAAAATTTATTCAATGCTTTTTGCCATCTGAAATGCTCAACTTTTTGTAACTCTTGCCATCCGGATAAGAGAGCTATAAAGCATGATAATCTTTCGGTGGACAGCCATTTCTCCTGATCTCCCCCCACCCACACATATGCACACATAGCTATTGGTTCAATGCTTGTTCTGCCAACAACCATTTCATCCAACTATTTTTCAGCTAAGCTAAATGTACATGTGTGTAATGGAGAGAGGGGGGATTCACAGCCATACACATCTGGCTGCAGCTTATTTCCCAGAGAACAAAAGGATTGGACAGTATAGAACCAACTGCCTTATCCCTAAATATCCTGATATCTACCAACTGGAAGAGTCAGAAGGCCCCACTGACATAAGATGAGCAGCAAGTGCCATTGAAATTGAATGGTTCAGCCAACAATTATCAAATGTGTATGACTAGCTTTGGATATGGCCTCAATGTTTAAAGGGGCTCTATCACTGGGAAAAGGCATTTTTAACTAATCACATCTTTGCATAGCCTTTAGAAAGTCTATTCTACACCTACCTTTAGTATGTAGATTGCCTCAGTGGTTTTTGAATAAGTCAGTTTTTATTCATATGCTAATGAGCTTCCAGCCAGCACAGGAAGTTCCCAGCAGCATTTGTCTCTCCTATTATCTCCTATGTGTATGGAAACAGGAAGCTGAGTCCTTATCAGCAGCCTGTGCTCATAGGAAACAATAGGAGAGGAATGCACGATGTATCGTGCACCAGTCTAATTAGCATATGAATAAAAACACACTTATTCAGAAACCACTGAGGCAATCTACATACTAAAGGTAGGTGTGGAATTGACTTTCTAAAGGCTATGTAAAGATGTGATTAGTTAAAAATGACTTCTCCCAGTGATAGAGCCCCTTTAAGATGGCCATAAACAGGTATGTAGGTTTGCCAAAACCATTGATTTTGGCAAAGCTGGCAGTCCATTTCATGTGAATGTGGACCTAGCAATACTCCCCTGATGGCAGACGTTGGGGAAGGAAAGAGTAACACATATTAGCCAACAGCTATTTGACGTGTATGGGCAGATTTAGTTCCCATGCAAATAACACATACATATGACTCCCCAGTTTTTGTGAGATCATAACTCCCAGCATGCTAGAGACTGCCTTAGACCATACCAGTATAAACAGTAAGGACTCACCACTCGTAGAGATAATCCTAGGGTTCCTTAGCAATCTTGACAGTGACAAAGTGTCAGAGAGGCTGCTGGCATGATTTCCCATACACCGGGGAGGAAGGTCTCAAAACCCCTAGAAATGACAAGAGAAACTTTCAATCACAGAGCAGGTATCCCACATGAGCAACATCTCATCCAATCTGGTAGATAATAGTGATATATTGTGTCACTTTTCTGGTGCGTTTTGCTTCATAAGTGTACCCTAAATTTCTCCCTGGTAGAGGGTTTTCATAATATTCAAGTCATGCAGACCAAGGGAAAAAAATATTGCAGTTCTACTGTGTAGGGACATTTATTCCATCAATATAGATTAAAGGTTGTCCTCCCACATATTAAAATTTTACTCGACTGCCAACCCCCTCCAGCACCTACTACATGGGAGGATTGAGAGTCTGTGTTAATAACCAACATAAGGTGTGACCAGAATAGGATGCGGCTCGTCATTTAGGTAGAAAGCTGACAAACGCCTTATGATCATCATTTTAAAGGGCCAGTAACCTTAAACACAGCAGCTTATAATAGTGCAGGGGCGTAATAAGAAGCATGTCTGACATCAGTCACATACATTTCTTGATCCTGGGGGCAGGAAAGCTTCGGTATGGTCACTCATCCCATTGAATAATACAGTTAGAATGTCTCCAGCCTAAATGTCACCCTGTTTTGTGGCCTACCAATATGGCTGCAACTACAGCAAAGCTAAATATCACTTAAAGGGGTATTCCTATGCCAAGCATTTACATTACAAGGGCTTAAAGGGGTTGTACAGCATTAGAAAACTTGGATGATTTCTTCTTAATAAGAAGTGGCATCATATACATTGGTCACATGGCCATGCTGCAGATCAGTCCCAATTATTTTAATGGGAATGACTTGTAGCGGCGCAATGTGAGCAACAAATTCGAGATCACTTCCTGAGTATGAGAAAGCAGCCATGTTTTCTATTTCTGCACAAACCCTTTAACATAGAAATAGCTCTTGAAGTCATATTTACACTATGCAATTTTTTTGCAAGTGTTCAGAATCCCTGCTAGTCCTTCCAGTCTGGTCTACCAAGAAGAATGGGAGCTGTCCTCTTCATGTCTGTGCACCTTTTCTTTTTGTCACCAAATTCCTCTGAGCTCTTCTGATTGGCTGACATTAAGTGGCACTTTGGCGGCTGTTTAGTACAACTTACACCCACCCATTGGTGCTAATAGGGTATTACCAGAGACTGGTGACGTGTTCCCTTTTAATTAAGACATTTCTTATTTTGTTTAATGAACTAACATAAGAAAATAATTGGAAGTGTGCCCTGTCCCTTTAAGCATATATAGTGTAATATAAGAGGGAATCAGAGCAAGAAAATTACAGGCACAGAGAAACTATCAGAGAACAAAGTGCCCCAGATATCCGCCCCACATGGAGCAAGTGGCCCACTTTCCACTCTGCTCACAATCCGCAATTCACTTAAGCCATCACCCTCAGTACAAGAATCTCCAGATCTATAAACTGGCAACAGCGCCTTCAATCACAATGAGGACAAACAGCTTATTACAGGGTATGTCTCCACCCTAATAAGATGCTCAGACCATGTTCAGTCTGACGGGCAGTTAGAAAGATGGTAGACGTATGACAGTAGAGCAGGCAGAGACTACAGGAGTATAATATATATATATATATATATATATATATATATATATATATATATATGACAAGTCTAGGCTAGAAAGCTTGTACGCAAGTCCTCTTTCTATTTATCTGTTTAGTATAATAGACTAATTTGGAAAATTATTAAGAATAACCATGAGTAGGAATCAAAGCAACTGAAACGTAAACTATGAGGCAGCTTTGCAAATAATGTTCATTAAAAATCTCCAGTTTTGAGTCTATGGCTCCTTTGCATACAAGTGCGTCTCCTGCAGACTACAAAAAACCCTGTGTGTAGTCTGATTCTGCAGTAATGTGTTACTTCATACACACAGTTCTACATAAGAAGCTTTATACACAAAACAGTAGGTGATCCGATCATATATGTACAAAGTTGCTTTAAAGAGGTCATTTCACCACCTACACCAAGTCCAGCTCTTTACATTAAATAATAGCTGCTTGTTCACCAATTCTGAAGCACTTTGAATTGTTTCACTAGCCCCCACTGTGCCCAAGCAATCAATGCTGTTAGTTTTGGTGCCTGATAACCTATTTAGGCTCTGCACTGTCAGGAGGGCGGTGTCAGGCAGGAGCGGGCAAGGGGTGCGATTCTAAGCTCCGATACTGGAGATAAGCTGTGAACATCTGTAATTATGCCTCATCTCCATTTGCTCTACTATACTAATAAACACATTTAACTTGACTTTTCACATTAATAGGGGGAAATCGAAACTGATATCAGGGCTGACAGTTCTGCTATGGCCGACTCAAGCGGAGGATGCCCCAGTGTTTATATAATTCCACATACCTAAGTTTGCCTGGTATACTGGTGAAGGGATCCTGACCGCCAATCAGAGCCAATGTGTTAGCCGCCAAGTGTGTCAGGCGTTGTCCAGTGGAATTCTAAAAATGCCTCTTTACCTAGGTTCATTCACCTACCACAGATTGGGTGTGGGGACGCCACTGCCACTTACGGAAGAGAATATAAAATTCAGGACTTGTAGTTACTCAGCAGCTAGACACCTATATATTGCAAACAAATGGTGGTAACAGGTGGGCAGTATATTCTTCACCCAATTATATCATAAAGTGCTGATAGATGCCAGGGCATAAAATACAATCTGCAGCCTGCCCTCACTACACCAAGTAAAACACTATGCCTGAGGTGCTGCCACCAATTCAGACCTGGGCTTAGGAAAGTGTATGACGCAGCATTACAATCATAAGACTACTTGCTAGGGGATTTTACCTACAAATATAGTTTATGGACAAATCTTGAGAGTAATCTCAATTTTTTGGGGGGCAGAAAACTGGCGCTGATTTATTTATTTTTTAAATAAACTGGCACTGGGAGATAGAGTCAGATATATTTGACTTCCTCGCCCCACCACCCAACTATTAAGTACAGGGAAGAAATTCAGCGTGAGTAGAAGGCCTACATGAAATATATCAGACTCCAGGCCATCATCAATTTCACAAATCTGCTGAAAATCAATTGTATTTGTATAAAATGTCAAATTAACCAGCTCAGTGCTATAAGTGACCAACTACCCGTGTTACGATTGGGTGGAAGTGCAACCAGATACACTGTACACAACCAGATACATCCAATAAATAGCAAGAACTAACAGTCCATGTTCTACAGACTGTGCCTCTTCAGCAGTTGCAAAACCATAACTCCCAGCATGCTCCGGTGACAACATGAGAAAATGAAGCATCTACTGCATTTAACAATGTACCAAAATCCTCTGATATTTTGGATGTGCCTCTACTCCACAGTCAATGGAAATCTAACCTGCACCCCCCCTTATGTTGCATTGCTGCAGCTTCATTTTCTATGCTGGGGAAGGGGTTTGGGGTCTCAGCCCAAAGAGTTTCTGAAGTCAGCTCCTGATCCAGATCAAAGCACTTGAACTAAGGATGTCTCATTAGCTAGAATTTTTAGTCCATAGGTGACCAAGCTGATATAACGGAGACCATAAGTGTCATTTTGTAATAGACTGTCACTTCCATGGGCTGCTCTGGAAAAATCCCATAAGCAAAGCTCCCACCTGCAGCACCTGTGTTGTTTCTGCATACTCAGGTAATGCAGCAGTATAATCTGTTTTCCCTGTGTAAATTGGCTGTAGCTTAGATACCCCCCTCTCCCTCTGCAGCCCTGGGGGACAGCGTGCAGTTGCAGCAAAGCTCCGCAGATTCCCCTTTTGGAGGTTACAGGAAGGAGGAGGGAAGGGAGGAAGGGAGTAAGGAAGACACAGAGACAAAAGAGGAAACAAGGGAAAAGGTGAAAGTAAAGAGGGGGGCAGCAAGGGTGGGGGGTAAGGAGGAAGGGAAAAAAGGGAGGAGGTTCTGTCCCTGGCACGCAACCACCTCTGTACAAAGCACAGCATTCAGTGCCCTGCCCAAGGAAGGCAACACCTTCCTCAAAGCCCCAAAAAATAGACTTTCACAAAGTTCTGCCCTGCTGCATATGAGGGCACAGGTGGTGCCTATACATGGCTCAACCCCACTACATGTATCAGGGGACTTGTTGCACCCATCAACACCAACCAACATCACATAAGAACATTATTTCCCCAAATAAACTTCTAATGTGCACTGACATAGTCCTCAGATGTCATGCACTTGGCACACATATACAGATTACAATATTATTGCTGCCCAGTCAGTCCTCTGTGCAACAACTGACTGCAGACTAGTCCATAATTGGCTATTAATGGAAGTCCACGAATCTATGTACCCATGGCCTGTAACCTGAATATGTTACTGAAGGGGTAACCATAGGACCTCTAATCCATGCAACTGCCCTATGACTCTCCAGCTCATGAGCAGATTTATGTATATTAGTAAGTGGAATGACAGAATACGTGGTATATGTGGCACAGCATGACAACCTTCTCCAGAGATATCGCCAGTCCTCACTGGCAAATCTGACAACCTTTTCATTTGTTTTTGCCTCTTGATATTTAGTATTGTAAAAACACAGCAACTGTTATTCCCAGAGCAACATTGACTAGACAGCATGTTACATGGGCAACGTGGCCATGTAGCCCAAGACCTGCAAACTGCCACCTAAAATGCAGCAGGGTAAAGTTGTGGCACATGCAGTCCCAGCCTTAAAGATACACTAAAGCTAGATTATACGTTTAATGTGAAGCTAAATGTAAGCTATTGCTTTATGTTATCAGTCATGTTAGGCTGAAAAAAAGTCTAACTAGGAGAGATGAGACTGTAGCGTACTTCAATAAGAGCAACACAAGCGCAGAAGAAATAAGTGTACTCCCCAGAAGTAATATTATATACAGTACATTGTTCCTCACAAAACAATATCCTCCCCCCACTCCACACAACCATCCATTCTTAACAATTTCCAGTGCCCGTGTATTATTTACACCCACCACCAAGCCTTCCATAGGACACCCACCCAACAACCTCCCTCCACAGACACAAGGGACTGGTAAGGGTGAATAAGTTATACACACACCCAAATATCACACCCCTTGTCCCTGAGGAAAACCCCCCACCCACGGCGCACTGACACATCTAATACTAACACATAACCTGTGTGGTGTGTATATATGATATATACACACTCTATTCTGAACTTCTCTTGTGCATCATATAAACTTCAGACATGACAATCTCAATACTGCTACCTTTCATCTAGCAACTATATTCTGCACCAAAGAACTTACTTCCACATTGTAAGATATAGAGTATAGGCAGGAATAAGCAGACACCTGCCTGTGATAGACACCAGGCTCAGGGCCAGTACTGGAGGAGGGGGGGGGGTCACAGCTTGCCAGGACAGGGAAGAGGGGAGGAGGATGCTCCTCAGTGGTGACCAAGGCCAGCAAGGGTCACCCCACATCTCTGTACAATGCAGCAGAGCCCAGAGGACAGGATGATATAGAGCAGGATACAGGTGTGTGCCAACTCAGTGCTGCCATACAGACACAATGCAATATCTAAAGTACAGCCACAATGGCTACACTAATATATATATTATATATATATATATATATATATATATATATATATATATATATATACACACACACACACATATAGTGTGTCTGTACACAGGTGGTTACATATAAATCTAACCTCAGTATAAATTGGAGTGTACATTATATTATATTTATACATATATATACATATCGCACAGCTACATGCATACAGTCAAGTGTTTATATACACACTCAAGTGATCTGCGATTTAATACCGATAGCCCTTCATACACACACAGCACATATGCGTTGGTTCTCCCTCCCGGTACATGTGTGACACATTCTTACCCTCTGTCACCACCGCGCATACATACACTGATAACGTACAGCAGAGACCCCGGCGGCAGGACACAACGTCCACCCTTACCGTCTCGCCTTTCCCCGGAAGCAGCTACAGTTCTCCTATCGGAGCGGTAGTGCCCGAGCTCCGCCATGCCCCGGTACTGTATAGTCCCTACCTGTGTCCAGTCTCCGGTCAGTCGGTGTCTGTCTCTTCTGCGCGTTCCCGACACTGTCAGACGGCGCTGGGGGCGGAGACTAAGGCGGGGTTTCCTCACAGCCGGCAGGAGGCGTGGTGTCTACAGAGTCAGACAGCGCGGGAAGCCGCGCCCACAGACGCTTCATACTGTCAGCAGGATACTGCTGTTCTCCGCCCACTAAAGGAAGGAAAGTGGAAGACGGGCTGTGGCTTAGAAGAGTGGGTGGGGTTCATTCACTGACACGCCCAGGCAGCTGAGCACTGTTAGCCAAAGCGGTAGGTTAATTGTAATAGTCCCGCCCACGTGTCAGCGTTTGGAAGGAGGAGCTGTCTGCAAGGGGTGGGAGTTGGGTAGCAAGACCACGTGGGGGACTTAAGGAGCACGTGACTAAGGAAATGCCATTCAGGGTCAGTGTCGCCTACCAGTCGTGGCCATTGTGTACCCCATTACACCAGCTCTAAACTGCCGGTGTAGCTGTGTTATGCCTTTCCCTTGTCTTGTGACGTTTATAAACCTGCAAAAGCTTCCAGGATTGTGCCTGTCACCTAAACATGACTGTATGGAACAAAAGTTACCCCTCAACTGCAAGGGCTACCACACTGCATGCACTCAGATACCCCAGCCCCGCAATGATACCACCCACTTGACTAATATGCCCTAGCTTGTATCATTGCCAAAATGGTTTATATCTGTAGAATGGCTGAATGGATTTAGCTAAACAACACAGTAAATACTCAGGGTGACACGGCCCATCAGATGAGGTATGTCCTTCGGTATTTCAGACCTGGTTATGGGTCCTAACACCATCTTGACAGTGCAGCTCTTCCAGAAGAAGTGACATTCTATGCCCAGAAGGTCCTGCCTGGAGGACAGGAAAGTGTGGTGGTGGTGGTGGTGGGGGGATTAGTATAGGTGAATATCCAGAAATTAAACATCACCAGAAAATGTGCCTGGGCCCCGGCGATCTAGGTAACTATCGATTTTTGGTACACTAAGTAATATAGAGGGAGGGGGGGTGACTGCATGTAAATTTTGTGTGCTTTCATCACCTCCAACAAGTCCAGGTCTTTACATTAAAGGGGTTGTCCCATAACAAGGATCCTATCTATACTGCTACCGTGTTTCCCCCAAAATAAGACAGTGTCTTATATTAAATTATCGTCTTATTTTAGGAGGCGTGTCTTATGGAGCGGGGGGCAACCCGCTCCATAAGACATGCAGGAGGATAGAGGAGGGGGAGGTAGGCTACTTACCTTCCCCATCTTCATAGCAGCGCTGGTGCTGCTGTTGATCCCAGCGGCGGAAGTGGTGGGCGGGGCTTAGCGAGGCTGCCGGCAGTTGCCAGGGAGCCTCACTTTGTGGGCATTGCAGCCAGCTGAATGCTGTGCACTGTGTTCCATGTGCACAGGAAAGCTGGCTGCTGCCTCTGCTGTGATACTGGCTGCTGTGGGATGAGCTGGGAGAGCCAACTCCCCGCAGAATATGCACAGTGGGCATCTCCCAGCTCATCCTACAGCAGGGACAGTGGATACAACCTACGGTATCACATCAGAGGCAGCAGCCGGCTTTCCTGTGCACACAGAACATCGCGCACAGTGTTCAGCAGGCTGCAATGGTTTTTGGGGGATGCCTTATTTTCGGGAGGTGCCTTATATTAGGCAATTAAACAGAAACCCCCCCATGCCTTATTTTCGGGGGATGACCTATTTTCGGGGAAACACGGTAGTTTATGTGGATTTAAGACTTTTCCTAAATGCATTATTTTATCAAACCTGCTTTTGTTTGGCCGCTATCTGAGAATATTCACTTAATTGTTTACACTGTGCTTCCATAACCGTGGACCAGGGGATGGTCTTATCTCTCCGCCCAGGACAAGTGACATAGCTCCCTGCTCTCAGGAGGGGAGGGGGAGCTGAGTGCTCAGTGCTTGTATTTCTGAGCTCTTTATCTCTCCACTCAGGACAAGTGATGTAGCTCCCTGCTCTCAGGAGGGGTGGGGGAGCTGAGTGCTTGAAACAGCTTGTGTTTCTGAGCTGTTTATCTCCCTCTTCCAGTTATCAGTTGGCTAATTGAATTTTGCTGATAACGGCTGAGACAGGGAGTCCATTAAACAGAGACCTAAAAGTGAGTATATTGCAAACTGACTCTTGGCCCTGTAGCATGTAAGATTGGGATTCTGATCACCTAACAAATCCAGCCCTGCTACATCAGGTTCATATTGTGCATCTTCCAGATACTGTGCTAATTTATATACAACCATCCCTCATTACTGACTGCAAACAATGTACTCTATGAAGAGAGATAGCAGAGCTGGCTTTGTCGGTGAGACAGCAAGTAAAACCCACCCACCAATTTACTGAGAAAACCAGGAAGTGAACAGAGCACACAGCCTGCAAGGTGGTGAACAAGTGAGTTGAGAATACCCCTTAAAGTTATAGGTACTGCTCCATTGATACCAGCACAGTTGGATTTTTTTCTGTAGCCCCATTGTTCCTGAGCAATTATTGCTGTTAGCTGTGGAGCCTGATATGCTAATTAGGCTCTATACTGTTAGGAGGGTGGTGTCAGACAGGAACAGACAATGGGTGTGATTCTGATTGGAGCTCTCAGGCACCAAAACTAACTGCACTTGATGCTCAGGAAAATTCCAGCTGCACTGGAATCAGGGGAGCAACAGCTATTCACACATGCTAAGAACTTGAATTGGTGGAGGTGGTGAAAGGTCCTCTTTAAACATCTACCTTCTTCTGCACCATTTCATATCCTGCTCACTTTTTACATGGTTGTTATGCCTGAATACACTATTTTGGCTTCAATTATTTGGGCATTAAACCAAAAACATGGGTGCAATGTTCAGGTTGACTCTTAATGTGGTCTTGCAAGGTTGATTGTCCTGCAAAAGTAACAAATTTGCAGTCTTTGCTTGTTAACTCACAGAGTGACTCACCAGTCCTATCAAGGGTCACACTGTCCTTCCAACACTGTAAAAATGGAATGACCCAAAAGCATAATGGGCCCACCTAGCAATACTCTACTGCTGGATTTTTGTGTTATTTACAAGAAGAACCTACAACAGCTAAATGTCCTCTAAGCGGAACAGCACCTTCAAGTTGACTAAAAATCATGTTGGATGATCCTTCTATCTTGTATGGCTGTGTAGACATAAGCTAATATGGGCAACAGCGAAGCCATTACTCAAAAACATTCTGAATGATCCCATTAATCTGACAGCATTGTAAAAGAATCAACTGTACTGCAATTTCTGCCTTACTACAGAGTCAGTATAGTACATGAGTGTCAAATGTCACCCATGAAGCATAGTTCCGCCATAGACTAGAGGTAAAGCGGTTTCCCTCCTATATGCAGTTTATCGGTTAACTATACCATAATTATCTGATCAGGATAGCTTATCGACGGCTAAAAAGGTGCCTGGTGTTACAAATATTGCATTGTATGTCACTTTTGTAGATTCGGAGAAAAACAACTTTGAGGCAGTAGGTACACTGGGGGCTGGAGTTGAAACTCCTGGAGCACAACTCTTGCCATCAGACTTCTACCATCTCCTGCTTGCCACACCCCATGCAGTGGGAGTTGATCCACCAAGTCATACGACATCAACTATCATACTTGAGCAGAAAGAGCAGTGCTCCTAGGACTGAAGGCCCGCCCCCAATGCACCTACTGCCTCATTTGCATATCATTAAAAGTTATTTTTCTCAAAATCTACCAAAGTGACATACATAGCAGAGATATGTTGTTTATCACTGTACTGTAGTGGTAGCAGCTGAATATGCTTGGGGGAGGTGGTAGACTCCCTTAACTGTGAACAGTTTTAGAATCGTGATCCCTCTACTAGAAAAACATTGCTATACAATTAACAGTATGAAATGCTTTAGTCGACAGATTTTTTGTAAATAAATGAACACGCTATAAATTGTGACTATATCATGTGGCCCATGGTATGAGTACATGAAATGTGTCTTTGCACAGATGAATACACATATTTATAACCCACTGGTTTCTATCCCATCTAGTATTCCTGTGCACTGTATGCTGCGCTCTACATTCTGTGTAACATCTTCAGGGTTGTTTTATATCACAGTGTGCACTTGTTTACAAGTAACAAGGTTTTTGTGTGCCTGTAAATAGTATTTTTGGCCTCTGCTGCAGGCAGCATCTGCAGAGCACTAAGGGTTAACTCAGCACTGGGAGTTGTTGGGGAGGTGGGGGGTGGGAGAAAGGTTACAGGGTGGAAGCTGGGGGGTAGTTTGGAGACTGGAGGGATCACTGTGGATTCCTGGGGCTGTGGGAGGGCCACTGTACAACTGTAATTTTCCAGAGCATGGAGGGAGAAAGGGCTGCGGGGAGGGGAGAGGGGTGTGCCAGCCTAATTATCAGTTTCACATGAACACATACCTTTAACCCACCTGGGTGTAGCGTATTAATAGTTGCCAGCATATTGCACAGCACTTTATATACGATTATTGAGATATATATTATATCTACAGTATATTACACAGACTTCCTCTATTCATGCTGAGTGTGTTCCCTTCTAAACCTGCACCATTAACATAATGGTAACTGATCTTCAATAGTGGATAGTAGAGATGCGGTGGTGTCACTTGGCAGTATTATCTGCTGTTGCTAAGCAATTGCCTGAGTGGTGCCGCTACAAAAACTAGCCATATACATCAGATTTTTGTAGGCCAAAGTGGCCAGTGGTAGACTTTAGTCTGCCAAAGGTAGTCTGATCATGCTGGATGTTTTCTGGCAGCTTAAAATAGCAACGTTTGGCAGTTTAGTTGTTAGTATTGGTGGTAAGAGCGGGTTCGTACACATGTGTTTTTAACATACAAACGCAAGGATGTACACCCAGCCTTAGAAGTCTTAAGGCCACCCATAATGGGCCATTGCAATACAGATAAATATGAAACCTGGTAAATTGCTGACTGCGCCCCAGTGCTCTAGCTATATAGTCTGTAGAGTCCTTGGGGGATGTGAGTTTCAGTTCTCCCAACAGCTCCATACACCCTCATAAATTATTAGCAGGTCATTTGTATACAGGTGACTGCCTAGGCTACATACACTCACCTGTATACACAATTACCATGCCCTAAGCTCACAGGTGCTACTTCATAGACCCTGGAAGTAACCATAGAAGCCTCTGGAGGGGGAAGGGATGGGGTAAAGGAGGGGCGTCTGCTACATTCTGCAACCTTTGCCAAGCTTACCCTAGTTCAACCATATGTTCAACACCCCCCCCCCCTATTCTTTCCAATTTTGTAGTAGCTGCATAGGTAACAGGAGACCCGTAGGGATAGTATGGGCCATGAATGGGTTAACTTAGGAGTCACACAGCCTGTATGAAAAAGAGGAAGCTTTCTGTGTATCATCTGCTAGAACAGTATCATCCGCTCCCTTTCATTGCTATGTCTCCTATTATAGTCAGCCAAGAGCTGCCCCCCACCCCTTCAACATCTACAAGGCCATTTGGATAAACAGTTATTTTTGGGTTTGGCATGTAATAAAGTGGATAGACCACCCAGCATTGTATGGTGTTTATTGACTATATATTTTGTATACTGTATGTGTGCTTTCCATCTTCTGTATGTTGTATACAACCTCCTCCCCCAAACAGAAAACTACACCCCCACTCTCTTCCTGTATTAATGCTGTGGGGGTTTTACTCTTGGCCTCCACCCCCTGACCCCCTTCCATGTCCTCCACCCCACAGGCTGGCAGCAGTTTCCTCTTCTGTCCTCAGGAGGTGAAGAAGAGGGGGGTGGGGGGAACTTGTTTCCTCAGTACCAAAATTAAAAGGTGGTTTTTGGACTGCAAAGCCAGATGGCCGGAATACTCCCTATTCCCCGAAATGTCATATCCAGAGGGGGACTTTGTTTCATGACTCCCACCTCCCTGCGCTGTCACATGGAGGGAGTATGTGTATGTCTGTGAGTATGGGAGGATGATAATACAAAATATCACATGGATCAGCACTGACATGAAGCAAGAAGGCAGCAATAAAGTGTTTGATAGAATAAAGATGCATGGTAACTCAATAAAAACTTAACAAACAGGAATGGATCAAAGACTTGTATTTGGTGAGCAGTTTAGCTGATTTAAAGGGGAAATGCTATAAGCACCACTGATCTGCTGTAAATTCCCTGGAATTTTGAGACTTGTACATTTTGGTTATTTGAATCCGACTCAAAGTAGACGTAGAATAGATATTTTAAGAAATGCTAGTGTTGGAAATCCCCTTAAACTGAGATGGCAAGTCTAACAAGAGTCCCACTGATAAAGGGACAATCCCTATTTACCCCTAAAAACATCTGCCAATATTCCCCTGACATTATTGTAGTTACATCAGCCCCACTTATAGACAGAACCAATATACACAGACAATGATGGACAATAAAAATTACGCATACATCTTCAACATTTGGAAATCGGTAAGTGGATCCCCTTTTCTCCACACAGCACATACAGTACATTCCCTTTTCGATGTCTCAACAACGTTTACAGAAAAATCTACGTAGCAGTGAAAATAATGCCGCCATAGCAGTGACGACAGCAGGGCCATCAACTGTTACCCCCATAAATGTCACAGGTGCCAAATATATTTTCGCTGGGGTATATGGTGGTAATAGTGGGATCCAGCTATATCAGTGGTCTCCAAACAATGGCTGTCGGAACATGCTGGGAGTTGTAGTTTTATAACAAAAGGAGAACTATAACTTGCAGATGAGTGATCTATAGAGTACACCTAGCCTTTAGGCTAAAGCCACACACAGAAAAACCCAGCTAAAAAATGGAACAAAAATGCTTGCGTTTTTCATTTTTGCGTCTCCCATAATAAAGCGCAGTGTTAACTTGCTGAGGTTTTCAGAAATTAATTTTTTTGAGAATGCTGCTCTTTCTCTGCAATGTATGGGTGAGATTCAACAAAATCTCTTTCACTTTGCTGGGACTGTAAAATACAGCAGGGCAGAATAATATATGCACCAGAATTCTGGTGTAATTTGTGCACAAAACTGGTGGGCATGCTTTACGTATGTTTTTGAGACTATGCACCTTGTACAATATGTGGGTAGGGCTGGCAGAAAAGGGGGTGTGACTTACAAACTTATGTCTAGACACTTTTGTAACTGTACAAAATATGGTACAGTTTAAGGGTATGTTCACATGGCGGAAAAGGTTGCGGAAACCTTTTCCACCATGTGTACATTCCGCGGGGCTCGCCGTGACGGATTGCCGATGCAACATCACAGCATCCCGCCCGAATGAATGGTCTACATTGGAACGTGTCTCACTCCGCGGACGTCGCTGCTGAGTCTGCCGTGGAATCCGTGGCAAGAAGGGTCATCTCGATTCTTTTTTCCACTACTAACTAGCGGAAAAAAGAAGCAAGCAGTTCCCAATAAAGTCAATGGAAGCCAGTTTTGGCAGCGGATTTTGAGGCGGATTCCGTGTCAAAATCTGCTGACAAAAACTCAATGTGAACAGACTCTAAGAGGGTCTAGCCTAGCTATGCATGGTTTAAAAGTTAGAAAGTTTTAGTTTATTTGCCCCAGTGTTTACTATAACAGCCAAAAATGCTGCGTTTCTGCAATGTGTAACCTCAAGCTAATGCGTGGTTCACACATCAGTATGCCACCCGTCCGTTTGAATTCAGTTTGAGACTTTAAAACAGACTGATGCACATACTGATTGCATACTGACAGCAAACGCTGTCCTTCCCCTAGAGGACAGATAAGGGGATTAAAAGTAGAAAATTGTAAACAGAGTAGAGATAAGGACATATATTATATGAGATAAGGACATTTATTATATCTCCTTATCTCTACTCTGTTTACAATTGCTACTTTTAATCCCCTTATCTGTCCTCTAGGGGAAGGACAGTGTTTGCTATCAGCATATAAAGTTGTCAGTATGTAATCAGTATGTGCATCAGTCCGTTTTCAGTCTCAAACTGAATTCAAATGGACGGATGGCATACTGATGTGTGAACCAAGCCTAAGGGATGGTTCACACTAGCGCTTGTACTCCGTCTGCAAGGAGTCCGCATGGAGACCCCCCCCGAATGGAATACCAACGCTAATGCAAGCGCTGTGCAGTTAAGCACACGGAGCCCATAGACTATAATGGGCTCCGTGTGCCACGCACTGCCCACACAATTCATTCATGCAGGCAGTGCGTGGCAAGCACACGAGGCCCATTATAGTCTATGGGCTCCATGTGCTTTGCAAGCACATCACTTGCAATTGCGATTGCATTCTGTCCGGGGGGGGGGGGGGTCTCCATGCGGACTCCTTGCGGATGGAATACAAGCGCTAGTGTGAACCAACCCTTAGGGTGCATTCACACTGAGTAAACGCTAGCTTATTTTGTAGAGTAAAATTACACTTGTAAATTTTGTTATCCCATTGACTTCAATGATATTTTTTTACAAGTGTAAAAATACGCCTGTAAAAAATACGCCTGTAAAAAATACGCCTGTAAAAATACGCCTGTAAAATGTCATTGAAGTCAATGGGATAGCAAAATTTACAAGTGTAATTTTACTCTACAAAATAAGCTAGCGTTTACTCAGTGTGAATGCACCCTAAGTCAGATCAGAGAGAGCTGTGAACTGGTTTCGATGCATACTGTGACATGCTTTACCAGGACAACTTGGGGCTGAGCATTTAACAAAGCTCTCCTTTTACAGTATTTCACAAAAATATGTTTACGGCATAAAGAGGCATGGTATAATGTGTTTACATCTACATTGGGCCTCTGGATAAAATAACGCAGTGTGCAGTGCTATTATGTTTAGTAAATTGACAGATACCAGAATCTGTCAGGTGCCATTGGTGTTTGTGACTGCCTTCATTTTCATTGTTCTGCTCCTATGACGGAGCGGAACAACAGAAATGAACAACGCAGATGTCAACACAGTCTTGTTGAGCCTCTATGCCCTTGGTTCAGTAGACATTCTGTTCTGAACAGTTGGATTATCACTGTGCTGAATGCAGCCTGGCAGCAGTCATACTATCTCCCTAGTTGATTTTCGTATTAATAAGACTTTCTAACACTAAATATCACTTTGAACACCTCAGAAGAGTTTTTATTTTTGTTGTTTTTTTTGTCACTAAGGCTACGGTCACACTGTGTGACTGTTCAAGGAGCCTGTCCCCGATTCCTCTTGAAAAATGCAGTGAAAAAAGTAACCATTTTTTAAGTAGATTGGGTTTCTGTTTTACGGGTCCCTAAACAAACCCGAAGTATGAAAACCTCAGTGTGAATTTAGCATCAGGTCCATGTAAATCTTAAAATCTGTAATTTTATTTCAGATATTTTGTTGTACTAATAGTAGACACAGGTTCTCCTGGGGTATGGAGACTAATGGTAGTCAGTCCTCTCCAATAAGCAATGGATTCTATATATTTATTTAGCTTACTTGTATAGCACAACCATATCCTTCAGTGCTTTACAGACATTGTCAATCACTGTTATTTATAGGGCTCACAATTTAAATGATCTATTAGTATGTCTTTGGGTTTTGGGAGGAATCTGGAGTACCCAGTAGAAACCCACGCAAATGCAGGGATAACATTCAAACTCCTTTCAAATGTTGTCTGCGCTGCAAGGATAACCAATGAGCCACCATGCTGCCCACCTGAAAGTCATGGTTTTGACTGCTAAGCTGGAAGAAACTTGTTTAGATAGAGAAAGATATTAGACAAAAATGGAACGGACTAAAGTCAAAAACTAGCAGTATCAAAATACCAGATAATAGCCCAATGTTTCCAGGAAATAGGTTTACTCTCTGGCTCCCCTGATCTTGGCACCATAGACCCTGTTTACTGCTTCTGGGCTCCCATCTGGGGAAGTGACTTCAGCAGGTTATACCCAGTCTGTTTTGCAACAGTTCAGAACAGTAGTTTGCATATCCTTGATATGTCCGCCAGGAAGGTTGTGAAGGCACTTATGTTTGGGGATATACACCAATGGAAAGCCAACACAAACACAGACCCTAGTCAATAATATTATTTGGAAAATCCAAGTTAATTTTGCTACATTATGGCAGCAATTTGAAAAACTACTATTTTAAGGGATAAATCCCCCTCTGTGGTACATCTCAGAAACCTGTCTCCTGACAGATACACTATTTGGGCAAAGGCATTGTGACATAAGTCTTACCAGTGGCGTAACTACCGTGGTAGCAGCAGTAGCAGCAGCCACAGGGCCTGGGACATTGGGGGCCCGGTGGCAGCCGCTACCGCTGCGTTGTTTTTTTTTTTAATAGGCCGTTACCGGCTGGAGTTACTCCAGCCGCTAACGGGCCCTATATACTTACCGATCCTGGCAGGGGCCGGGATCGGTAAGTGACACTGCGGGCCCCACAAGCACTATTATACTCGGGGGTCTTTTCGGACCCCCGAGTATAATGATCGGAAGTGCAGGAGAGGTAACTGAACATAAAAAACTGTGTTACTTACCTCTCCAGGCTCCGTGCAGGCTTCGGCCTACTTGTGTGACGTCAGGGACGTCACATGATCGGGGCCTGCGTCCTTATGCGTCGCGACACAGGCTCCCGGTCACATGACGTCCCTGACGTCATTGAAGATGGCCGCCAGCGGGGAGTCGGGAGACAGGTAAGTTACAGTGTTTTGGTTTTTTTTATGTTGTTCTTCCCCTGGGTCTCTGATTATTATACTCTGGGGTCACAACGGGGCATAATAGTGGGTGAAGGGGCCACAATGGGGCATAATACTGTGTGCAGGGCCACTATGGGGCATAATACTGTGTGCAGGGGCCACTATGGAGGATAATAGTGTGTGCAGGGGCCACTATGGGGGATAATAGTGTGTGCAGGGGCCACTATGGGGTATAATACTGTGTGCAGGGGCCATTATGGGGAACAGTACTGTATACAGGAGCCACTATGTGGTATAATAATGTGTGTAGGGGCCACTATGGGGTATAATAATGTGTGCAGGGGCCACTATGGGGTATAATAATGTGTGCAGGGGCCACTATGGGGGATAATAATGTGTGCAGGGGCCACTATGGGGGATAATAGTGTGTGCAGGGGCCACTATGGGGTATAATACTGTGTGCAGGGGCCACTATGGGGCATAATACTGTGTGCAGGGGCCACTATGGGGGATAATACTGTGTGCAGGGGCCACTATGTGGTATAATACTGTGTGCAGGGGCCACTATGGGGTATAATAATGTGTGCAGGGGCCACTATGGGATATAATAATGTGTGCAGGGGCCACTATGGGGTATAATAATGTGTGCAGGGGCCACTATGGAGCGTAATAGTGTGCGTAGGAATGCGGGGGGGGGGGTTGTGCGGGGTTTTCAGCGTCAGCCGGGGGGGGGGGGCATGTTAAAGGTTCGCCACGGGGCCCCGCCATTCCTAGTTACGCCACTGTGTCTTACCAAATCCTGTTTTTTTTCATTCAATCCCCTTGTCACAGGTATATAAAATACAGCACTTAAATATAAAGTCTCCCTAAGGGTGCATGCACACTACGTAACGCCGGGCGTGTATGAGAGCCGTACACGCCGGCGTTACAGCAGGGCTGCCGAACACTTCCCATTCACTTCAATGGGAGCGCTCGTAAACGCCGCTGTTACGAGCGCTCCCATTGAAGTGAATGGGAAGTGTTCGGCAGTCTGCTGTAATACCGGCGTGTACGGCTCTCATACACGCCCGGCGTTACTCAGTGTGCATGCACCCTAAGGCTTCATAAACCTGAACATAGCTGTGTGCAGGTAGGTGAAAAATAGATTGGTTGGCACATGTCTGGCATTCATGTGCCATTGATGTTTATCACAGACCCTATCATTAAAATAGATGGAGCAAGATGCAAAAACAAACAGGAATAGTAATAAGAAATTTTATTTATATAGGGCCAACATATTCCACAAATTATAAGGTTCATGTACAGACATAATGAGACACCGCAGTGTAATAAATCAATTCACATAATAGAACTGACAGTGGGTCCTGCTTGTAAGAGCTTACAATCTATGAAGACCTGCTCCATATTTTGAGGCTTGGTGTCCGTAATAATGGATAGCACATGCACCAACACTATAGTCATGTGCATGGGGCCTAATGCTGTAGACAGTTTTGTCTTCTTTTTTTAGCCAAAATCAGGAGTGTATTTAGCAAGAAGGAGTATGAGTGCTTCCTTTATATTTCCCACTTTTTAGAAGCCAGTCTTTGGTTCAAAAAAACTGTGGCAAATCTGCACCAAAAAAGCAGCAATTCCATGTGTTTCCAACCTTAAAAGGGTTGTCCGGGGAAAAATTGATATCTAATCTAAGCTAAACAACCCCTCCTTTCTTCCTCCCCCGCCTACCTTCTAAATCTATACCTAGACCATGTGACTATCCCAGACACATTTTCCAATTTTCCGCTGACATTTCGTTTCCCAGTTTCTGAAAATGGAACGTCACCTATACTAAACCCTACCCCACCATACTTACTAGTCTTCTGGGCACAGGACTTGAACTTCTTCTGACTCTTCTTAGAGTCTACTGCGTTTATTGCCCAGAAGAAGTGACGTCCCGTGCCTAAATATGATGGGGGGAGGGGGGATTTAGTTAGTTAGGAGGGCTCTCGTAGTGGGCAGAGTAGCTAGGGAAATGGAGAGGGCGCTAGTGAAAAAGGGAGGGAATGAGAGAGGGTGGGGAAGGGAATCGGCTCTGAATAGCCCAAGGCAATTAATAGGCAACCCTGGCACACCAACCTGACTAAAAAACTGAGATGTGCCTCACGGGTTGCAGAATGGCTCTGGAAGAAAAGCCACTCCCAGAAGAACTTCCTTTGGTATAAAGAGGCAGTACTCGCATTCAAGAACGCACTAAATCTCTGCAAAGCAAGTTTACTTCACCACACTCATATCTGCCCTATTTCACAACCCCAAACTGCTATTCACTACGTTCACCTCCCTTCTCCGTCCTCTGGTGCCCCCTCCAATGTCACTTATCTCAGCTGACGACTTTGCCTCTTATTTTAAAAGTAAAATTAACACCACGAGAGATCGTCTCACCCTACACCCCCGGCAACCACTCTACGCAACTGCTCGTTGCTCTTCATCTTTAACCTGTTTCTTCACCGTCACTGATGAAAAGCTCTCCACCCTAATCTCTAAATCCCACCTCACCTCCTGCGCATTTGACCCGATCCAGTCACATATCATCCCCAAACTCACTGAAGTAATTATTCTGGCCCTAACCCATCTCTTCAACCTATCCCTAACCAATGGATCCTTCTCTTCTGCCTTCAAACATGCCACAGTCACACCTATACTTAAGAAACTGTCCCTTGACCTGTCCTCTCCGGTCAACTATCGACCCATCTCACTGCTCCCGTACGCCTCAAAACTGCTTGAGCAACACGTTCACTACAAACATACTTCTATCTCTCGTCCAACCTGCTCTTTGACAGACTTCAGTCAGGCTTCAGACCCCGTCACTCCACTGAAACTGCCTTAACCAAAGTCACTAATGACCTTCTAACTGCCAAAGCCAAGCGTCACTACTCTGTCCTCTTCCTTGACCTCTCCTCTGCCTTTGACACAGTCGACCACTCTCTCTTCTTAGAAATGCTCTCATCCCTTGGCATCTCAGACCTGGCCCTTTCTTGGATCTCCTCATACCTCAACAACTGCACATTCAGCGTCTCCCACTCACACACCAACTCCTCACCACACCCTCTTTCTGTAGGTTTCCCCCAAGACGCTGTCCTAGGACCCCTCCTGTTCTCCATCTACACCCTCGGTCTGGGCCAACTCATAGAATCTCATGGTTTTAAATGCAATTGCTATGCTGATGACACTCAAACATATCTCTCTGAACCAGACATTAGCTCTCTGTTGGCCAGAGTTTCAGAGTGTTTAGCGGCCATAGCCTCCTTTCTCTCCTCCCGATTTCTCAAACTCAACATGGAGAAAACAGAATTCATCATCTTCGCCCCACCGCGCAAACGGCTGAATAGGCGCTGGCCCGATTGTAACAACTGATTGGACGTGGTACGTCACAGATGGGCTGCGCCTAGGTCGTAAATAGTTCCCCCTCTCCGCTTACACTCACGGCTGCTCATTTGCCGGGAGGAGGGAGCGGGAATGACAATTTAGCTCTCGTCCGTAAATATCACTTATCGTTAGGTAGACTTCACCAGTTATACAATATGCCTGATAGGTAGTAAACCTTCTAGGTGAACAGCGCTATTTCGGCCTATTGAGCCTCCTCAGCATAGCATAGGGATACTGATATGGCAGAGTGAGAGACTATAGACCAGGGTCAGGGGATAATCGTACACATCAGGGAGAGTGTGTGCCTACATAGGCAGTACGGAGACTTACAAGTGATTCCTGCTCCGCTAGGGATTCTGGGTAAAAAATATGCAAATCTATTCTCCAGGACGTAATTAGGAGAACAGTGCACTCTGTACGCCGCCCTCTAGAGGGCAGAATCCTTAACATCATGCATGACTCAGTTAAAAAGTCTAATATCATGATGTGGATTTAACTGCCAAATTAGTATTTCTATTCCAAAAGGAACAGATTCCCAGCTATGGACAGCACTGTTTTGGCATACAGCTCTAGTATAGGTTCTAGTGTGTGGTAATGTTAAAGACACGACTCGTTTTATACAAAACATTGCAGCAGTGTGGCAGTGAGAGATACTGTTTTCCCAGGCTGCTAATTGAGCTATTTTAAGTTATGCATAGGTGGCTTCTCTAGTAGTGGGTGATACGGGGAAACACATGTGACTGTGGTGTGGAGACAAGGCAGTGGAGATACATCATTTTGGCATAGCTTTTTTAATATATTTTTTTGGTATGTTTAGGGAGCTGTACTCCTTTTAACTTTTGGATATAATAAAAGTTTTGTATTTGTAACCCCTTATTGGTGACTCACCAGCACTATTTTGTGTTACTATATAATTTTTGTTGGACTTATAATTTAAAAATATTTTTTTTTTCCTTTTTTGCTATATAAATAAACAATAATAATAATAATGGTTTTTTTTGTAGGGAAACAGAACTGGAAGATACCCATGTACACAAATGCAGAAGATTCCAGGAGCCCACAGAGAAACCCAGAAATCACTCAAAACACTGCTAAAGGTATTTGAGTGCACTTATTAACCTATTAATGGCACTAACAGACCTTTTTTGACATTTTTTTTTTTTGCCCACATGTTACAGCTTTACCTTTTGTCCTACCTTTTTTTTAAAACCCATAGGATGGAGTGTATTTCTTATTCTCTTTGAAGCTTTGGCTAAAAAAAAAAAAAAAAAAAAAAAATCAGCAAAAAATATGCAGTAGGCCCGGTCTTCGCACCCCGACTCTGCGTCCTCGTCTTGGCACGTTTCCCAACTTTCTCACTTCTACTCCTCATTGAAGCGGTCTAATGATCTTCATAGACCTCTCCTTCCTCTTGAACGTCTCTGTCTCCTCCTGTCCACTCTGTCCCTCTCCTATATGAAGTGTTGCTAGATGATCCGGAGGCTCCTCTTCCGGCCTTTGTGGGGGGTTGGGAGAGGGAATTGGGGGCCTCGTTCCCGGCGGTTGTGTGGTCATCGGCCTTCTCTGCATGTCATAAATTTTCGATATCCTGTAGAGCTCAGGAGACGAATTATAAAATCCTCTCCAGATGGTACAGGGTCCCTGTTCTCCTCCATGACATTTATCCCTCCACGTCCGACAGGTGCTGGAGATGTTTGTCCGCCCAAGGCACGATGGCCCACATTTGGTGGGGATGCCCCCTCCTGCGCCCTTTCTGGACTGAGGTTAGGCGGGTTGTTCATCAGGTCACTGGGGTTGATATAGAGGATGACCCCGCTCCTTTGCTCCTCTCCTTGTTCACACGCAAATTCAGGAAACCCATCCATAGGCTGTTGGGGTTCATGTTGGTAGCCGCCAGGTCGGTTATCCCTAGACTCTGGAAGTCTCAGGCCCCTCCTACGCTTCTTTCCTGGCTGAAGGAATTTCTCCATATTCGTACCATGGAAAATCTGATGGCTCAGCTTCGCCCTGAAGAGGGTCATCATGGTCAGACCTGGCAGCTCTGGGATTTTTTCTATTATTCCGCCAACTTCCGATCCCTCTTTCCCTCTGTTCCCTTGTGAGAATGCTGTCTGTTTTTGTCTTTGTGTCTTGTGCTCCCTTCTCTTTGTACTTACTGATACTGTTGTTTGATATTTGCTGGTTATATACTCCTGTATATTTTTACTCTGCTGCGTCAGAGTCTCTGTTTGACTCCCCTTGTCCCTCCCTCCCTCACCCTGCTCCCTCCCTCCCTCACCCTGCTCCCTCCCTGCCTCACCCTGCTCCCTCCCTGCTGACTTGGACTACTGGTCACGGACTCCCCCCCCCCCCTCTTCCCCTCCCTCCTTTTTCCCCTCTCCCCCCTTGTGTTGTTTATAAAAATTTTGGAAAATCTTCAATAAACTTTAATGATAAAGAAATAAATATGCAGTAATTCTGCAACATGTGGCCTCTGCCTTACAAGCATTTCTGAAAGAAATTCCATAATCAATTGCAAGTGGTATTATTGTAAAGTGGAAAAGCAACTCAGCTTCAAAGTGGCAGACCGCATAAAGTTATAGAGCAAGGTCGCTGAGTGGCTAAAAGTCACCAACACCCTACTCCAGGGGTCTCAAACTCAACTCAGCATGTGGGCTGCAGAACAAGATCCCAGCCAATCAGCGGACCGCACCGCGGCAAATTTAGCTCCACCCACTTTTATGTTGACTCCGCCCATTCATTTTTCATGTGCCCCCACACTGTATAATCCTCCTACAGTCACCCGTAAACTATATGCCCCCCCTCCATCTTTCCCCCAGTTACATATACACCCTTCATCTGCCCCCAGATTCATGTCCCTCCATCTCTGCCCCCAGATTCATGTCCCCCCATCTCTGCCCCCAGATTCATGTCCCCCATCTCTGCCCCCAGATTCATGTCCTCTCCATCTCTGCCCCCAGATTCATGTCCCTCCATCTCTGCCCCAGTGTCATGCCGTTCTCCCCCCTCCCTTCGTCTGCCCCCAGTGTCATGAGCCCCTTCATTCCACCTCAATGTTTAAAGAGGACCTTTCACCATTTTGCCCACAGGCAGTTCTATATACTGCCGGAAAGCTGACAGTGCGCTGAGTTCAGCGCACTGTCGGCTTTCCCGATCTGGGCCCGGTGTGAAGAGCTTACGGTCCGGTACCGTAGCTCTTCTATGGTCAGAAGGGCGTTTCTGACAGTTAGCCAGAGACATCCTTCACAGCACAGCCAATCGCGCTGTGCTGTGAGAGCCGGGAGGAACTCCCCCCTCCCGGCTCTCACAGCACAGCGCGATTGGCTGTGCTGTGAAGGACGTCTCTGGCTAACTGTCAGTCTCTGACTGAGTGGCAGAAACTCCCTTCTGACCATAGAAGAGCTACGGTACCGGACCATAAGCTCTTCACACTGGGCCCACATCGGGAAAGCTGACAGTGTGCTGAATTCAGCGCACTGTCAGCTTTCCAGCAGTATATAGAACTGCCTGTGGGCAAAATGGTGAAAGGTCCTCTTTAACACACAAAAAAACACTTATACTCACCATCCAACGCTCCCCCGCCGCGCTCTGCAGTTTCACTAATAGACCTGTAGGCGCGATGTGATGATGTGACGTCATCACATCGCGCCTATATGTCCACTAGCCGGAACGTAGCGGCTAGTCACGCTAGGGACGCCGGATCCGCGTTGAATACATTGCGAGATGATTATATCCACTAGCCGCTAGTGGATATAATCATCTCGCAATGTATTCAACGTGGATCCGGCGTCCATAGGCTTGTGCGGGCTGCACAAAATTGTTCGGGGGGCCGCATGCGGCCCGCGAGTTTGAGACCCCTGCCCTACTCAATAACCATAAAGTTCCATACCTCCTCTGACATCAACATCAGCACAAAAACTGTGCAACAGAAGCTTTTTTTGCATAGGTTTCCATAAATGAGCAACTGCATGCAAGCCTTACATAACCAAGCACAATGCCAAATGTTGGATGGCGTGGTGTAAAGCTCTGGAGCACTGAAAACTCTGAAGCAGTGGAAACGTGTTCTGTGCAGTGACAAATCACACTTGTCTATCTGACAGTCTGATGAATGAGTCTGGGTTTGGTGAATGCCAGGAGACCATTACATTATGTGACTGCATTGTGCCAACTCTAACATTTGGTGGAGGAGGGATAATGTTAGAGGTTTTTTTTTTTTTTTTTCAGGTGTTGGCCTAGGCCCCTTAGTTCCAGTTAGGGATAAACATGCCAGGACATTTTGGACAATTGTATGCTTCCAACAGTTTGGGGAAAGCCCTTTTCTACTCCTGCATGTCTCTGCCTTGGTGCACAAAGGAAGGTCCATAAATGCAACATTGGGTGGGGTGAGTATGGTACAGAAGAACTTGACTGGCCCACACAGAACATTGATCTCAACCACTACAAACACTCCAAAAATTTGTAGAATGTCATTCCAGAAGAGTGGAAGCTGTTGTAGCTGCGAAGGAGGAAGAGGGGGGGGGGGGGGGCAGTTCCACATTAATGTTGATCTTGAATGATATGTCATAAGAGCTCCTGTAATTTCAAAGTGTCTCAATAATTCTGTCAATATATTGTATTAAGACAAAAATATCTATATAATAACCCACTCTCCTTGTGAAGCCCAACGCACTGACTGACACAGTAATGGAAATAGAGTCAAGTGAAACCTCAATCGCATATGGTCTAGCGCAGAGGTTCTCAAACTTATTTCATCTACCACCCACTTTGAGAATCAATTATTTTCTAGCGCCCCCTAAAATTTTTAACTTTACCACATCTTAAAAATCACAATTGCAATTGTTACTTAAAGGGTCTCTATCATTGGGAAAAGTCATTTTTAACTAATCACATCTTTGCATAGCTTTTAAAAAGACTATTCCACACCTACCTTTAGTATGTAAATTGCCTCAGTGGTTTTTGAATAAGTTTTTATTCATATGCTAATTAGACTCTTTGTGCACCATCGTGTTTCCTATGGGTGTATACAGCACAGGCTACTGCTGCTGATGACTTCCTGCACACACAGATAGGAGAGAATAGCAGACATGAGTGCTGCTGGGAACTTCTTGTGCTGGCTGGAAGCTCATTAGCATATGAATAAAAACAGACTTATTAAAAAACCACTGAGGCAATTTACATACTAAAGGTAGGTGTGGAAGAGCATTTCTAAAGCCTATGCAAGGATGTGATTAGTTAAAAATGACTTTTCCCAATGATAGAGCCCCTTTAAATTTAATTATAGCATGCCATACGAGTATTATCCTGATTTTGAGTTGAAACTTACGGCTAGTTCACACAGGGATTCTGCGTGTGAACTTTCCGTCGCGGCTGCCGCGACAGGATGCCGATGCAGTGCACGGCATCCCGTCACAGCTTTCTGCTCCGGATTAGGCCCAAATGAATGGGCCTAGTTCGGAGGGTGCTGTTGTGTGTCGGACGCCGTGGCTGAATCAGTGGAAACCCGCCTGAATAAAGGGCAGCTCGCTTCTTTTTTCTGCTAGCGGGAACAAACCGCTAGCGGAAAAAAGATCGCTAGCAGTCTACATAGACCTCTATTGTGAGGGGGAGGATTTTGAGGTGGATTCCGCGCCAAAATCCACCCCCTCTTGCCCCGTGTGAACTAGCCCTTACATTTTAAATGAGTCTGTTCTAATGAGAGCAATAAAACGCAACTTTATAAATAATATTTAGAAAAACTTTTATTCAAATTAAAACAAACATTTCAATTTAAATGTTAAAACTAATCTAATGTGAAGGATGAATCTGATGATTTTTAACATGTTTCTTAATAACAGGCTCGAGTTTACTCAAAAATAATTATAATAATAATTAAACCTAGTAAGTAGGTTTTAATTTTCGTTTAAAATATTACAAATTGGCCATCACTCCCCTAAATCACTTCAACACCCGCCAATTTTCTTTGGGCCCTTTACCACCTCCATGTAGGCCTCCAGCGCCCACAACGAGGCGTTATCACCCACTTTGAGAAGCACTGGTCTAGTGGTTGGGTTTAACCTCCAGTATGGGATTAAGCCTTTTTAGCTGCTTGCACTATAAAAAATGGCTGGTACTCCCCCCCCCCCCCCCCCGCAGTACTGGTGTCCCCTTGTTCTTCTGTTATTGCATGTAATTCCCCTCTTGGGGACAGGCCTTATCTGATCTGTTTTTGGGCCTCCCCCTACTGCCTTCTTTCTTGTGTGTTTAAATTGTGTATTATCTGGACTTTTTTTTTTTTCTTCCGTAGAGTGAGCTCATCTTTCCCATCAGTATGTCTTTGGAGTATGGGAGGAAATCCATGCAAACAAGGGGAGAACATACAAACTCCTTGCAGATGTTGACCTTGGCAAGATTTAAACCCAGGACTTCAGTGCTGCAAGACTGCAGTGTTAACCACTGAGCCACCGTGTTGCCCCATATGTTATCGGGACTCTTGTCCCGACTTTTGAAAAATTTAATAAAGCTTGATTAAAAATAAAAAAATTGTCGACCCATTGTGCAAGCACTTTTACCCTTGTGTCACTCCTTCTTCCTCATAGATTATAAACTCTTGCGGACAGGGTCCTATATCTCTCTGTATATTAACCCTATGATCTGTAAAGTGCTGCAAAATATGTAGGCGCTATATAGAAAAATATAATCATTATATTTGCAAAAGCTGACCATACATAGTAATGTTGTTCAAGAATCAGATGTATATTGTCGTATTCTAGCTATCCCCTGACATTAGATTGTTGGGAACAAAAAGATCAACCTGGGGAATTTTAACATGCTAATCCTTTTGTTCTTAGGGAAGATGAACCGCTGCCAGAGATGTCTGGTCATAGATTAAAGGAGTTGACCCATCTTAGGGTGTCACCTTCCCTCCTGTCTCCTTGTGCTTTCACTTCTTTCCTGGTTTTCAGCTGAGGCCAGCAGCATACTCCCAAAATGAACAATGTGTTATCTCAGGATTTACAGAGATGTAATGAAAGTAGCCCACTTGTGTATATCTCCTTATTGAATTATAATATTCATGTATGTATTATTAGTGAATATAGAGCTTAGGAATGTGTCATCAGTATATCACATTGGTATATGTATTATAAGTAATGTCTGGAACACGTCAGGGCTGATTCCAGGTTCACACCTCTGCTTGGGTTTTCGTTCTTTGGGTCTGCTTGGGGGACCTGAAAAACAGAAACCCAATTCGTTTAAAAAGTGGTTACCCGAGGACCCCGTAGCCTATAATGGGGTCCACCGAGTTTCTGCCCAAAAAAATGCAGAGAGAAAAGTCCTGCTGGCATCAATTCCATTTTTAGAAACATGCAAATGAGATCAAGTCTCCAATGCACTTGAGACATATTTGCATGTTTCTAAAAATGGCATATTCAAGAAAATAGTGCATCTATTGGTCTATCTAATGGTATGATGGTGCTCAGCATTATGTCTCCTACAATGTACTGTGGCTGATTTGATATTGAGTTTCCACTCTGACCCATATTATTATATCATAATGAGTGTATAAACAAGGTTGAAGTGCTGTAATACTATGGCACTGTACTATACTATGGTATCTGTAGCATTGCTTTCAGGTTCATGCTGTATTATACAGTACAGCTAGGACCTAGGACTAGGTGCCGGAGTTGGAAACTATTCTTATTCCAGCAAGTTAACCACTCAGTTGCAATCATGACATCTGGGGTACTCCTTCAGTTAGAAGCATTGGGGGTGAGGGATTGCATGGCAGCCAGGAAGCCAATGAATGGCCTCCTAGCTGCCATAAACTGATACGTAATAGGTCTTGTCCTAATAAACATAGACAATAATATACTATATACTGAAATACAAGAGATCAAGAAATCCCAGATTCAAATCCCACTGAATGGTGAAAAAAATTTACATTTTATGTATGCGTCACCGTCAGCGCCGCACCTCTAATGAGGCGAGGTGAAGCGACAGCCTCAGGCGGCGCTCTGGAGGGCGCAGCAGCCACAGCGATTTATTTATTTAAATTTTTTTTCCCCTAAACTAATGCAGGAGAGTGGCGCTGGTTTAGACCTCTTACTGCCGGGTGAAGATGAGGCAGCAGCGGGAGCAGCAGCAAGGTCAGTAAGTAAATTAACTTTTTTTTTGTTTTATAATAGGCCGCTACCTTCTGGAGTATCCACAGCAGGTGGCGGCCTATTTACCAACCTCCCCGGGCCTACTCACTGCCGCCCCCCACTCCCCCTTGAACTATAGGCCGCGGAGGGCGGTAGTGAATAGGCCCGGGCCCAGGCCGCAATCCCACTACCGCTATTATTATTTACTCAGGGGTCTTTTCAGATCCTCGAGTATAATAATCGGAGCCCCAGGGGAGGTGAGGGAACATAATAAACAGTGTTACTCACCTCTCCGGGATCTGATGTTAATCCTTGCAGGCTTCGGGCCTATATGGTAATGTCCCAGACATCACGTGGTCTGGGATATTATCATATAGACCCAAAGTTTGTGCTAGCCGTACCATATAGGCCCAAAGCTTGTGCTAGTAGTAATAGCCTGTTACTGCTAGCACAGGCTTTGGGCCTGTATGGTACTGCTAGCACAGGCTTTGGGCCTATATGGTAATATCCCAGATCACATGACGTTTGACACATTACTATTCAGGCCCAAAGCCTGCTAGAATTAACATTGGATCCCGGAGAGGTGAGTAACAGTGTTTATTATGTTCCCTCATCTCCCCTGGGGCTCCGTTTATAATACTGGGGGGTCTGAAAAGTATGGCAACTCTTATAAGTGTTTTGAGCTGTTTTTGCAGAGTTTTGAACTTCTAGGCTGTCGGGCCTTGGGCAGAGTCACCTGCGCATGCCTGCGGCCATTTTCTTCTGGCTGCTTACACTAATACTCACCCTTCCAATGCCCCCAGCAGCTCTCTCCGCAGTCTCACTTATAGAGTTGTAGGTGTGATGTGAGTGACGTCATCACATCGCGCCTACATATCCACTAGCCGGAACGCAGCGGTAAAAGCAGGATTAGACAGCTCCTGCTTTGCTGGTGTATTTATTCAACTCATCGGATGAGTTGAAACCGGGACATACCTCCCGTTGACCAGGACTGCAGGACAGGACACCGAATTCGTGAATGACCCGTGGAATCAGGGACGGTTGGGAGGTATGGTAATCGGCCACAAGAAAATTGCCGTGGGTATGCGCAATCAGCTCTGCCAACTGCGCATGCCTAGAAGTTTGAAGCCAGCGCTGGAAGAAGACGCAGGGAGAGGCCGTTCCAGGCGAAGATAGAGGCGGTGCTGGAGATTTCTCTTGCAGCATTGGGGATGCCCCCAGTGCTGTTTGAGCGCTAGGGACTGCCCTCAGTGCTGCAAGAGAACTCTTTTGCATACAGAAGAGAACCAGAATGTCTACCGAACGGCGGCGCGGGGAAGACATCTAAAAGTAGGAGAAGAATAACCTTTCTTAAGCTTATTCCTACGTGTTAGGAAGAAAAAAATTGAATTTTAATGATTGTATCCCTTTAATTTGGCACTGTAAATCCACATGAGATGTTTTTTTTACTGCACAGTGAACGTCGTAAAAACAAAGCCCGTAAGAAAGTTGCTCAAATGTTTTTCTCTAGTTCCACCCCATTCTGAATTTTTTTTTTTTTTTTTTTTTTTTTTTTTAGAGTTTATGATATCAGTGGTTGCCTATATTACTTTTATAATTTACAGTAAAGGATCAAGGGAATGTACCATGACTAGAATAATGCAAAGGTAAAGCTAAAACAGTTATTTCATTTTCCACACAATATCCATACACTGTGGAGCAGTGAGTGGTGGTAATTTGGGTGAATATCCTACTTAATATTATAACTGTGAAAGTTTGAAAACGGCTGAACGGATTTACATGAAATTTGCCACATACATAGATAGGAACCCCAATTAAAACATAGGCTACTTTTTATCCAGGTAAGCTACTCTTTATCCAGGTAAATGACATCACTACATGACCGCAGTGAAGGAATTTAGGTTCACACAACACTAAAGGACCTGTGATGACATCATCACAGGTCCTTCATCCATTCTAGGATAGGATCATGCTAGGCAGTGGGCAGAGCTACATGCTATTTTGTGGGCGGAGCTATATAGGATGAAGCTGCACAGTGTGAAAGCTGAAGAAAATGGAGTCTCATGGAAGACCAGGAGACTACAGAACATGCAGGCTGTGTGTGGGCAAGAGGAGTATATCGGGTGTAGAGTTTCAGTGAGTATGACGGGGAATGTGTTGTTCTGCCTCTGATGGAGGAGGTGGGAGAACTTTGGCATATTTCAGCAACATCCATTCAGCCCTTTGTAACATAGAACCTGCTCAGAGAGTCACATTTCCCTGTAATCACAATTGCCCCATGTAGCAGAGCCTATAGGCTCTCCATATGAAAACATGTACATACAGCTGAATATCCTATACATGTGCAGCGATGTAGCAGAGCCAAGACGCAGGAGCAGGCTGATTGAACTGTGGCAAATTTCGACAACATCCGTTCAGCAGTTTCCAACACAGAAGCTGCTCACACACTGACATAAGAACACCCCTATAATCCAAATGGCCCAATGTAGCAGAGCTTAAGAGCGCTGTAGCACAGCTGAGTACGCTCTCCATATGCAGAGATGTACATACAACGGAGTATGCTGCGCGTATGCTGCGATGTAGTAGAGCTGAGATACAGGAGCAGGCGGATCATCCACAACAGCAATTGGCTAAATATAAGCGGCTCAGCACCAACCCGCAGACGAAGTCGCGGGCAGATGCTACTATAAATTGTGAAATACTGCTTGACTAGCATTAGACACATGGCCCTATACAAGGCTTATCAACCTGACTTTGTGACGCCTTAGCCTGTCTTCTTATCTGTCCGTCACCTCGGTCTTAATCAGGTTGTCGTTTTCGGCGTGCACTCCCCCACCAAAAATATTTGTCAGTTCTTATATCCTAAGGCGCTAGTTAGTTGCTGACATTTTGTTTTTTGGAAATATGCATTTCAATGTAATCTACTAAGAATGTTTAAATTTTCAATAATCATGTATTATATAGAAAAATGTATTCACCTTTGCTGTTTGTCTTAACACAATGCTATGAACTCCAGCACAGTTTAAAATATTCTGTTGTTATTGAAGCTATTCATCCTGAAGATCCAGGTCAAAACTAAAGTACAAGAACTGACATGTACACAACTGTGTATACACTCATTGACAAAAAAAAAAAGAAAAAGAAAGTGCACCAAGAAAGAGTTGCTGGAAACAAATAAAACTCCATGCAAAAATATGCAGCATTTACAGTGTGTATGGACTTACCCTTAAAGTCAATATTTTTGTACATTGAACTACATTAACAATGTAGCCTGATATGGTGGTTAAAATGTTGCTTGCTTCACATGTAAGGGGGAAGTAGCATACTAAACACACTTATCTAGAAAAAAAACAACAAGGAGGATTAATTGCAATCGAATGAAACTTTATATGTGTGAATGTAATGATCATATACGTAAGTGACAATACAATATTACTGTGAAAAGATAAAGTTATTGAGAAAAACTGTGTAGCTGAAAGAGGATCTAGTACCCTATTGGGCCACCGGTAACTTGGCTACAAGAAGAGATACAGTTGGACATGGAGGAATACCTTCAGCACATTTGCCCACAGATGTTGCAGCTGGGACTGTAGGTCCTGAACACTCATAGGTTGCCAAAGCTAGCATCCCAGCTGGTCCCATAAATGCTTGATTCTCAATAAATCTGGGGAGCAGGCAGGCCAAATAATTGTTGTAATTTGGTGACGAAATTCCTAGAAAACTCTTAGTGTGTGTAGGCGAGAATAATCCTCCTGAAAAATGTCAGGGAGGCAACACTTTCCATAAGGCTTCCATACTCAAACTTGATAGTTAAAGGGGTTTTCTGGGCAAAAAATGTTTAGTTTAAAAAAAAAAAAAAAAAATCTATTGGTGCAATTAATGGGCTAATAAATGTACCTATATACTTTTTATATGAGTGATTTCTGGGTGTCTCTGGGGGTCACTAGTGTCTCCTTCTTTTGTTTACATCCTTCTGCTTCCTGCTAGGTAACCCTAACCCCTCTTTTCCCTCCTCCTATACACACCTTCCCTGTCTAGCTATCCTTCCTATCCTATATGTCCTACTCTACCTACTCAGCCCAACCCCACAAGGCCTCTTCTCCTCCTGTACTGTGTGCACCCTCCTTTTCCACCGTCACCTCTACTGCATGCATAGTCACACAGTAGAGATGATTTACCGTCAGCAGTGCGTGAACACTGCTAGGAGAAGAGCGTGCACCCTGCCAGTACAGGAGGAGGACCTGTTTCGCTAGAAGAAGCCATGGATGGGTAAGTATGAGTGAAGTGGATGGGGGGAGTAGTAGTGACGATCTGTTTCTGGAAATGGGGAAACGAATCATCACTGGATTATCAGAAAATGTCCCTGGGGCGGTCACATGGCAGACATATGGGTAAATATACATTTTTTTTTATTAATAATGTTATTTAGAAAGTAGGAGGGGGTGTTTAGATTAGTGTAGGGTTTTCAAAATATACCTCTTTAATGACAATATCGTTCCAATCTGTAGCCATGCAGGATTCTTGTTCACAACACCACTGCAAACAAAGGCGATGGTGGCTGTCTGTCATTGACAAGACATGTGAAGTGCACTGTGACATCAAATTTCTCTCTGCTAAGTTAATGGCAGAGACATGGGTGTTTATGACGGTGCCTAGATGGTGGACAAAGAAACTGTGGGAGCTGCTTGTGCTTTTGAGTGGATCAAATGGATCTTCTCTACTGGTAATCCATCAGAGCAGTCCGGATCTTGTTTACCATGTTTGCATGTCCTCACGTAACCACTATTCCCAACACCTTCTAACACCTAGTTCAGAGCAGCCTAGATCAGGGGTCTCAAACTTGGCTGGGAAAATGGCCCGAAAGACAACAAATGCGCTGAATTCAGCGTACTGTCAGCTTTCTAGCAGTATATAAAACTGCACTTTCATGAGGATATGAAAGGACCTAAATGCACTGACAGGAACAGTGAATAAATGTATTATCTCATGACAATGGCACCTATCAAGGTGTGGGATATAGTAACAAGTGAACAGTTGGTTGAAGTGTTGGAAGAAGGAAAAATGGATAAGTGTAAGTATCTGGACAAGTTTAAAATGAAATTATGGCTAGTTGCATAGCAGATCCTGTTAAGGTGTTCCTGCTATGCATTGGTTAGCATCTACCAAAAGTGCGCCAAGATAAGACAGCCAGTAAAACCAGTGAGTTGATCATTGGCACCCAGCTAACTGATGTGCATGGCTAGTAAATGCTAGGCTCTCTTTTCCTACAGAAAAGCTACTGCAGCACAAATTGCTGAAAAATGTAATGCTGACAATGAAAACAATGCTGAAAACACTGTGTATCACAGCTTGCTGCATGGCCACAGACCGTCCAGAGTACCCATGCTGGCCTGTCCATTGCCCAAAGTACCTATAATGACTAGTTTGACTGTGGAGCGATGTAAAAAAAAGATGGCCTGATTCAATGAATCATGTTTTCTTTTTCCTTATGTGAACAGTCAAGTACATGTGTGTTGTCCACCCGTAAAATAAATCAGGCATCAGGATGCAGTATGAAAAAAGCAAGCAGGCAGAAGAAGTGGAATGGTCTTGGCAATGTGCTGCTTGGAAACCTTGGGTCCTGGCACTTATGTTGATGTTACTTTCACACATACCACCTACCTACACATAGTTGCAGACCAAGTACATCACTTCCTGGCAATGCTGTTGTACAGTAGCAGTAGTCTCTCTAGGCATAATAATTCTCCCTGCCACACTGCAAAAAAATGCTCAGAGTTCAATGTGTTGACTTGCAACCTACAGGATTTCAAGGATCTGCTGCTATCATCTTGGTGTTAGATGCCACACAACACTTTCAGAGGTCTTATGGAGTCCATGCTTATTGGCCTGATGGCAACTGAAGCCAATCAGTGGCCTCAGGAAGAGACCCCAGGATGTTACAGGTAGTGACATTACGTGCCCTTTACTGAGGCTACTGATTGGCCTCAGAAGTTATGTGTAGCAGAGTCTTCCACCAGAAGACAATATTTTTTTCTCCTTTACCAGCCTTTCAAAATATAACAATTTTGCCTTTAAGGCTGATCAGTGTGTATCTGCAAAACAACATGGATATTAAAGGGATCCTATCTCTCAGGAAAGGCTATTCGTCTCCTACCTTTCGTTGTCTTCTCCGCACCACCGTTTGCCTAAAATCTTGTCTTCTGTCGGTATGTAAATGAGTTATTTTGCAGCACTGGGCGCGGGCCCCAGTACTCAAACAGCACTGGGGACGGCCCCAATGCTGCAAGAGAACTCTCCAGCACAGCGTCCCTCTTCGTCTGGAACGAGGCCTTCACCACGTCTTCTAACTTCTAGGCCTCGGGCAAAGCCGACTGCGCATGCTCGCGGCCACAAGAAAAATGGCAGCTTACATAGTATTGTAAGTGACCGTTTTCTCATGGCCGGTGGGCATGCGCAGTCGGCTTGCCCTAGGCCTAGAAGTTAGAAGACACCACCGGAAGAAGACGCGGTGAAGATCTCGTTCCAGACGAAGATGGAGGCGGCGCTGGAGAGTTCTCTCGCAGCACTGGGGCTGCGCCCCAGTGCTGTTTGAGCACTGGGGCTCGCCCCCAGTGCTGCCAAAGAACTGATTTACATACAGACAAAAACCGGGATTTTAGGCAAATGGCAGCGCGGAGCACACAATGAAAGGTAGGAGACGAATAGCCTTTCTTAAGGCTAATCCGACGTGTTAATTAGAAAAAAAAGTGTTTGAAAGATAGGATCCCTTTAATGTTATTTAGCAAAATTCAGCATATTTGGTCAACTGGGTTAGGACCTTCCATGACCATTGCAATGGCTACCATTACTGGTTGCCACACATCTAAATGTAGAAGACCAAGATGTTGTTTTTATTGTTCCTTAAATATGGCAGATAAATGCCCAGGAAATGGACCAGATTGTAATTATTTACTACTATGGCAGCACAGATTAATGCTAGCGCTGCTCAGTATCCATTGCATTGGCTGACTGACCTGTTTGCTTATGGACGTTTTCTACATATTAGTCCTAGCACTTGGAATAAAGGACTGACCTCATTTTCTGTTTATGCTCCAGTCATGTAAAATAACCGCAGCATTTACATGCAATTCCTGATTCATAACGAAAAAGATCTAGCTACAGGATCTACCCCTCCTGTAACAGAAGGGTTAATCGCCAGGGACTGAGAAGGTGCCAGGATGAGGGCAGATTAGGAAGATATTCTATATGACAGATGGTTTGAGAGAGAGAGAGAGAGAGAGAGAGAGAGAGGGGTGGGGAGAGAGGAAACTAACCCCCTTCTGCAAGGAGAAGTGGGAGGCCTTACCTCAACCAGATGGAGGGGAATGCAATTTCCCCATTAACTCCATCATTACCATTAAAGTGGGGTCAATAAAAAATATTACATTTAAAAAAGTGTTTGCATGTGCTTTCCTATAACCATAAAGGGTTAATGTTCTAGTATCTGGTTCCAGCTTCTTCCTAGGGGTATGGAACCTTATGAAAATGATGGCTTCACTGTGGAGGATAGCAGGAGGGGGATTTTGATGATAAAATGACCTTCATCCCACCCCCACACCTTATCGTCACAGACGTGTGACTTTGGGAAGGTCCCTTTAGGGGGAGACTGAGACAGTGCATAAGCAGGAAGCTGCAAAAAGGACAAGTCGTGGTGGAGGGTGTTAGTAACTTAGTCATAGTCTCTGATCATCTACCATAATTCATATATGGAGTGAGGGGACTATTTAAAGGGGTGTAGTCTTGTTGGTCACAATCTCTGGTCAATGGTGTGTATATATGGAATACTGTATACTAGATATACTTGATAGGGAGAGAAGGAGTGGTTAGTAAAATGAGATTTTTTTATTTTTTTTTACCGGTCAAATGAGGAACATACAGTGTATAATGTTTGTAGGGGTAATTCGTATGTTACTTTATAGTCATAGCCTCCATCCATGATTATATACTGGAAATATTGTATACAAGGAGGGGAGGGGCTTAGTTATGGTGTCTGATCGTCTAGAGTACAATTAGAAGATACAGTACTATATATAAGTTATGACAATGTAAGGACAGCATATGGGGGATGGATTATGTAAAATACATATATAGGATTAGAAATGGAAGTTGTCAGTTTTAGTCTCTGATCATCTAAGGTGCAGATGAAAGATACGGTGTATAGGATATTAACAATACAGTCAGCCTCTAATCTAGGGAATAGATACTGTATATAGGGAGCGGCTCATTGGTACTGTATGTCTCCAACAAAGAAGGGTATGGAAAGAGGATAGTGTATACATACACAGCTGGGGAGGGAACACGTCTATGTACAGTTTCCCACCTATATATTTGTTGCCTGTGCATTCAGTGTCTCTGTATGTATATAATTATTTTCCAGACCTGTGCTGCTAAACAGGTGCATGGATATGGAGACTAATACTCTATCACGCAAATATATAAGGAGTGAAATTGCACATAGGAGCATCTGGAAGCCCCCATGTTCTGGCGTCAGGGGCACTTGACTATGTCTGTGTATCTCCTGTCTTTGTCTACTTCACCTTTCTATATCTGGATATTATCTCTAGCCTTGTTCTTTTGTCCTTCCTCTGAAATCCCCTCCACTCCCTTTACCCCTCCTCCCCCCATAGACAGACACCAGCTAATTGCATTACACCCCCATCTATGTGCAGGCAGAGTGGTTAGTGATTGTGACTGGCGGCGGCCGTTCAAGGGTTAATTCATCTCCCATTTCTACCTTCCCCCATTCTCTTCCCCTCTCTGACCTTTCTACTAATATCTTTCCTCTCTCTACTCCCCACCCCCTTCTTATCTCTCCCTGGGGCTGTTTTTCCCCCCTTCCTTCCCCTTGCAGCCCCCCTCCCATCCTCATGCCTAGGTTTCTATTCCTGGTTTAGCTTTCAGAGCTGACCCCCTTCCTTTGCTGCCAAACCCACAGTTTTCTTAGCAGGGGGGCACAGCACCGGGTGTGTGGTGTGTGTTTGGGTGGGTGGGGTGGGGGGGAGTGCCAAACATGCAGTGGTGATAGTGGTGGGTGGGGGACTGGCAATAGTGAGAGCTACGAAACATCTTGTACTTTCGCCCAGCAAAGCAGATGCCTACTTGGCACTGCCATCTCAAGCAGTGTAAAGGTGTGTCCGCAGCACAGTGCAACATTTCTATTTCTCACATATGTTCTCTCACAGAACCAAGTGAAAACCAGGTCAACTCTGCTGGACAGCACAGGCATGCATACCAGGCTCTGGGTGTCAGCAGCAAGAAATGTAGTATTTTATCTCAAATCACATCAATAGTGAGCAGGAGGTGTCTGTATGGGGGTGGGTTGGGGGAGGGCAGGATTGACCCTCTTAGAGCGTCATTTTTCAAAACTGATCTCCATGCATGTAAATCTAAAATGCCCTAATACATTTAATCGTCACAGAGTTGTTCTGTTTGCTGACCCTCTTGTCCTTTGGCCCTCAGATATCAACTTGCAGTTGTTCTGCTGCCCCAAGCATCACTATGCACCTCTTCAGGAACCCTGACAATCTGCACATGCTTCAAACCCCTTGAAGATGACCCTTCTGGATATCACACTGACCCATTCATTTCTATAGACCCGTACACGAGGTTGTTAATGACACTACACGTGGCTGTTAATGACACGGTGATGTGTTCGGGCCAACAGTCTGGGCCGCAAAATATAGAACAGGCCCTATTTCTGTCTGATTTTGTGACTTCTGTTCATTGAATTAAAGCGGGTGTGGAATCACGGGTTTTGCATGGGCGACACACGGGTAACATCCACATGTCCCCCATCCGCATGTCCACCCGTGCCATTAATTCACGGCAGCTGGCTAGCACACAATCATGTGCACCCGCCTTTTCTCTGGGGTGACTAGGGCTGGGAGATTATCACTTAAATCAGGGGTAGGCAACAGTGGTGTAACTAGGAATGGCGGGGCCCCGTGGTGAACTTTTAACATGCCCCCCCCCCCCCAACGACCCCCACATTTCTGTGCGTTCTATTATGCTCCATAGTGGCCCCTGCACAGTATTATGCCCCATAATGGCCCCTGCAAAGTATTATGCCCCATAGTAGCCCCTGCACACAGTATTATGCTCCATAGTGGCCCCTGCACAGTATTATGCCCCATAGTAGCCCCTGCACACAATATTACACCCCATAGTGGCCCCTGCCTACAGTATTATGCCCCACCGTGAACACCCATTAATAATTATTATACTCTGGGGTCTTTTCAGACTCCAGAATATAATAATTGGAGACCGAGGGGGATAAAAACATAAAAAAAACATCGTTGCTTACCTATCCCTGGCTCCGCTGCACTCCTCGGTGGTGTCAGCCATCTTCAATGACGTCCGGGACATCACATGACCTAGGACGCAGGCCCCAGTCATGTGACGTCAGGACTGTCACAGAAGTAGGCCCGAAGCCTGTCTGGATACCGGAGAGGTTAGTAACAGTGTTTTTTATGTTCTCATACCTCTGATCATTATACCAGTTTATATCAGTAACTCCAGCTGGTAACGGCCTGGTAAAAAAAACAAAACGCAGCAGTAGCGGCTGTCGCTGGGCCCCTAATGTCCCAGGCCCTGTGGCAACGGAGCCCCTGTTAGGCAACTTTCGGCACTCCAGCTGTTGTGCAACTACAACTCCCAACATGCTTCATTCACTTCCATGGGACTTCCAAAAACAGCAGAGCAAGAATGCAAGCTGGGAGTTGTAGTTTTACAACAGCTGGAGTGCCAAAGGTTGCCTACCCCTGACCTAAATCAAAATTATGCTTAGTCGGGCATTTTACCTTGATTACAATTAATTATTTAAGTAGTGCCCCCTTTAAACCACCCCCCTTTTACAGTTTGACTACATGTTGGGCAAACCTTGCAAAATTTGTCTCATGAGGTTCGTGTGTGGTTTCATCTAGACAGAACATGACCAAACCGAAACTGCTATCACATGAGCCACTAAGGCCCAATCACAAGCCTCGCGGTCCCTGATGTCAAGCAGAATCACTGAAGAGAACGGAGCCACAGGGATCCCATCCACACAGTGCAGAAAAATAGTTGCAGTGGAAATGCTGTGAACCATCACATTTTTGGAAATCGGAGCATGCCAATTATACCTATGGAAAAGGTGGCGGTTTCTGTATAGGTATAATTGAAGCAGAATGTCTGCAGAGGAACTCTGTGGACTTTCTGTAAAAAGTGCTGCGTGAAAAAACCAAGATGTGTTTCCACAGCGGGTTTTCCCGCATCTGCTGTATTGTGGGGGGGCGAATATGCACCGTGTGCCAAGGCGGATCTCCCTTGCCCCTGCGTTGCTTTTTGCCCCCCTTCTGCCAACTCCCTGCATCTACCATGGGCCCCGGACCACTCTCCCTCCCTCCTCCCGCGAACCCCCATCCCGCGGTGGCCACCTGAACCGTACTCAGGGGCCCCCTGAACCGTACTCAGGGGCCCCCTCCCGTGCGCCACCCTACATGCATGCCCCAGTAGTCCCTTGGACAACCTACTGCCCTGGTTTTCTGGGCCCCCCTCCCGCACGCCACCCTACATGCACGCCTCAGTAGTCCCTTGGACACCCTACTGTCCTGCGGGGCCCGGGCACCCTTCTTGTACCCCCTAAAGTGTGGACTGCGCACCAGCCTCCCGCGGGCACCCTAGGCCCTGTAATGGCTTGTTTGTTGGCCTCCCACTCTTAAATATTACTGTCCCTCGCCGCCGGCCAGGGCCCCTGCACATGTTTGGCCAGAGCTGCAGCCTACAGTCTGGCATGGTGCTTACCTGGCCAGCACAGACGAGTCCCACGGTGCTGCCCTGGCCCCCTGCACACCCTGGCCGGCGGGCACGCCTGTGGGCCGCCGTCCCGGGACTGTCGAGACTGCCGATGAACTTACCGAGCTGGTGAGTGCTGCTGTCTACCCTGCAGAGTTGCGCTGCGTTTCCGCGTGCGCTATGCCTAACACTTGCTGCCGCTGATGGTCTCGGTGGGCCCTGCAGAGCCAGGCGGCTTGCCCGGCTCGCAAAACGTACATCGCCCCGCCCTCAGACTGGCGCAGGCTTATTGGAACGCGCTGCTCCACAGGCCCGCCCTCCGCGCACCAATAGGAGCTCCGCTGACAGACCCGGGATGACGTCATCTCAGGTACTGCCGCGGGGCTCAGTTTCGCCAGTCGCAATGGGCTTGTTGGCGGTGTGGAAGGTTTGCCAAGAAGCCTATGTTTCCTTCCTGACAATTATGTTGGTGTGTGTAAAATTTAAGCCCCATCCCTTCAGCTGTTTGGCTGTGATAGAGGAACAAACATCCAAACACACAAACATCCAAACACACAAACTTTCACTTATAATATTAGTAGGATATTAGTAGGATTAGTAGGATAGTAGGATTAGTATAGTAATGTAATATAAGTATAATAATAGCAGTTCCGATTCTGATATGTTCGGTTCAAACGAAACTGAACCTCACAAATATTGTAATAATCAAACCGAAATAACCGATGCAAGCAAAATCATATCAGTTATACTGGTTGACATTTGGTTATTTTTTGTTTAATCGCCCAACCGTAGCTCAAACCATTAGTCTTTATTTAGTTACCTCCACCACCTCAAAGATTTAGAACTCCTTGGTCTTCTGTCCATTTAGTTTTCCATGCTAAATCATTGAAGTTTGTGGGTTACGGACAACAAAAGGAGGCTATCTATGTGCCGTTCATTTTGTTTTTCATGGACCACTTCAGAGCACATGGTTGAGTACATAATAATAATAATAATACATTTTATTTATATAGCGCCAACATATTCCGCAGCGCTGTACAATTTATAGGGTTCAGATACAGACATACATAACAAAGAACGTCATTTCACACAATGGGACTGAGGGCCCTGCTCAAAAGAGCTTACAATCTATGAGGTAGAGAGGGTGACACAAGAGGTAGCAGGGGCGGCATTGTTTATACAGTGTTCAGACAATTTTGTGCATTAGGAATTGTGATAGGCTTGTCTGAAAAGATGCGTCTTTAGTTTGCGTTTGAAACTGTAGAAGTTGGGAGTTAATCTGATTGTCCGGGGTAGAGCATTCCAGAGAAGTGGTGCAGCTCGGGAGAAGTCTTGTATACGAGCATGGGAGGTTCTGATAATAGAGGATGTAAGTGTTAGGTCATTGAGTGAGCGGAGAGCACGGGTTGGGTGGTAGACAGAGATGAGGGAAGAAATGTAGGGAGGTGCGGCATTATGGAGAGCCTTGTGGATGAGAGTAATAACTTTATATTTTATTCTATAATGAATAGGCAGCCAATGTAGCGACTGGCACAGACCGGAGGCATCGCTGTAGCGTCTAGCCTGATAGATGAGCCTGGCTGCTGCATTCAGAATAGATTGTAGAGGAGAGAGTTTAGTGAGGGGAAGACCGATTAGTAAGGAATTACAGTAGTCAAGGCGAGAATGAATCAGAGAGACAATAAGTGTCTTTAGTGTATCTCTGGTAAGGAAAGGGCGTATTCTGGAGATGTTTTTGAGGTGGAGGTGACATGAACGTGCGAGTGATTCAATATGAGGGGTGAAGGAAAGGTCTGCGTCAAATATGACCCCAAGGCAGCGGGCATGCTGCCTAGGAGTTATAGTAAGGCCTGAGACTGCAATGGATATATCAGGGACAGATCTGTTAGATGGTGGAAACAGTAGTAGTTCAGTCTTAGAGAGATTTAGTTTCAGATAGAGCGAGGACATGATATTAGAGACAGCAGAGAGACAGTCACTGGTGTTCTGTATGAGTGCAGGGGTGATGTCACGGGAAGATGTGTATAATTGGGTGTCATCAGCATAAAGATGGTACCTGAAGCCAAATCTGGCTTATTTCCTAAAATGATCAAACAAAGCATTAAACAGGTTGTCCAGGCTAAAAACCAAAAACATACCTGTCCCTGGTGCTTCAGTGTCCTCCAAGCACGGTCCGGTACTATTAGTCGGTGGTCTTTTTTTGCGGAAGTCCTCATCGGCTGTGACATCCCGGTTCCCGGGTAGTGACGTTTCCGGGTTCCTTCTTTAGGTCACTGATTGGCCTCAGCGGTCACATGCGGCAGGGATATCTGCCAGAAGCAAACAACAGAGCTTTAGAACAGGACTGCACTGGGAGACACGGGAGCACCGAGGACAGGTGAGGATCTTTTTTTAAAACATAAATAAATAAATAAATAAATAAATAAATAAATAAATTTAAAAAAAAATTTCTCACCTCCCCAGCCTAATTACAAAATAAAGTTTTAGCTTGGACAACCCTTTTAAGTTCAGTAGGTAAAGTCAGGGGGGTGCTCATTAAGGATGCCCGATTTTTATCATCAACGAATAATGATAATTGGTATAGTGGAATTGCCCAGCAAATCAATGATATGAATGAGGCGAGTTGAATAGAGCCACATATTTAGTAAATTTCTATTTAAAGCATTTAACTCCTTACTCTCCAGATTTATACTGCTGACTGTGTGGGGAGTGGAGACGCACCTATGGCTGCAGTACATGGAGGGGGTGGTGCAGGCTTTGCCCTTTGTTCTGTATTGGGGGGAGAGGCACACCTGGAGGGAGGGGAGCAGGTCAGGAATTCTCAGGGTCAAAGGAGGATTTGTACCTCCAGGACATAGAGAGGGGGAGGAGGGCTGATGGCTGAACACTAAGAAATAAAGGCCTCATTCAGTTGTATTTAGGAGCAGAATATAGATATGGCTAAACACGGCCTCCGACCCTAAACACGTTTATGCACTAACTGTGCAGTATGTAACCATTCATTTACACCAGGCTCTGAGTGTGCAATTCAAACAACCATATATAATGAGGATATAGATTTCGGTATGAGTTAGTGTAAGAATGAGGGATGGGTTTAGGTGGTCATGTAGGTTCTGCACAGTTGCATGTATATTCCCAACAGGGGCACGTGGTAGAGAGTGGAATAGTCATGCACGATCCCATTTATAGATAATCAATTACATTTGACATGGAGGTAGATCTGTCTGATCATGACAATCATGATCATGACAATCACAACAAGTTCTTAAGAATATACATACCGTAATCATTATTCTACGGAAGAATATACCATACAAAAAGTACAGTACAAGATCAGCAATAAAGAGGTTAGTGCAGGTAAACAACCTTCCTTCAGGGAGAAGTGAGGGGACAGAGAAGAGGAACTTGCCACAACCCACCTGCTGCCACATTCTTTTTTTAGGGTGCTAAAAAGGGGAAGGAGGTTTTTCTGTGAATAAGGATATGTGGGATTGACAAAGCTCTAAAGAGGAACAGGGTATTCCAATTGTGATGCTAACCCCCACTGTCCCCTCCCTCCTCTCCCACCACCTGGTATAGAGAATTAGGAACTAGGGATGCATTCATGGTGCAGTTGTATGAAACTAAAATTGCATTAAAAAAGGGCATGTATTTTTTATGTGGTTATTGGAGCAGTTTGTTAAATTAAATCAATGTGCTTCACTTGTAAAATCAAGAAAAGCACCAAAAACCCCATCAAAATTGCATGCATTTGTTTCCGAAGCAGTTTTAACTGCACCCAACTGCAAAACTCATACTTGCCAAAGACAAGTTCAAATTGACATTTGTTTCACTGCCACAAGATGATGCATATTCCTGGTTACAATGCCCTTATAGGGATAAGAGAGTTAGCTCTTCTAGTGTGTCATCTGTTGCAGGGGCATAACTTGAAGGGGTGCAGAGGGTGCAGTCACACCAGGGCCCAGGAACCTTAACACTACTGCTGGCATAAGTATTGAGTGCAGCTTCCATCTGGCCCATAAGCCAAGGAGATCAACAGAGTACCCTAACCACACTAAGGTTGATTAAAGCGATCCTATCATTGGATACCTTTTTTTCTAAGGCTGGTCTTACACAACCGTATTGAATGTACGGTCCGCAAGTTGCAGATCAACAACACTAGTTGCTGATTGGCAACATAAACTTTGCAGATGTCCGTGTCCTGCCGCACTCACCTATAGCGTTCTATGGGCGAGTCCATGCAGTGCCGCAATTCACGGCCATTACGGACATGTCCTATAAATTGCAGACCACGGTTGCGGCCCGGCCACACCACGGATAAAATATCCGGTGGTGTAAGAGGCCACATTGAATATAATGTGTCCGCAATTGAAAACCCTCAATTGGGGACCATTTGCAGACTTACATTACGGTCGTGTAAGACCAGCCGTAGGAATAGCCTTCAGAAAGGCTATTCTTCTCCTACCTTTATATGTCTTCTCCGCATCGCCATTCGGTAGAAATCCGGGTTTTCTTTGGTATGCAAATGAGTTCTCTCACAGCACTGCGGGCAGTCCCCACCGCTCAATCAGCACTGGGGGCGGAAAACCCGGATTTCTACTGAACGGCGGCTGTAGGATGTCTGCTGTGGACATCCCACAGTGGACCTGACCACACCAAAAAATGTTATAAATCGACCTGTCTTTTAAACTTTACATTAAAAAGGTTGAAGTTTGTGTGGCACATGCAACAATAATTGACCTGCAGTATATTTAAACCCCACTGCAAACTTGCCCATGATGTTGCCAGCCTTAAAAGGTTGTTGTTGATTGGAAAAACATTGCTGCTTTCTCCTAAAACCAGTACTACACCGGTCCCTATTCAATTCTATGAAATACTAGACACAACCCATGGACACTGTTTGTAGAATAAACCAACCATTTTTTATTTTTAATTCTGGACAACCTTTTTAGGGTATGTCCACACAGTGGAAAATGAAGAGGAATTCATTTTCCGCTGCTGGCGTTTTCGCCCACGACCGGAGGCTGATGTAGTGTATTGGCATACCGTTGCAGCTATCCACTGCTGATTAGGCCTGGATGAATGGCCTTAATCAGCAGGGAGGCTCCAGCCATGAAATCTGTGACTCAACCAGCTGCAGAATCTGCGGCATGATGGAGCAGGATGCTTCTTTTTTCCACGGGGAATGTGGATTCTGGTCAGAATCTACCCCAGATTCAGAGGCGAAATTTACCAACTACTAATACTTTCAACTACTTTGGCATCCTATGCCAATGTGATTGTACAGATTGGTGGACCAGGTAGCAAATTCTGCTCTATCACTCAGGCATCTGCTAGAGAAGCCTTGTGAAGGCCTGGTTTATGAAGATGCAGACAAGAGCAGCAGAGCTCCTGAAAAGTGCCTCCTCCCCCCCCCCACAAAAAAAGGAAAGATACCCACCTGGCTATGTTTGGTTGTGTGATGGGCGCCCCCTAATTAGGACATGCCCCCAATTGACAGATCAAAAAAGTCCCCTTATTTGGCCCCCATACAGTATAACACCCTCTTTTTTTTTGTCCCACAACAGTAAATAATCCCCCTTTTTTGCCCGCAACACGATACATGACCCCCTTTTTCTGGCACCCCACATGACCCTCTTTTACTGCCCATCACACGGTATATGACCCCCCTTTTTTTTCTTTTAACTTCCGTCACACGGTATATGACCCACTTATTTAGCCCCCACACAGTATGTGACCCCTTTTTTTTACTCCCCCCACACAGTATATGACTCTCTTTATTGCCCCTCCACACAGTATATGACCCCTCTTTTCATGCCCCCCAGTATATGACCCCTCTTTATGACTCCCACACAGAATCTGACTCCTCTTTATGGCCCACACACAGTATATGACCCCTTTTATAGCCCATATAGACTATATGAACTCTTTTTATGGCCTCCATACAGTATATGACCCCCTTCCCCCTCACACACAGCCATCTCCAAGATTTCTCCCATCCCCCATACTCTGGAACTCCCTACCAAGACACATAAGACTGACCCCCACAATCACAAGCTTCAAGAAGGCCCTGAAGACTCAACTATTCAGGAAGACCTACAATCTCCAATAACACTATCACCACACTGTCATCTGAACAGTCTCCCCCCTCTCCTTCTGTCTCTATCCCTCTTCCCTCATAGATTGTAAGCCCTTGCGGGCAGGGCCCTCTACCCCACTGTGCTAGTGGTCACTGTTAGTATTATATTTGTCTGTATGTTTTGTGTGCTGTGTGTAAACCCCCAAATGTAAAGCACCATGGAATTAATGGTGCTATATGTGAAGAGGTAAACTGTTTTGTGTTATGTTTCAATGTGATTTCCTCTATGTAACCTTAGTGGTGGTACAGGAGTCCCCAGGTCTGGTAATATCTCTGTGTGAATGTTCTATTCCTGCTTCTTATTCCTTTCTTTCCTCATTAGGCTGGCCACCTAATGCTCTATTTTCCTACTATTTCTTGTTTTACCATCTGGGAACAATATACTAACACTAAGGAACTGTTCACATTAACATGGATTTATAAAGTGTTTTTGTATATTTACCTGCAGTAGTGGGGTTGCACTGGGGTGTGTCTGCCCTGATCTTATAAGAGGCAAGTCTGCAGCAACTCCAGGGTTTTATAGGGAAAACTGCAGAGGATTATGGGAAATGTCTAAGGTATAAAATGATACCAATTCCCAGAAAGCTGGGGGTGTGTTGGTGAAGTTCACATGATGAATAGTTTGTGAGACTACAGCAGCCTGAGGTACAAGGTGTTTGTTGTACACACTATGGAGATTTTCTGAAGATTTTTTTTTTTGTTAAAACTGGACTTCTGGAAATAAACTCCTTTTGGATTCTTTTCATCAATCAAGGACCGATTGTTTTTTGAAAAATCTCATGCTTCACACACACATTATATATATATATATATATATATATATATATATATATATATATATATATAAATAATAATAATATGATCCCCCTATTTATGGCCACAGACAGTTTATTATCATGTTTTATACCCCCCCACACAGTATATGGCCCCTTTTTTAAAGCCCGCTTGCAATATATGACCCCCTTTTCACACACACTTCATAAAGAATAGCAGCTGAAACTTTTTACTTATCTGTCACCCTCTGCTTCCGCCTCCAGAGTGTGCTGTAGCTGATGCTGAAAAACGTCAGAACACTGAACATGATGTCCCATCATTCATCATTGTTTTTATGTAAGTGTAGTGCCACCTAGAGGCGGAAGGCGACCTGGACAAGAGCGTGGACAGGTGAGTAAAAAGTATTGGCTACTGCATATTGCAATAACATAATAAGTTACATCTTATTAAAAAAAAATTGCATCCCCCCCCCCAGGCGATGGCACGGCGCCTCATGGAAGATGTGCCCCTGTGAGAGCCACTGCAGAGCATTTTTAGGTGTCTGGGGGCCACTGAAAGCCTTATAAATTGTGGTAATTTATTATACTGTGTTGGGCCTCTGGAGAACCATATACTAAGGAGCATGACATTATGTGGGGCCGGGTGATCGTAAAAGGTGATTTTTTTTATATGTGCTGGATGGGATTATAGGATAGTGCAGCTTCAAGGGTGTATTCACACACTGCAGCTCTGATCTAGTTACAATTGCATTAAAACTGCAGCAGAAAAAAATGCATATGGTTTTGAGGTGTTTTTAGGTGAGGTGAAATAGATTTATGTTCCATCTGTAAGTTCAAAAACTGCCATTTTTTTGTGTCTTTTGGTAAAAATTATTTCAAAGGTGTTTTCCCCGAGGAATTTTTTTTTTCCAGGGGTGCCCTGAGTCAGAAAATGTTGGGAAACACTGAGGAATAAATGGCTACGAAACACTGTTGGTAGAGCTGGGTGATTAATCAAAAAATAACCAAAACTGAACATCAACCCGGATAACCAACATGACTTTGTGAATGTTGTTTGTTTTGTTTCAGTTAGCACAATATTTGCGAGGTTATACCTACAGTTTAGAATCAAAACTGATATTATCATACTCTGAGGTCTCTTCAGACCCCAGTGTATAATAAGCGGAGGCCCAAGAGAGATGAACAAACATAAAAAATACAGTGTTAGGTTATGTTCACATCTGCATTCGGGTTTCCATTTGTGGGGTCTGCTTGGGGACCCCCCCCTGAAGGGAAATCTAATCCACTTAAAAAAGCGGTTACCAGCAGAAACCTGCAGACCCCATAATAGGTCCCCTGGCTTTCTGCTCAGTTTCCACCGAAAAAGTGCAAAAAAATGAGGAAAGGGGAACAGAGTCCCCAAACAGATTTCAAGCGTTGGTGTGAACCCAGCCTCAATCACGTCTCCTCAGCTCCGGCGCAACTCCCTCTTCTAGTCTTCTGACTGATGTTGCAATGCTTGCTTCTATTTGTCAGAATGCCACGTGACTGCTGAGGCCCAATTACAGGCCTCAGCAGTCCCTGAGGTCACTCAGAAGAGATGAGGGAGCTATGCCGGAGCTCAGAAGAGGTAATTAACATAGTTTTTTATGTTTAATCACCTCCCTTGGGCCTCCACTTATACTCTGGGGTGTGAAGAGACCCCAGAGTATAATAGCAGTTTTGGTTCTGACCTTGCAAGATGAATTTTGTGAGATTCACCCATGCTCATACTTTGAAAGGGGCATGAACTAAATAATCGCCATTAATCGTAATCGAGGTAAATTGCCCATTTAATCTAATTAATTTGATTTAGGTCAGAATTGTCAATCCCTAACTGTTGGCACTGTTTATCTCTATTATAAGGCTACGTTCACATGACAATTTTTAATTCGGATTTAGGAAAATAAAAGGCTTGTACCAGGCTACATGTACATTGTAAAATCATCAATTAAACTTTTTTTTTTTTTTTTTTCACAGCTGTTTTGTATCTGTGGCATGGCTTTTTTCACTAACACTCACCTCCTCACTTCCGTGCTGTTCTGGACTGGAGTCTTCACGGAGCTGTAGGCCACATAGAAGTGATGCCATCACATCGTTCCTGCAGCTCCTGGGGAAGAGAGGGGGAGAATGGTGAAGCAGAAGGGGCAACACGGTGGCTCAGTAGTTAGCACTGCAGCCTTGCAGCGCTGGAGTCCTGGGTTCGAATCCCACCAGGAACATCTGCAAGGAGTTTGTATGTTCTCCCCGTGTTTGCGTGGATTTCCTCCCATTCTACAAAGACATACTGATAGGAAAAAAAATGTAAAATGATCTCTATATGGGGCTCACAATCTATATGGGGCAACCCGGACTTACTGACTGGAACAGCAAATACAGAACTGTCCTACTGTCCCAAGGGGGCCCCCACTACCAGTGGCGTAACTACCGCGGTAGCAGCAGAGGCAACTGCCACAGGGCCCAGGACATTAGGGGCCCGGTGACAGCCGCCACCGTGGCTATCATTATACTCAGGGTCTTTTCAGGGAAGGCGGTGGAACAATAGGGCAGAGAGGAAAACAAACATTGTTAAAAGTAAAACCAAATTTGGCATAATAAAGTCAATAAGTATCTAAGAGCAAAAAAAAAAAAGAAGAAACACTGCATGTTCAGAGCAGAATGGTGCAATTGAAATGGAAATGGCAATGATAAGGAGGTCAGTATACAAATAGAGTGCAAACGGCCATAACAATTGGAGTACCAACAATAATATTAGCAACAATGATCCGGTGCGCGTGACCCGTCATGGAATTGCACTAGAGGTGGAGAGGGGAGTCTTGGCCTGGGGATTTCTCCTATCTTCCATAAAAGCGGACCAGAAGGCCCATCTGGTGCAAAAACTGGAGAAGGTATGGTTTTTGGTGGCTAACATCCGCCCCGGGGTGAAAGCCAAGTCCACATGATGGATCAGCTCATTTATTGTCATACAGGGTGTAAATTTCCACTGCCTCCCTATCATGGATCTGGCCGCTAGAATTATCTGACCCAGCAGCACATGCATACCCGTGGGGAAAGACCCAGTATCTAGAAAGCATAACGCCAGCCCTGGGGAGGGGGAAATGGGGAGACCAGCTACAGATGACATGAAGCCGAAGACAGCGGTCCAAAAGGCCTGAACTGGGGGGCATTCCCACCACATGTACAATAGAGTGCCTTTGTGACCGCAACCCCGCCAGCAGAGTCTCGAGAAGGAGGCATCAATATGCGCCAACTGTACAGGAGATCTGTACCAGTGTAGAAGGATTTTTTGAGCCGTCTCCCAGTGGGCCGCACCCTTCAACACCCGCTTAACAAACCCACAGGCCTCATAACACTCAGGCAGAGAAATGGCAAGGTCCGCCTCCCACCTTGAAAGGCATAGAGGTTTGATCCGCTCTGAAGGGGTGGAGAAAAAAGTATAAAAAGCTGAGATGCCGCCTTTAGGAGGTGCGGTTCGTCTCCACAGTCTCCATGTAAGCCTGGGAAAAACAAGTCTCGATGCTCCGTGGGTTTGAAGAAGGTGCCTAAGTTGCAGAAATTTGAAAAAATCCTTGTGAGGGAGGTCATATTCCTCTCGCAATACAGAGAAGGAGTTAAAGCGATCGTTCTCATAGAGATGGGAGATTTTGCAAAGACCTTTCGCTATCCAACTGCCAATCCTCAACTGGGGGAGAAACGCGGTTGGGTACAACAGTGGGAGTTTCGCTAGGGGGACCAAATCCTCTAAGGAGGTATGTGACAAGAAATACCACCAAGTCCATGCAGACGCTTTTATACTCAGCAATGGAGCCTGATGAAACTGTGGGCCAAGGTCCCTGGGGCGTAATATACTCATGAGTGGAGCCTCCAGCATAGACTCCTCAATCTCCGTCCACCTCCAATTAGCCACATCACTCCAGCTAACCCGGAGTTGATCAAGGGTCGCCACCGCATAATACTTTTTAATTTCAGGGACTCCGGCGCCCCCAGAAGACCAGGGCCTAGACATCACCTGAAATCGGATCCTGGATTTCTTACCCTCCCAGATAAACTGTGAAAGTATACGCTGAAGTTTAGAGAAATAGGAGTCAGGTATATGGATGGTCACAGTGCAGAATAGCTATAAAATCAAAGGCAGTGCCATCATTTTAACAATAGCGATCCTGCTCGCCCAAGACAGCATCGGTTTAGCAAAGCTAGCCAGCAGGGAGGATACCTTAGATACAAGCGGGATATAATTCGCAGAGAATAAATTAGAACTAAGGGCCATCAAGGTGATGCCTAAATATGTGATACAATCATCCTTCCATTGGTAGGGGAAGTTAAGTCGGATATCCTCCCGCAGAGATGGGGGAATAATGATAGGTAAAATTTGGGCTTTAGTAGGATTCACTGTAATAAGATATTCTGCCAAATCGTTCTAAGGCGGCAGTGGCAGCCTTCAAGGAAGGGCCTGGAGAAATCAATGTCAAAATTACATCGTCCGCATACAGGCCAATCTTATGCTGACTGAGACCAACCATGATACCCGCAATGTCCTAATCTAACCTAATGTACGAATATTATGGGAGAGAGTGGACAACCCTGGCGGGTACCGTTGGAGTTGGGGTATGGACCGGACAGGAAGCCTGAGGACAGCACGCGAGCAGATGGACAGGAATATAAGGCCAATATTGCCGACTTAAAGGCAGGGCCCACACCGAATTCATCCAATAGGCTATCCAAGTAGAGCTAATCAAAGGCCAATGTATTACGCGCGTAATACATTGAAAGCATAGGGAAAAAAGCCTCCCATTGATTTGAATGGGGAGCGCACGTATGCCGGCTCCCATTCAAGTCAATGGGAGCTGCTTTTTATGCACTCATTCTGAATGTGTTTTTACGATCAGAATGAGCACAGCGTTACATCGTGTGAAGGCTCCCTAAAGTAGCAGGTACAAACATACCATACAAGCTCTGAAATCATGCGGGAACATAGAATCACATCGAGCATTATGCCTAATAACATGAAAGAACAAACAGTACAAATAATGCAAACCAAACATCTTGGCGTCAAAAAACACCGAATAGGCTGTGTGGGGGGGGGGGAATAAAGATTCAACATTAGCTTACTCAATAAGAGCGTATACGAACATGCCAAAAAAATCGCCCTAATATAGAAGCAAAGTCATGGAAAGAAAAGCCCCAGAAGGAGCCCTTAGGGATCAGGCGCCATTTGTGTAGGAGTGACATCCCCGCTTCCACGGAAGGTATAGAGTGGATTACCCCATTCCTTGGCACTAAGAGCTTAGTGGGGAAACCCAAACGGTACCTGATGCCTTTATCTCTGAGAATCTTGGTGACAGGCGTGAGATCCCTCCGCGACTGCATAGTGGCTGCCGACAATCTCGGATACAGAGAGATTGCCGAGAAGGGTGCGGGAAGGATGCCACTTTTCCGGGCCTCTGTGAGTATGGAGTCCTTAATGTGATAAAAATGAACTCCCGTCAGGACATCTCTAGGGGCCTCAGCAGGCGCTGAGCCCGCCTTGGGTATGCAGTGGGCTCTGTCCAGCGTAAGGTCAAGCTCAGTGAGATGGGGCAAGATCTTTTTGAAAAGGCGTTTGATATAAGCTGGGAGGTCCACAGAAGCAATGTCCTCAGGGATACCGAGGATCTTTATGTTGTTATGCCTGGAACGATCTTCGGTATCTGCTGCTTTGATCTTTAACCAACGAACCTGTTATGTGCATCAAACAATTCGTTGTGTGCAGTGGAAAACTCTCCCATCTTGTGTTCGATGTGATCAGTTTGCTCCACAAGGGCGTCAATGCTGTTCTGTAACTTGCCCACTAGGGAGGAGACACTCCTATGAATACCAGATTGCAGCAAAACTAGCATTCCCTTCAGGGTGTCACATGTAACTGGGTCCGACGACGCTGGAAAGTCCGAGATATCATCATGGCTGAGGAGAGAGGTCTCGCTGGAGGTATCAATCGTGGCATGACTGCCGCTTTTACGTACCGGGCCTTTGCTGGATGGCGACCCTTGAGGAGACAGGCTTGGGCCTTTTTTACCGCTGTCCGCTTGTGAATGCCACTATGGGGGATAATACTGTGTGCAGGGGCCATTATGGGGGAAAATACTGTGTGGAGGGGCCACTATGGGGGATAATACTGTGTGCAGGGACAACTGAGGGACATAATAGTGTGTGCAGGGGCCACTAAGAGACATAATACTGTGTGCAGGGGCCACTATGGGGCATAATAGAGCACGCAGGAATGCATAGTAGGGGGAGGGTCGAGGTCTTCGGCGTCAGTGTCAGTCGCGGGGGGGAGGGGGGCATGTCAAAAGTTCGCCATGGGGCTCCGCCATTCCTAGTTACACCACTGCCCACTACCATAGGGCCCGATGTAAGTGCACCGTTGACCATATGGTTAAACCGGCCCTGACTGATGGATTTGTGAAAACGGACCAAAATAAGACATATGAATAGTCCCACTGTAAGCAATGAGGCACATTTTATTAACCCCTTAGCGACCCTTGACGTAACTGTACGTCATGGGTCGCATGGGGATGTATGGAGCGAGCTCACACGCTGAGCTCGCTCCATACAGGGCAGATGCCGGCTGTATCATACAGCCAGGACCTGCCACTAACAGCAGCGGTCAGTGCCCGAGCCGATTGCTGCTGTTAACCCTTTACACACTGCGGTCAAACGTGACCGCAGTGTGTAAACGGAGCCGGCGGCATGGGCGCCGCCATGTTTTGCCGATCGCCGCCCTCCTGAACGTCACATGAGGGCGGTGATCGGTTGCTATGATAGCCGGAAGCCTATTGAAGGCTTCCAGGCTTGTCTCTGCACTAGATCTATTAGACGATGCCAGAGTCATCGTCTAATAGAAGTGCTGCGATTTTCCTATTCACTGCAATACTGTAGTATTGCAGTGAATAGTATGAGCGATCAGACCCCCTAGGTTTCAAGGTACCTAAGGGGTCTGATCATAAATGTAACAGAAGAAAAAAAAAAGTTTTTAAAAGTATTAAAAAAATAAAAAAAATATAAAAGTTCAAATCACCCCCCTTTCCCTAGATTCGATATAAAAGTAAATAAAGAACATTAAACATAAACATATTAGGTATCCCCGCGCTCCAAAATGCCCGAACTATTAGAATATTAAAACATTCATCCCGTACTGCGAACGGCGTAGCGGCAAAAAAAATAAAAACAGCCAAAAAGCGTTTTTTTCAACACTTTGCCTCCTATAAAAAATTGAATAAAAAGTGATCAAACCATCAGATCTTTCCCCAAATGGTATCAATAGAAACATCATCTTGTCCCGCATAAAAAGACACCACAACCAGCTCCATACATGGAAATATGAAAAAGTTACAGGTGTTAGAACATGATGACAATTTTTTTTTTCTATTTTGCAAAGTTTATCATTTTTTTTAAAGTATCAAAACATTTCAAATACTATATAAATTTGGTATCACCGCGTTCGTACTGACACGTAGAACACAGGTAACATGTCATTTGTACCAAACAGTGAACGCTGTAAAAATTAAACCCATAAGAAAATGGCGCAAGTGCATTTTTTATCCAATTGCACCTCATTCTGAATTTTTTTCCAGCTTCCCAGTACATTGCACAGCATATTTAATGGTGCCATTGCCAAGTACAATTTGTCCCGCAAACAATAAGCCATCATGTGACTCTGTGAACTGAAAAATGAAAAAGTTATGGCTCTTGAAATGTGAGGAGGGAAAAACAAAAATGCGAAACCAAAAAATGGCCTGGTCCTTAAGGGGTTAAAATGGTCTAAAATCAAAACTGTCTTAGCCATAGTAACCCATCACAGCGCAGCTTTCATTTTATATTCTATTCCTGAAAAATGAAAGCTGCATTATGATTGGTTGCTTTGGGCAACTATGTTAGTTCAGCTTGAGACCACTTTAATAAATCTGGGCCAGAGTGTTTTAAAAACATCAGTGTGATGCAGTGTGATGCCGTGTGAATGATTCCTTACACTTGCAAACAATTTCCCATTGATTTCTGTGGGAAATATGCACTGTATATGTTTATACAGATGAAAAAATATCAAACTTGTATACTATTTGGTATGTATTTTGAAGGTTGAAAATGCTGCTGAAAAATAAATGATTACACCAAAAAAGGCTCAGAGGCTGATTTCTTTTGAAAACAGCTGCAGATTTTCCACCTAGTAAAAGTTGCTGTGTGAAAATACTCTTAGTGAGACTGTAAATCAAAGTGAGTAAATTCCAAGCCTTGTTTTCCCCAACAAGAGTTGTGAAATACCACAAACTGCCATATTTATATTTGACAATGACAAGTCTAATGAATGTCTGGTATAAACACAGATGAGCTGGTTTATCAAGACTGGAGTTTTCCATGCCAGTCTTGATAATCTCTGCCTCGCTGGAGTTTCATCATAAATTAAGTGCATCCTAAATGTGCACCTAAACGGAACTATACAGACAATATGGTGGCTCAGTGGTTAGCACTATTGCCTTGTATCTGCAAGTAGTTTGTGTATTCCCCCATGTTTCTGATAGAGAATGAAGATTGTGAGCCCTATATGGGACAATGATTGATGATATCTATAAAGTGCTGCACAATATGTTGGCACTAGAGATGAGCGAACACTGTTCGGAACAACCGTTCCGAACAGCATGCTCCCATAGCAATGAATGGACGTAGCCGGCACGTGGGGGTTTAAGCGACCGGCCGCCGGCAAAGTGTACGTGCCAGCTGCTTCCATTCATTTCTATGGGAGCGTGCTGTTCGGAACGACTGATCTGAACAGTGTTCGCTCATCTCTAGTTGGCACTATGCAAGTAAGGGCTCGTTCACATCTGCGTCCGGTCTCCGTTCTGCAGGTTTCCGTTTCCTGCACAAAATAGAGGCAGGAGACAGAAACCTGCAGGACTCTTTCATACCCATTCATTTGAATGGGTTTGAAAGATGTTCGGCTGTGTGCGGTGGTGAGCGTTTTATGCTTTCCGCCACAAAACCGCTTTTTTTTTTTTTTTTTTTTAAATCGGACACAGAGTCGGACATGCAGTACTCTGTGTCTGATTTAAAAAAAACGGTTTTGCGGCGGAAAGCATAAAACGCTCACCGCAAACACGGCCGGACCCGGTCTGACAGGTTTCCATCTTCTGCAGGCAGAAGACGGAAACCACAGAATGGACTGCCGAACGCTAGTGTGAACCTAGCGTAATCAAAATAAATAAATCTACGCCAGCTCCTCGCTTCTCACAAAACTTTAGAAGTCACATCCCTGATTTATTGCTATCAGGACCAAAAGTTACCAAATTTTAGTATACTGTACCTCATATGTTCTGTGTGATGGTTTTTAGAAATACAGTACAACTAAAACCAGTGTCAGACCATTCATTTTGCTTTGACGTCCTCTAGTGGTTAAAGTTGGTAAATTTCAAAACAAATTGTGCACCAAAAGGAAACCTTGGATATGGAAAAAATCCAGAAATACAGCCTGGGACTCTCATATAAAATACTTAGTTAAGACCTTCTAAGGCTACATGGAAGAATGTTATGCAGTCTTGCAATATTACCAAAAACAAGCACGACAAGAAAGACTTGAGTAATGTCATTTGATTTGTATAGCCTCAAGGAAATGAGGCAAAAGATCAACATAACTTAAGACTTTCAGTTTTATTAAAAAAAGACCTGTCAGCAAGTACTTGCATTCAACATGAACTGCATCCTTTCTAATTCTGTGCTGTATCACTCCTCTGTTATTCCTTGTATAATATATGACTAAATTGACAACTTGGTGTTACCATTCTTCCTTGGCAAAGGTGTGTGTCCCTACACAGTCTGACACCAATAGGGCTATTTGGACAGTATGAGAGTATTACAGTAACACAGTTGTGAAACACTTGCTACTAGGGTAAATATTTTTTGAGTTTGTCAGTTATTACAGTAACACACCCTCAACTAGTAACGCCCAAGTGTAAATGAGTCTTCTGTACCTTCCATGAATGTACAGCATGTCAAGTAGCATGTACCACACTGTACATTTATGGCATGAACATGGCACCAGTTTACAAGCTGAGCCAGCAACATAAGCAGTGGATATCGGTAGTAACGTACAGAGGAGGGCAAGCAAAGTAATAAACGGAATGGCTGGGCTACAGTACCCAAAGGAGCTATCAAAACTAGTGTCATTCAGTTTGGAGAAATGGTGAACAAGAGATGATCTAATATGAACGTATTAAAAGTTAATACAGACATCCCTGCCAGGATGCTTTTATACCCAGGACAGGAACTGTCCCAAAGAGGCATCTTCTAACTGGATTTTTGTTCCTTAGAGTTCTGCTGATTTTATGCAGACACGTGCATGCGGGTCTAGGCCTTAGTGATATGTATGAACTCTGCACATGTTGAGCTCTTATTTTTAGGAGGTTTGGTGCATATAAGTTATAGTTCGGTTCCACTTTTACCGACTCTATACGTTTATTTGCATTTTTTTAAAAATGAAATATTCACTTTAAATCTAAATTGCATGAAGGAGCCTGTTCGTATACAGTACCAAGTGGCATTCTGACAATGCTGTATGTGTCTACTTAAAAAACAAAAAAATTACATATATACATATGTATATATATATATATATATACTAGCTGGTACCCGCGACTTCGTCTGTGGTGATTGTAGCAGTGGGTATATACAGGTGTGGGTAAGGTTTTCGTACTGTGTATAAGGGATGGGATATGAAATGTAACTTTGTATCTTGTTTTTGCTTTAATTCAGAGAATACGTGAGACTTTTGTGTTGAAGTTAATTTGTATTTGAGCTGCTATACGGTGTTGTGAGAAACTTTACATAGTGACTTTGGGACAGAAGTATTTGAAGTTAACCCTTTCCCGCGGATGGCATTTTTTGATTTTCGTTTTGGACTCCCCTCCTTCTAAACCCCATAACTTTTTTATTTCTCCGCTCCCAGAGCCCTATGAGGTCTTAATTTTTCCTGGGACAAATTTTTCTTCATGATGCCACCATTAATTATTCTATATAATGTACTGGGAAGCAGGGAAAAAATTCAGAATGGGGTGGATTTGAAGAAAAAATGCATTTCTGCGACTTTCTTACGGGCTTTGGTTTTACGGCGTTCACTGTGCAACCAAAATGACATGTCCCCTGTATTCTGTGTTTCGTTACGGTTCCAGGGATACCAAATTTATATGGTTTTATTTACATTTTGACCCCTTAAAAAAAATCCAAAACTGTTAAAAAATTATTTTTTGAAAAGTCGCCATATTCCGACAGCCGTAACTTTTTTTATACGTGCGTGTACGGGGATGTATAGGGCGTCTTTTTTTGCGGGACCGGGTGTACTTTGTATTTCTATCATTTTCGGGAAATGTTATTGCTTTGATCACTTTTTATTCACATTTTTATCAGAATCAAAACAGTGAAAAAATGGTGGTTTGGAACTTTTGACCATTTTTCCCGCTACGGCGTTTACCTAACAGGAAAAATATTTGTATAGCTTTGTAGAGCGGGCGATTTCGGACGTGGGGATACCTAACATGTATGTGTTTCACAGTTTTTAACTACTTTTATATGTGTTCTAGGGAAAGGGGGGTGATTTGAATTTTTAATCCTTTTTATTTTATTTTTTTATATTTTTTAACTTTTTTTAAACTTTTTTTTTTGCATTTATTAGACCGCTTAGGGGTATTGACATGGGTGGGCGGTGTCGCGGATTGTCAGAGTGGTGGGGGTCGGCAAACATAGCTGCTCCGGAGCGTTAAAGAGAACCTCCTGGAGTATCGTTAAGGTGAGGGGCAAAGTGGTAAAGTATATGTATATGTGATTGTGTGGGGTTAGGGGCGAGGCTGCAGAGGGCAATATGAATTTTGTGGCTTGCTATGGTCCAAAGTGTGTGAGATTGCAGAGATGGTGGTGTGAGTTTGGGTTTTGTGGGGGTCCTGGCACAAACGTATGTGCGCTATTGTGACGAAAAGTAGCCTATTGTTTAATCGGGTGTATTAACTATGTTTGTGGAAAATTTCAGCCAAATCGGTCGAGCGGTTTTTCCATGATTGAGGAACAAACATCCGAACATGCAAACATCCAAACACACAAACCCACAAACTTTCACATTTATAATATTAATAGGATATATATATATATATATATATATATATATATTTTATAGGTATGGGGGGGTGTTGAATGATTTTTTAACATTAGAGCACTGCTAGAGACACTGATAAATCTGGTGCATTTTCGGCCTGCCTATGTTTGCCCTGTATAACTATTAGTAAGTTTTGTTAGTCCCCTGAAGAAGCAAAAGGGGCAAAAAGCGCGTTGGTCGTCTTGGTGAAGGTTGTGGTGTGCATTTATATAGATAGATTAGGGTCACCTGAATCACATGGGGTTTTTCCCTGTGAATACCATTTTGCGCAGTATGCAAATGAGCTCTTTGGAGCAATGGGGTTTTACCCCTTAGGGGGAGTTCACACGGAGGAAAGTGGAGCGCAATCTGGCACGTATACACGTGTCGGCAGGTGACGCGCTCAAAATGCTCCCATTCATTTCAATGGGAGTTATATAGTATAGTATATGCCGCGTTATTTTGCGGCCGTGATTTTGCATCCTAAGGGCCCCTTCACACGGAGTAAACGCGCGTGTATTTTGGCAAAATACACGTGTAAAAATAAGACTCCCATTGACTTCAATGACATTTTACACGTGTATTTTGACGAGTTTTGGGTTTTTTTTACACGTGTAAAAAAAAAAAAAGCCATTGAAGTCAATGGGAGTCTGATTTTTACACGTGTATTTTGCCAAAATACACGCACGTTTACTCCATGTGAAGGGGCCCTACAGCCCATTCCTATGTGAAGGAATGACAACGCCCTCATTGCTCCAAAGATTAATTTGCATATTGACAAACTTGCGATAACTCAGCAATGGAGGCGCTGATTTAAAAGGGGAAACTAGTGGCCGATTCACGTGATTGTTACCAATCTGCAGGGCTGAGCAGGTATGTTGGAGTCTGGTAACATTTTTCTTAAAGTCTTACTACTTTGTAAGCCGCCTAGAACAGAGACACGCACGGTTTATCTTATACTATGTAGACACCACTGACCTGTAAGCTAGTCACTGGTACAAACAACCTAGAAAATGGCTTCTTCTCTTTCACCTTAGCGACATCGCTCTGACGTGACGTCATCTACAGGAGACTCTTGCTCAGCTGTTCACGTTATGTCGAGAAGCCCCGCCCCAAATTGGAAACAACTTCCGGTCAACGAAGCGATGGATCCAGGCGGGCAGGGTGAGGAGGGATCTGGTTTCGGGGTTGTTCTTGGGCGACATTGCTATCTGGCCTTGTTCTTGGCTCAGAAGACGATGGCCATTGCTCTGTATTTTCGCTGGGACAGGCACATTGCTGTGTCACTCATGGTGGGGAATGGCGATGCAGGGAGTCGTATGACAAGAGCTGTTAGTGTGCACCTATAGGGCGGGAGGAGCACTGGGAAATGACAGTCAGTACTGCCGTGTAGATGGTCAGAACTATTGTGTCCCTCCACTGGCTGGGGGGCTTAATATGTCATGTGACATTGGTTGGGAGTACTTCGACATTGCAATGGGGGTTCAGTGTGTGGTGACATTGGTTTGGGGAGTAAGGGCCGTATTATATGACACCGGATGGAGAGGCTGGCAGTTTGTCATGTGACATTGGGAGCAATAGGGTTTACAGATTACCCTGTCATACTGTGTAATGAGGGGTTGTCAGAATATTATCACAACAGCAAAGACATAATGTGCTTGTTGGTGTAATCTGACTGTATGGTATCTAGCAAAGATCTCTGGTGCAGATGAAGGGTGGAAACACATAGGTGTTCATATACACCTCACATCAGCAGCCTATATACCATCAGTAGATCCTTGGTCTAGATCTAATGTGTATGGGGAGGTTAATAATGTTTGGGAGGGCGGTGGGTGTTGAATAAGGTGTTTATTTAACAAAAGCAGAACTTGGGTTGGTGCTTCCATCCTGTATCTACTTGAAATAAATGTACTTACATGAAATTGCATTTCACATCGGCCACCATATCCCCCATTCCCTGGGCATTGCTGTGCCCAACAGAGAGCTCGCCGTGCACCGCCATGAAGCCCAAAACTTGGGGAAAGTAGTACTTCAAGATAAGATTGTGTTGATTTGGTTAGCTAGCCCATTTTCACTTGACTATCCTAATTCATGCTATAAGATGGCTGTGTATCTTCCCATCTTAACCTATCAGCCACTCTGAATACCACTTTAAATTTTTCTTGGGGGGCATCGGCTGTCATGTCATGCCCTAAAGCTAAGAATTGCTATGTTTGGTTTGCAAAGCCCATTTCTGCAAGTCTCTTACACTGGAGGACCAAGCACACTGCCTGACAGCAATATATCCCTGTCCCCCCATATACATTCATGTTCAGCTCAGACAAGTGTGCATGTGTTCTGAATGGTAGAGCCGCTATCAGATACCTCAGATGACAGTTTATGTCCTTGAGGACAAAAGGACTGGGCATGTCGACGTCCCACATGAACAATCCTTCTGTGCCCTGACATATCTCTTTAGTGGAAGATATAGGAGGGTCCCACGAACGTTTCATGGTCAATTAGTCCCTCTGAAATTAGCAGGGTCAGCTGACATGTATCTAATTTTTATGGTTAGCTTAGAGGTTTTCCAGCCTTCTGATACTAAGGACCTATGTTTATACTAGCTGATCATCAAATGTATATGGGAGCCTTGTTAGGATAAGTCAATATCAAATCTGCAAAGGTCCAAAGAACTATGCTTGTTATTGCAGATCAGCCTCATTCACTTGAATAGGACTGAGCTGAACACAGACCACATGACAAACAAATGGGAGGTAATTGACCTTTGAAGTGGAATGCACGGGACTGCGGTAGCGGTCTTTAAGGATATCAATATTATAGTGCTGCAAACATTGGGCGGTCTAGGAGACATGCTCTAAGTGTGACAAAGTGGCCTTGTACGGTGCTTGCATTAAGAGGGTGTTGCTGGCCAACATCAGGGTGTGGTTCTTTGGGTGTTCTCATGCCACGATTACCATGTTATCTTTGAGCAGTCTTTATGTAAAGTTGATGGTATTACTTTAGGAAGCTGAAGTGTATAATGTACCAGGGGAATAGGAAGCATTACACAGTTCCCATAATAATCTATAGTCTGCTCAGTACCGCAATTTGCTGGGTCCTTCAGAAGAAACTGTCCTCTCTTGCTGATAGATTAGGGTCCTCAACTGAGTAGGTTGCCCCTATTTATTAACTCAGGAATCCCTTGTAGGGTGTTTGGAAAAGGGGCTTGCAATCCGAACAATTCTTTAACTTTCAGAAGTTTTGAGAGGGAATGGGTTTGTGAGCTGGTCCTACCATCCATAGGGCACGAGATGATCCCTGTATCTGACATCCAAATATCAGTGACCCTTTAGAAGGCACTTAAAACTAGTTCACTAATCTGTGCCCCGTTTTTTGTCATGAAACTATGACTTTGTTGTTCAGGATGTTTTCTCATCCAGTTTTACTAGAAACCAGTATTATTCAGAAACTGAATATGTTGCGTTGTATAGACATGTATTCACCATGGAATTGCAGGCAAGTGCTATTTAATCAGTATAGTGTAATACTAGTAAAAGTAGAAACCTCCGTCCTTACCCAGATGAGTAGATCATCACTACATTTGCCTGCTGTCATTATAGACATAGACACAGTGGTTACAGATGGGATACAAATAGAGATTTAGTGGCATGTGGTGGATTAAAGTGATTGCTCCTGTGAGCTCAGGGCCCCAGCCAGAGAATCCCAGTGTTCGTGATGCTGGTACGCTGCATTCACATCCATCTGGCCCCATAAGAAGACAAATTCATGAAATTAAAGGGGAAATATTGATCAATTATATAAACTTATTGTGAGAGTTTTATCATGGTTTGCACACCAGTAAACTGGAAAATGACTAAGACGAAAAATTTAAATTGTGGAAAAAATTAATGTAACGTTTTTCACATTTGCACCAAGTGGGATGTGATGAGGAGCATGGTGTGGTGGGGGTCACTGGCCCCACCAGATTTATGATCACTTATGCCAATTTACTAGCATAAATGATTTCTAAAACCTACACCAGCTACAAGTTGGTGTAGGTCTCAGTGTAGGCGCACAGTCCTACAAAGAGTGCACCTGATTTATGGTGCAGGGGATAGGAAGACTGGTGCAGAAAAAAAAAAACAGTTGTCGTAAATATGCCTCTCAATGCTGTTCTTAAAAATATAAAATGTGTTAAAGGGGTTTTCTGGGACTATGATACTGATGTCCTATCCTTATTATGTAGTTAAATTTTCAGATGTTGCAGAATAAGCTACGTGACTTTGTATCCTGCAAAAAACAGGAGATTCTGTACCTTAACTCTCTTAGGCACAAAACCACCAAACAGATGGCTATCTGTTTACATTAGACATCAGTATAATAATAATAATAAAAAAAACTGTTGCTTTCATGCATGTCTGACTTTGTGTCCGTGAAAAAAAAAAAAAAAAAGTTTCACCGCGGAGAGGCGTACGGACACTGGCGGTTTGCTTGAAAACCTATTGAAATTAATGCTTTTTTAAATTGATCGCTGGCAAGCTGTCCCCTATGCAGTTTCTCTGGTGATGAGGCTGGAAAAATGGCGGGCGGACAGGGGCGCAAGTGTGAACGCCCCCTAATGCATTGGTTTTGGCATCCATTGTAATAACTAAGGAACCAAAAAAAAAAAATGATACTTATGCAACTGATATATATGAACGTCCTCTAACTACACACTAGACACTAACCTACAGGCCAAACATAAGGGCATGTTGGTGGTTTTGTCTCCCAAAACCTGATGACCCATTCCCTTTAGGCTAAGGCCCTATGTACAGTCCCACATCAAAAAAGAACTGCAGGATAAACTGTGGCAGCAATGTCTCACGGTTTTTCCCTCAGGACTTTTTACAGCAAGTCCACAGAGGTTTTCTCTGCAGACTTTCTATTTCAATTCCATCCACTTTGCTGTGACTGTAAAATGCTGCATTTTTTTTCCCCGTGGTGTTTATGCCACATGGGCCCTGGCCAAAAACAGTATTTTCATCTTTTTTTTCTTTTTAAAAAAAAAAAAAAGGCTAAAACAGTGTTGGATTCAAGAAAGAGCTGCTGTATGATTTTCACATTATTCCGTGTTTAGAATCCATTCTTGGCTTTGTATTAAAAACCTCTGTAAAGTGTGAATAAGACCTTGGACACATCCATAAAGTGGCAAGGTGAAATGTACTAATATTACAGAATTGTTACACACTGTCACTTGGGGTAGAGGAAGATGATATAACATTGTCCAACATTACTTTGGTTGACAGACGTTAACACAACTTAAATCCATTAGAGAGAAAGTGTTTCCATATCTCATCAGTATTCTACATCCGGTGTACTGTGCTGTCCGTGGCAGTTTCTCCAGGATGAGTCGCCTTCCAGTCCATCTGATGCCTGTTTACAAGTTCAGTAATGTACAGTTACTCCTAGTACCCGGATTCCCCGAAAATAAGTAATCCCCCGAAAGTAAGACATCCCCAAATAATAATAATCTTTCTGCGCAAAGATTGTATGAAGAAAAACATTGCAGCCGGCTGAACACTATGCACAATGTTCTGTGTGCACAGGTATGCCGGCTGCTGATGCCACTCCGATACATTGTATCCTCTGTTCCTGCTGCTGTAGGATGAGCTGTAATGTTTTTCTTCATACAGTCTTTGTGCAGCAAGCACATCTCAATGTAGTGCAGTGGTGGCAGCAGCACACAAAAATAAAATAAGACATCCCCTGAAAATAAGACCTAGTATATCTTTAGGACCAAAATTTAATATACAACACTGTCTTATTTTCGGGGAAACACGGTAGTTGTAGTGATATGGAGGATGTTGAGAAACACATTTGGCACAAGGACCTTTCTTGAACCAAATTTGTGCTTTAAGCATCGACCCAAATCATTTGTTAAAGCTCACCCCAGTTTACTACCTGCTCTAGATTTCCATTCAGGTGCCCGGACATCTGACGGATTTATGAATAGGCTGCAGCCTCTATATACTGGAGCCAGACGGGCAGTTTATTAATGCTGTACGATACACCAGTCTTAATAAATTTGCCCCTGACTGAAATAAAGTATTAATAGGAAACTGGGGCAGATGTACTAATCCTGCCTAATATTCTGATCATTTAAATTTAGACAATTCAAAGATGCACTAAATTTATCTCACTGACTTACATTGGATGATAAATATGGTGCTCATTTGACTTTTTGTCTAACATTACACCATCTATTTTGGAGCAGGTTGCTGCATTTTAAGCCCTTTTCCATCTTAGCCACACTCAAGTCAAGGGAGGCACAAATAGTGTCTAAAATATGGAGAACGTTGTGTGCATCAGATTTTTAATGTCTTAGCAAATTTGTCCCAGAGTATGCCCTACATGTAAAAAAGGGTATATGCATCAACTAATTGGAAAAACTGACAATTCTTCCCTATGTTACCCTCTCCTGCTTCCATCGTGTATCAGCTGAAAAGCTTAGAGGGTCAGAACCCAGTAGATAGTTTAGGGTTGCCGGACTTAAACAGTGTTGTCAATAAGTTCCTCAAGATACCGCCATTTTGTCAGTATGCAAATGAGATCTTTGGATTTTGATTTTTGTGAACCTAGCCTCATATTTGGTGCAGCATCAGTAGATCTATGGAATTGACAAGGCACAATGTAAAAACTACCAGGTTCTGGGTCATACGTAATTGCCTTCATCAATCATATTGTTGTGGCCTCTGCCTGCTTGGTTACACTCACATTACGTTACCTCTCCTCTGGTTTTTCCCATGCAGTGCTTGTGCAAGCTATGTACCGTATATACTCGGATTATAAGCAGAGTTTTTCAGCACACTTTTTATGCTGAAAAAGCCCCCCTCGGCTTATACTCAAGTCAAGAAAAAAAAAATAAAATCTTTTCCACAATTAACCACAGGCCATAAAACCAATAAGAAGCTATTGAAAAAATGTTTTTCCAGTAGCTTATTAGTTTTTGTTGTCTTCTGTAATAATATATAACACTGAAACATTTTAACCAATTGCGAAAGTTTAGGTTAACTCTACTACATCTGTATCAGCTGCAGAGAACACATATAGAGTCACTGCTGCTGAATACTCCAGTGAGTTTGCCATTTCATCCCGGTGTTGTATTCCCTATCCCGGTGTTGGATTCCCTATCCCGGTGCTCAGTTCTGCTATATAATGTCCTCCATGCTGCTATTTCTCTTTGTGTCAGTAACAGAATGAGGCTTGGTTCACATCTGTGCCCAGTCTCAGTACGGGGATTCCGGTCCCCTCTCCGCATTTTTCGACCTTTTCGGGTGGAAGCCATGCGGGCCCCATTATAGTCTATGGGGTCCGCGAGTTTCCTAAGGTAACTGCTTTTTTTAAATGTGGATTAGGTTTATATCCAGGGGGTCCCCAAGCGGACCCCAGAACAGAAACCTGAACGGAAGCACATTTTTTTAATATGTAAAAATAGCGACCACAGCACAACAACATGTGTTTTTCTAAATGTGGTTTTAATAGGATCCAACCATGCCAGCCACATACATCCTTATACAACCTGCAGATGGGAAAACTTTTGAAAAAATAAATGTCGGAGATGGTGTTATTCCTCATGTACACCCACAAAAGCTTATTCTGAAACAACAGGTATACTTTACATCTATGTCCATGCAGCGGGGCTTCAATTTATTTGTATTTCTTGAATGCCATCGGGTGGGGGACTTTTAGAAGCCAAATATTATTTTCTAGTGTCTAAAAATGTAGTTAAGGACAGGAACTGGTTTAAAATAAATATGAGTGGTGGTCATCCTTCTTCCTCCCAAACAGTGACACAGTAAGGAGTTATGGTCTGTAGAAACATAGGGACTCTATGTGCGACTGTACAGGCTCCATAAACATGGCTTTGCTGTGTGCAGTATGTAGTCACCCCTGTCTTTGTGTAGCGTGCAATAAGCTAATTATTGCTAAAGTGTCATTCTTTGTGTGAGCGTTAAACTGGCCCGGTGTCCAAAACTTGGTTTCCTAGGATGTTCCTGTGATTGCCTTTGTTCTGTGTCAGCTCATCTGCAGGACGCGCTTATCTGGCCGCTGCGTGTTTGTGTAGGATGTGTCATTCAGGGAGATTTAATTTCCTTAGTTGCATGGAATGTCTGGCTCTCTGCAAATACATCTAATGATCGTGATCAAATCAGACGTGACTTTGTAAAATAAGACAGGGACAGTCGGCTGTGCAGAGAGGGCCTTTTCCTGTTTGTATGTGGGTAGCTTCCTACTGAGGAGACGCTTCCAAGTTCACGGTCTTTTCCCAGCAATGGCCTAGTGTAATTCCCATCATATTAGTCTTAAAATGATAGTTTTTCTTTGCAAAAATGTATATATTTTCGTGAGCCCAGTGGATGCTCTTCCCCACCCTAGTTCTTCCTTAGAAGACAGGCTGCTGTATGACTTGTGTAATAATTTTCTTAGAATTTGTTTGTATTTGAATGCATAGACTGTCTACCAATAAGTATTTGGACACCTGTGGTAGAATAGAAAAACAACATGTACTCATATTCAATAGTTGGTAGAATCCAGCAGATGCTTCCTTACGGATGGTATTTATCGACACAATACTCCCGGGTGCCTGTTGAAACTCCTGGTGTATGTGAGCCATCGGTTGGGTGCGGTTCTTCTGATTTTTCTCTGGCCAGCACCCGTCGGTCTCTAGTATCTCCCAGTTTCGGGGATATGCTGACTTGGGGCACATTTCGACAATCACCGTTCACCTTCCACTTCGTAATCACATAGGCCACTGTCTATTTTGACTAATTCAATTTGCTTGCTATGTCCCTTAAGGATCGACTATTTCTGTGGTACCCCACAATTACCCCTTTCTCAAAATCGGACAACTCTGAACTTTGTGGCATCTTGCATGCGACTAATGCCAATGCTGTTTCCTACACGATATTTAATGGCGGAAAGTGTGACGTCCATCACGACTGCAGATATCTTAATTTGCATGGGTGTTCAAATACTTTTTGGTAGACAGTGTATAATACGGCAATGTCTTGAAGCATAAGAAAACATGTCAGGCCACATGCAGTTTTTCTTCCTCTTTCTGCTTGTATTATCTCTGCGTTTACACAACCGTCTCCTGCTTGGTCTGTTCTTAGCTTTGTTTGTGATTTATTTGCATTATTTTCGGTTTGCCTTATATTTGCTGCCCCCTTAGTGCACAGAGAGGCAGCTATGAAGTCTACTGCACATGAATATAATACTAGTAGCCCTCATTAACATCCCAGTGTTTCCAGCTAGATTAGAAATCAATTGGTTGCTGCACTTTTGTTATGTATTAAACCTGTAGGACAGCTAGAACTTGGTCAGGATAAGTGCAGATCAACAAAAAACACATTGGGCGCTACTAATTTGCATTGGTCTATCTACACAGACCGCTGCAAACTGAATGTGGGAAGAGCAATCTCTACTGTGATCGTTCCTCCACCATTTGGCTTCATGATTTATGGGCAGTACTGCCTTGGTTACATGGGATGATGTGTTCCCAATAATCTGCATCTTTTATCCTGCCTAATAGATGCGATCAGCTGACCAGTGATTGGTATCACTATTGTTCAGCGCTAGTATTGGCAATAAGTGTTCCTGGATAATAAACCCTGAATACCAGCTATCCTTAGATTTCATACATGATGTGTTTTATCCTACTGTGTTCATGCTCATTTATAGCTATATTAACAGTATTTGGAGACTCATGAGGCCTCTACTACCTTGTCACCTTGCAATATGCAATAGTAATTTTCTTCTAGCTTAAGCCACTAGATGGTACAACAAAGGCTAGGTTCACACTAGTGCTTGGTCTTCATTCGGGGATTCTGTCCCCCATTCCGCTTGAAAAATGTGGAGAGAAAAGTCCTGCAAGCAGGATTTTTCTCTGCATTTTTTTAGGCTGAAACCCAGCGGTCCCTATTATAGTCTATGGGTTCTGCAGGTAACCACTCTTTAAGCGGATTGAGTTTCTGTTTTTCAGGTCCCCAAGTAGACCCAAAGAATGGAAACCTGAAAGCTAGTATGAACCCAGCATTATTTAGTGGTTGACTACTATAGTCAGCCTCTTGCCTGTATTTGCAGAGTAAGGGCCTATTATATAGGGGAAGGGGATATTAGCCCAGTTGGACAGTTGCTTCAAAAGATTACCCACCAGATTCCTCTACCTCTGGCTGGCACCTGTATGCTTCACGCTCTGAATATTCCCTGCTTGCTTGCTTGCTCCCTTCCCTCTGACTCTCCTTCTCCTCCCCTGACAGACATCAACCTTAACTCTCCCAACAAAGGTTTGCTGTCAGACACCATGACGGATGTGCCAGTGGGCCCAGCAGGAACCCGAGTGCCAGCTGATGCTGCAGGAGGAGTGCTGCCAGAGGGCATGACTGAGGCCGAAGCAGAGGAACTGCGTACTGAGCTGTTTAAGGTGCGTTCCATACTGTTATTAATGCTAAGGCTTGTATGCTTAAAGGAGTTTTCCAGGACTTATATATTCATGACATATCTTAGTGGTCTGAATATCAACAACAGCGTTGTACATTGTGCAGGGGCACAGCTCCATTTACCTAGATGGGACTGAGCTGCTGACCAATGAATATGACAAGCGCAAGGGATTAGACAGCATTGCTAGTAGTGAGCGCTACAGCTTCTTCAAACAGCTGCTATGTGAGGCTACCAGGTTTTGATGCTCCAGCGATCATATATTGATTAACTATCCAAATACCAAATAAGACCCCTTTAAAGGAGGGCGCTGCATGTGCTTCCTTCCTTACATTTATAGCTTTTAAGTGGACTTCTCGGCGTAGCTCTTCTGGCAGTCATTTGCTGACATCCATGCATTGAACTGATGTGATAGATTTTGTAAGCTACATACTAAGTATATGGCCAGAAGCAGCCATAGTTTCAGGTTTATGGCCAGAAGCAGGCTGTAGTTCCAGGTGCTACTGCTACAGTAAACTAAGCTTCCGGTCCATACAGTGTTGCGGGGTTACACTTGAATAGGAGAAGGGCTGAGGAATGGTAGGAGCTAGACAAAAAAATTTCCTACTGTGTCAGAATCAGTGGAGTGTCACGGGATGGAAGAGGTGAAAGGCCCTCTTTAAAAAGGGAAGCCTTTTTCACTTTGTAATATCTGCTGTGCATATTATAGACATAATATATTGGGAGCATTATTATACAAGAATGAAATATGTAATAAATAAGCTGTATTTATTTAATGTCCTCCTTTAAATATCTGATATAACATTTGTGGTTATTTGTTTGATCTTTATTCCATAGGTGGAGGAGGAGATTCTTACCCTGCGTCAGGTACTGGCCGCCAAGGAGCACCATGCGGCAGACATAAAGAAAAGGCTGGGACAGACTCCTCTACACCAGCTGAAGCTCAATCTCTCTAAGAGTTTGCATGAAGTCCAAATGTCTAATGCGTAAGAAGATTATTTACTTAGCATTAGTCCTTAAGACTGAGGCCCCACAATGTGGTAACGCAGCTTCTTTTGTTGCAGATTTTGTTGCGTTTTTTTGAGCCAAAGCCAAAAATGGCTACAGAGGGAATGGAGAATATATAGGAAGTTCTTATACTTCTCCCTTCTGCTCAATCCACTCCTTGGTTTGACTCAAAAAACCACAACAAAATCTGCAACAAAAGAAGCTGCGTTTCCGCACCATGGGGCCTCAGCCTAAAGGGTTTTTTTTAGGAATTCTAACATTCCTAAAAATAGGCTTTAGGGGTTCAAACTTCTGGATGGCTGACGATCGATTTTTAGGGTCTGGGTTCTTCATCAGTAGTTCTTCCCTCTGGGTGATATACTGTTCCCAGGCCTACAAGCTGCATACATTTTAAGAGGTTGCTGTACCTGTCAGGGCAATATTTAGAGCTGACTGGTTCATAGCTGTAGCTTACTAACTGGCTTAGGCATAGTAAGATTGTATGTCACCTGAAGGAATAAAGTAGTCATAACCTCTGAACCTGCAGGGTCCACACCCAGTAAGCTGGAAGTATAAGTTTAGTTCCCTCAGGTCTCTATGGCAGGTACACTAGGTCTAACCAGATCCTTAATTGTTACAGAAATGTTTTGCACCCACAGCTTATTTACACTTTGTGGATACTGCAAAATGACTGGATTTTGCCATAAGTTATGAAAATCATGTCAAAGTAACACAGTATGACCGTAATTTGTAAATAAGCCTTAAACTACTATAAAGACATCACTTATTACTCAGCTTTTGATTTAAGTAGCATTAGTCAACAACCTTGACTGACTACTGCATTCCTTAGGTGGAAGATGTATTAAAGGGGTTATCCAAGTTCCTGGGACCTAAGATAGGTCATTAATGTTAGATGGGGGTTGGAATCACACAGGTGCGGCACGGCTCAGAACACTATCCTAAGGATTGGTCATCAGTTTTAAAACGTTGGCTAACCCCATGAACTGGTTCAGGCAGCTTCAGTGTAAGCTGTATTAGTGATGACATGTATATACTACGGTACATTACAAGTCATGAGTGTTTATTTATACATAGAAGAATTATTAAATTCATTGGCTTGCCTTTTAAGAAAACCATGCTGGATCCATTGAAAGCAGCTTCTCTCTCTCTTGTTTTTTTAATTGATGCAATACAAGTCACAAGCTTTGACTGTGACTCAGTGATTGCCGAGGCATGTGTTGTTGCATCATCTGTACCCTGCCTTGTGAGAACACATCTTCGCTCTACCATTATGTTACCCTCACACAGAGCCAGGCTACCTTTGCATGGTACACAGCTTTCTCATTAAGATCCTGGTGTTCATTTTGTTACAGTTACGTTAAAACATCAGAGAAACTTGGAGAGTGGAACGAAAAAGTGCAGCAGTCTGATGTGTGAGTCATTTTGGAGCTGCTGTTTTCCCAGCTTACTGTAGAGGGCGCAAAATCTGCTTAGGGAATGTGAGAGAGAAATGTGTTATGTTTTGTAGCTGGGTCAGTATATGATTGTGGTGTGATAATACTGGGGTCATGTATAAAAAGCATTCTGTAAATGACACTGGACCTGAGACTTGATAAAATGATGACATAGTCTTCCTCAAGGATGTAAGGCTTCATTCACATGAAGCCCATTTTTGGTACAATATATCCAACACTCTGGCAAAAACTGTAATGTGTGAATAATAAACCCAAAGACATGTAGAGAAAGCTGCAAAGTATGTTGCAGTTTCCTAAATTTGCCTTAAAAGACGGTCCTTGAGAGCTGCCAGCTGATGGAAGGGAACCATGTGTTCACTTGCAGGTTCTCCCCCTTAGGGTCCATCCATACGGAGTTTTTTGCAGAGGATTTTGGCTCTGAATCCATGTCAGAATCCACATGGAAAAGACTCCTCCCCATAGAGTTCTATGGGTTCCGCTAGCTTTTTTTTCTGCTAGTGGAAAAAAGCTTCCTTCAGGCGGATTACGCCTGCAAAAACCAACGCAGTCAATGGGAGGCGTAAAATCCACGTGGAATTGGCAAAAACCATGTGGAAAAACTGCTAGCGGTTTTTCCAAGGTCCATGCACTGTGCTGGAGGAAAAAAATATTTCCTAATTCCTGAAGCTGATTTTTTCCTCACCAAAATCCTCGCCAAAAAACTCTGTGTGAATGGACACTTACAGTTTGCTATGTGAATAGAATATAGAGTGGTTTAGAACTTTAAGCACATCTTATAGCCATATTTACTAAAATCAGACACATTCAAATCAATTTTTTTCTGTCTCCCCATCCTTTCTATATGTGCATGTGTGTGGGGAAAAAAAAAAACCTTACACAGAAGTTGGAACTTTATTTTTAAATATTGGCTCCCCTTCAGAGCACCATGGCCCCATTTGATCTCCCCTCTGACTCTCTGATTCACACATTGTATTCCATGTGAACGAGAAATCAGAATCTTAATGCAATCCTATAGAGTCCGATTGAAGCTCTCATAAGAATGCATTGAACATCTGAGTTTTGGTTTACATAGAATATACTAGAAGTCAAGAGCGGAGATCACATGGCGCAACGATTCAAGGCATATTTGCACAGTAAAATGCTGTATGAGGTTGTTTTTTTTATATATATTTCCCTATTTATATGCAGATTTTAGAAGTTGGGGGTTTTAGGAGGGATTTTTTTGTATTTTTTTTTTTTTTTTACATAAAGACCATGAGTCGGTATGATTATGGTTATACCAAATTTACATATATATTTTTGTCATACTACTTTTACTGATACTGCAGAATAAAAGCATATTGTTCGGGGAGAGGGGGAGCCCTTGCACCTCTGTCCCTGGGAGAAGAAGTAGACATGTATTCTTTTCCCCCTGTCCCTTTGGGAAGCTCTGATTTCATTTAGGATGCAGTGGGTGGCTGTGACTGGGGCATGCTTTAAAGTGTAGCTAAAGTTTTAAACTTACAACCATACTCCAGTGAGAAGTAAGGAGAAAAAAGGGACAGAAAATGGATTTCACACTCAATTTCATGGAAACCAGTCTATAGTGTATATTACAACCTTTATTAATGTCACAATTCCTGCCAGAAAGTCAAGTTGTTTCAACGTTGAGTTACGCTTTTACAGTTTTTCTGTGTAACTTGTTTTTTGGAAAATTATGAGAAAATGGTGTTAAAAAGTTAGAATTTGGGTTTTAATTCTCCCTTGTGTCATATGGCACTGTAACCTTTTAATACATGACCCCTGTAGTATGCTGGTATGCCTGTAAAGCTCAGGTCCAAATGCAGTAAAACAGCTGTTTTAACTGCAAGAAGTGTTGAAAAAGTTTGCAGATGCTCTTATGTGGTTAATGCCCACTGCATGTATGAAATGAACTGTATGAGATGAACTCTGCAGCTGCTGCATGTTGCCTTTACCCAGTAGGTTCACACTAGTGTTTGTGTTTCTGTTCTTCGGATCCACTTGGGAATACGAAAAACTGCCTGAAATTGACAGAGAGAAAAGTCCTGCATGCAGGACTTTTCTCTCTACATATTTTAAGCGAAATCTGGGATGGAGTCCCTGAATACTAGTGTGAACCAACCTTTACATGGATCGATTGGTTTGTATTAAAAATATAAGAAAAGTCTGGTGTTTGCTGTTGGATGAATATTGTGTATGCAGGTGATAGGTGGAGGCTTCCCATTTGCTCATGTCCTGGCTTCTCCTACTATACTAACATGCTGCTTAATTTGCTTTGCTAACTTACTACTTAACCTAACATGGCTGGGGTTGACACAGAGTGACGTGCTCTGTATCAGGTTTGGACAAAGCCCAGATGCCAGGTAACCAACAAAATTATTACTGTTGACTGTACTGAGAAAGTCCTTTCTACAACTAATGTAGACTGATTAAAGTCTTCCTTGGCTCCTGAATTGTACATTGTTTTGTCCAGCCCTGGTATGTTTGTGTGTCATATTTTGCACCCTGCTCACTCATTTCTTGCTTTGGTTTTCATTTTTATTGCATCTATTTCAGCTATAAGAAGACTCAGGAGACGCTCTCTACTGCTAGTCAGAAAACGACTGCTGCTTTGTCTACGATGGGTACTGCCATCACCAGAAAACTGGGGGATATGAGGTAAAATATCCTGTACAATATTTAGACCACTTTAGTCAGTTATTATAATGGTCACATCCCAGTTATGGACCTGCCCGACTTATGCCCATCCTTCCTCATTTACATTTTTTCTCTTATTTGTCCAAGGGTAGCTAGATGACTCGTAGTCACTGATGGTTGGACAACCTTCTTCCTGTCTCAAAACCCTTATATTCAAGGCTGCCAACTGTAATATGCTGCCCAAAAATAAGTAATATTAATAAAGTAATTGAGGAATAACTAAAGTGATTTTTTTTCCCTGTGGATTTACTTTTAAAAACTCACATTGAAACTTTCCTATCACAGAACTTTTGACCTTACTGCATCGCTAAGTTTTCTTACGCTGGGTTCACATCAGCGTTTGGTCTACATTCTGAGATTTCTGTCTTCTGCATGCAGAAGACGGAAACGTGTCCGGCCGTAAGTGCCGGTGAGCGCTTTGAGCTCTCCGCGGCGAAACCGTTTTTTTAAACCGGACACAAAGTCCTGCATGTCCGACTTTGTGTCTGGTTAAAAAAAAAACGCTCACCGGCGCTCAAGGCCGGACACTTTTCAAACCCGTTCATTTGAATGGGTTTGAAAAATGCATTCCGTCTCCTGCCCAGTTTCGGGCAGGAGACGGAGACCTGAAAGTGGAGACCCCGGGAGCTGATGTGAACGAGCCCTTAGTAATATTGCAGCCCATCTATGCAGTTGGTGTTATAGCATATGGTATTTTGTACTGTTATACATCACTACTGGTGCATGCAGCTAATTTAGGTAGGGCTGTATCAGGTATTGCAGGTCAACCTTTGTTATTTGAATGCAATACCAGAAACAGCCAATGGACCACAGTGTCACTGTGACCATGGTCACAGATTAGGAAATTCATGGAATTTAAGGGACTTTCTGGCTCCTGAATAGATTTGTAATATTGACGACCTAAGTAATCAGTATTTGATGTATGGGGGTACATCACCTAAATCCTGCACAGATCAGCAGTTCTGGCTGCCTCCAGTCACTGAAAGCTGGTGTAGTGGACCAGGAGTGCAAGCTGGCTGCTTTTATTCATGTAATAGGAGAGCAACTGCAGCCCTATCTACTTTATAACAGTAGTAGCGGGGAATTGCAAAGCCACTCCTATTACTTGAATAGGAGTAAGCTGCATGTAATCTCTGTGCATTGCAGAAGTTTCCTACACCTGGAATCTGCTGGAGTAGCTGATCTTTGCCTGATATCGCAACTTGACAGATTACAGTAGAGAAAATCCATTTGAGAGAAGGAAACCACTTTAAAGTTTTGAAAAATCCATGGTGGGGATCCACCATTGTTTGATTCCAGACAGATTAATTCTCTTGTATTCTATATGTTATCATCTATTGTGTATCTCCTTTAACTTTTATAATGTGTAATTTTCATACACACACACACACACACACTTAAATTAAAAAAAAATATAGAGGAGGGGGCATGACTGGACATAGTTTAGGTTATTGCATACAGGCAAAAGTGTGTAAAAATGAACCTTTGTTATAAATGTGGCACTTGAAGTTTAGTTTTAGGCCAAGTTGTTTTTGTTTCGTTTTTTATACTTATATTAAATTTCAAGGGCTTTCTATTATGTTATTTTAGCTTAGGAATTTCTCACTAACTGACATTTCACAAGGGAAGCTTTCAAGACCACTCAGGTCACTTTATCAGGCATGTTATAAGACATCCTGGCTAAGAGCTTACTTGCACATTATTCATGAAAAAATAAAGCTTGCTCTGCTGGCACATATTGTAGTTGAGTTGACTGGGTCCATGACAAAATGGATCCCTCTGGGATGCATTAAACACATGCCTACGAATAGGAGTGTAACATAGTAACAACTTTCTTACTGATAGTTGTGCCAGAAACAACATAATTGCAAAATGTTTTATTTTCCATTTCTTTTTGAGTATATGTTACTATATTTGAAACCAGGCTTTACTTATGTTGGTACATATATTTTTTGTGCTTATGGGCAAAACACCACTGTCTTTATAAAAAAAAAAAAAAAACAACACAGGGCTATTCATCAAGTCATCGTCAATAGTTGTCAAACTACCTATTGAGGTACATGCATCAAAACTCCTGGAAAGATAAAGCAGAATAGTTACTCATGGCGATCATCCAGATTCCACCTCTCCCTATACTAGGTCCTTTGGGAAACAGTGGGGTGGCTGTCCATGCCACTGAATCAGATCACTCTCTTTACACTAATTGTAGTAGGTTTACCCCACTGGGATCTCTACTGAAATTCTTAGCAAAGGAAAATGGATGCACTAAGTAATTTAAAGGGATTCTACCACTAAAACACATTTTTTTCTAGTTACCACGTCGGAATAGCCTTTAAAAAGGCCATTCGTCTCTTACCTGTGGAAGTGCTCTCCGCCGCGCCGTTCGTTCAAAATACCGGTTTGTACCGGTATGCTAATTAGTTCTCTCGCAGCGATGGGGGCGTCCCCATTGCAGCTCGAAAACTGACCGCAGCGCCGCCTCTCTGGTCTTCGGTGTCCTCCCCTTGCTTCTTCAGCGTACTGTTGGACGCCTGCGCAGTACGCTCTGTTCGGCGAAGATTGCCGAACGTACTGCGCATGCGCGAAATTGCGGTCCCAGCCATAGTGCGGGCACCGCAATTTCGCGCATGCGCAGTACGTTCGGCAATCTTCGCCGAACAGAGAGCATACTGCGCAGGCGTCCGACAGACGCTGAAGAAGCAAGGGGAGGATACAGAAGACCAGAGAGGCGGCGCTGGTCGGTTTTCGAGCTGCAATGGGGACGCCCCCATCGCTGCTCCTGCGATGGGGACGCCCCCATCGCTGCGAGAGAACTAATTAGCATACCGGTACAAACCGGTATTTTGAACGAACGGCGCGGCGGAGAGCACTTCCACAGGTAAGAGACGAATAGCCTTTTTAAAGGCTATTCCGACGTGTTAACTAGAAAAAAAAGTGTTTTAGTGGTAGAATCCCTTTAAAGAAGATCTTTCACCACCCCCATCAATTCTGGTTGTTAGCATCTTTGAATAGGCGCCGCTCACTAATTCCAGCACAGTTGAAATTTCCTTTCTAGCCCCCACAATTCCCAAGTAACAAGCACAGCACAGTTAGTTTTGGTGCCTGATGTGCTACTTAAAGTGTAACTTCCGATTTTATTTTATTTTTATATTTGCCACTGTGTCACAGAGTTTTTGGAGACCATTTTTGCAATATACTTTATTGCCTTATCTAAATTACTTTTTATTATAAAACAGGCTGTAACCTTCTCACTAACAACCTTCTTAATGAGCTATTACTAGGGAAAGTCCAAACACATTTGTATTGTAAATATGCAGAGTTGAAGCATTTACCAAAGGGGGCGTGGTCACTTGAAATGGCTCTAGCTCCACTTTTATACCACCTAGATCAGGGTTAGGCAACCTTTTTTGTTCGGTGTGCCAATTTAAATTAAAAAATCAAAGATGAGGTCCTCGGAGTGCCGGTCAATAATTGTAAAGCTGACGACACCTACACTAAAGTCATATAGCATAAACATAGGGGTGCTGTCATTCTGTGCTCCCAGCCACATGCGCTTACCACTATTTGCCTGGATATACATGTTCTTTTCCATTAGAAGCAATGTAAGTACATGCGTAACCCACAATTAGTGGTAATGTATGTGACTGGGAGCAGAGTGAGGTAACACCTGTAAAGACCTGACACACAATGCACCTGGATGCTGCATCCAGTCCTCGGCTGTTAGTAACTTCAGTTTTCTGTAAGTGAAACGCAGATTAATTTCAGTCACTTTTAGTTCCTGGCGGTGCAGTAACCGCAAAACCCCAGCCAGGAATTAATGGGTGTCACACTTACACCAAAGTGACCGCACTGGTGCCCAGGAACTGGCTATAATTGCATCTAGTTACAGTGTCACCACCCAATAGAATCACACTAACACTACCACGACACATAAGACTGACCCCCACAATCACAGGCTTCAAGAAGGCCCTGAAGACTCACCTATTCAGGAAGGCCTACAACCTCCAATAACACTATCACCACACTGCCATCTGTACAGTCTCCCCCTCTCCTTCTGTCTCTACCCCCCCTTCCCTCATAGATTGTAAGCCCTCGCGGGCAGGGCCCTTTACCCCACTGTGCCAGTCGGTCATTGTTAGTATTATATCTACCTGTATATTCTGTGTATTGTGTGTAACCCCCAAATGTAAAGCACCATGGAATTAATGGTGCTATATAAATAAATAATAATAATAAATAATAACATTAAGGCTCATTACACAAGGCACATTACAAGGCACATTACAAAAATGCACCTTTTTCTGTTGCAGATTTAGCTGCGGTTTTTTTTCCGTCAAAGCCAAGAATGGCTACAGAAGGAATGGGAAATACCGTATTTTTCGGACTATAAGACGCACTTTTTTTCCCCAAAATTTTTGGGGAAAAGAAGGGTGCGTCTTATAGTCTGAAGGTGGCGCCTGGCATCCGCTGTAATAGAGAGGCGGAAGCCGGCAAGTGATAGACGCCATTACAGGTGCCGGGGCCTGAGACATCGCTACGATCCTCTGCCCTGCATGAAGCCAGCAGCGGCAGGGGCTCCTCCGTGCCCCCGCCGCTGGCTTCATGCAGGGCAGAGGATCGTAGCGAAGTCTCAGGCCCCGGCGTCTATCCCTCCCCGGCATCCGCCTCTCTAGTACAGCGGATGCCGGGTCAGTATCCGTGGCCCCTTCTCCCCCGGGGCCGGTCCCCACTGGCCCCGTACCTGTAAAGTTGCAGGCCGGCTCCTGCGCGGCGATATCGCAGGAGCCGACCTGTTCGGGTGACAGCCGGGAGCCTAATGAGGCTCCCCGGCCTGTCACGGCTATATTAGTATTGCGGCTGGTCTCTATGACCAGCCGTAATACTAATAGACAGAATGTCCCATAGACGGCAATACAGTTGTATTGCCGTCTATGGGACTTGCGATCAAGTGACCGCAGGTTCAAGCCCCCGGGGGGGGAATAAAATAGTAAAAAAAAAAAAAAAAAAGCTTTAAAAATATGAAATAAATAAAAGTTCTAAATCACCTCCTGTTTTTTTTTCAATACAAGGTGATCTAAGCAATAGATATCCCCCAAAATGGTATAACTAAAAATTACAGCTGGCCCCGCAAAAAAAACGCTCTATGCATCCCCGTACAGCTGCAGGGTCACCTGTCAATGTGGCCTTGCAGCTGTTGCAAAACTACAACTCCCATATATTAAATATTTTACCAGTTTTTGCTTCAAAATTTTTTTTCCCTATTTTCCTCCTCTAAAACCTAGGTGCGTCTTATAGTCCGAAAAATACGGTATATAGGAAGCTTCTTAGGGAGCGTTCACACTACCGTCATAGTCCGACAGGTAGTGTCCGCTGCTAGTGTCTGTTCAAAATCTGGCACGGACATTAGGAGCGGACACTAGCTGTGTCTGTGACACTTTTCATTCATTTAAATGGTGATCGGGTGCGTTCTTTTGCACTCCGTGCCTGTCCTTAACTGTCCGTTTGTAAAGATGTCCGACTTTTCAAGCGGACAGCAAAACCTGACATGTAGATTTTGCTGTTTGCTTGAAAAGTCGGACATCTTTACAAACGGACAGTTAAGGACAGGCACGGAGTGCAAAAGAACGCACCCGATCGCCATTTAAATGAATGAAAAGTGTCACAGACACAGTTAGTGTCTGCTGCTAATGTCCGTGCCAGATTTTGAACAGACACTAGCAGCGGACACTACCTGTCGGACAATGGCGGTAGTGTGAACGCCCCCTTATATGTCTCCCTTCTGCTCAATCCACTCTTGGCTTCGGCTCAAAAAACACAGCAAAATCTGCAACGAAAAAAAGCTGTTTCTGCAACGTGGGGCTTTAGCCTAAGGCCGGGGCCCCCATGTTGTGGGAACACACCTTTTTTTTGTTGCATATTTTGCTGCGTTTTTCTGAGCCTAAGCCAGGAGTGGATTGAGCAGAAGGGAGACGTATATGAAGCTTCCTATATATTTTCCATTCCTTCTGTAGCCATTTTTATCTTTGGTTGAAATAAACCGCATCAAAATCTGCAACAAAAACACTGCATTTCGGCAACGTGGGGCCTCAGCCTTATGCCTCCTGCACACAAATGGCACGGATGTAGTTTTCACTGACCTACATGTTAAAAATGAATTGACAGGGCCACAAATGCAGACAGAAATAGGGTATGTATAGGACATGTATAGGACAGATATAGGACATGCTCCATAATTTTTAGTTCTTCGTTTTGGCCAAGATACACAGCCACAAAAGATGGCTGTATATATGGGTCAATTGAAATGTATAAGTCTGTACTCTTATCCAAAGTTGTGGATAAAAAGTCCAGTCATGTACATTACAGCGTAGTAACTCAATGTGCCTCATATTAATAGCAGTTAACCCCATCATGTCCCTCACATTAACCCCCTATGTGCTTTACATAAGGGACACTGATATGTGAGCCACATGGAGGTAATAAGTGAATATCTTCATTATATAGATCCCTTATTAGTACCTCCATATGTCTCACACCTCAGTAACCCTTATGTGAGCCACACAGGGGTTAATGTGAGGGACATGATGGGGTTAACTGTTATTAATGTGAGGCACATGGAGTTACTAAAACTAAAGTAATAACCCCAAATGCCTGACATTAATAAGAATAGTTAGTAACACACATATACCTGGTGTTTTTACTTTCACTTTGCTTCCTCTCCTCCTCAGGGCTGCAGACGGCAGGAGCTCCTCACATGTAGCAGCAGGTCCAGGGAGCCCTTATCCTGTGCAGTGAGAGGCTCACCTCTGATTGGTGGCAGGGAGAGAAGGGGGCGTGTCCTACACCTCAGCTCTAGCAGAGCACTGAAGGGACGCTCTCTCTCAATTTAGTGCATGAAGGTTGCGGGCTGGCTGGCGTGCCGACAAAATATGCCTCGCGTGCCACTCTTGGCACGCGTGCCAGGGGTTGCCGTCCCCTGACCTAGATGATTCTGGTATCATAAGAAAGCGGAGATGCCAAGATTTAAGAACTAGCTGTAACAGGACCTGAGATATCACTAGTTAAAAAAACAGTCAGGAATTTGAACTTAATATGCAACAGCTCATGTTACTTATAAAATCAGATTCCCAGCTTTCATATGATACTAGAATTTTTCTAGGTGGTATAGAATTGGAGATGCAACCATTTGAAGTGACCATCCCCCTTTGCTAAATGCTTCAGCTCTATGTACTACATTGAGTACAAGTGTACAAACTCCTGGTAATGCTTAGTTAGAACATTGCTAATGGGAACTTTTTACAGCCTGTTTTCTATTAAAAGGAAGTATGATAGATTAATAAACTATATTACTAAAATGTTCAAGTGGAGGCGTGATTCAGAGCTCCAAACAGAGGCAGCCAGAGCTCAGAATCGCACTCCCTGCCTGATACAGCATTGGTTGTTCAGGAATGGTGAGAGCTAGAGAGAAAATTCCATCTACCAGAATCAGTGGAATGACATCTATTAATTGATGCAAAGAACTGGACTTGTTGGAGGTGGTGAAAGGTCCTCTTTAACACACCAGGGTCCTCAAACGTTTTACTGTAAACTATAGACATTTGTTCGGTTGTTTTGGTAATGATTGCTTCGTCCTTATATGCATTGTTTGCACTGTAATATACTATGTTATGCCATGTTAATAGACTACCTTTTGCTTGCTCTAACAAAACAAATCTGTTTCCCTGCTGACACACTCCAGCCTGGTTATGGCTAGAGCAGCTTTTGTACCCCTGGAAATGATCGGAGGGTAAGAGTCTGTGTGTGCCTTGAGGTGCTCCTTCTCCTCCGAATCAGCTGTTCACCGTTCTTTAAATTCTGTATCTATCACAGTAACATCCAAAGCTGCTGCTCAAAGGGGACAAACGGACTGGTTATGAAAATCAAACAAGAGGCAACCTAAAGAAATGAGATTGATAGTGGGATTGACTAATAGGAATCTAAAGTGTATTGGTCAGTTATAAAGCAGGAGCATTAAATTTAATATAGCTAGAAACCATTGGCATGAAAATTAAGCAAGTAAATGGTATTCATCATAAACCTTCTGGTGTTTTGTTTCTTCAGCTCTTGTGCAGACCTGTGCATAGTTACAAGTTTTGTATCCTGGTGTGTCACTCTTTTCCAGATGTTGACTGTGTCTAGTCTTGCAATAAGAAATAGAGTAATATAAGAATGCTGGGTGATACGGTAACCCTGGAGGGACGGGTCTGCATAGGAGCTTTAAACACAGAACTGCTCATTATCAATCAAGAATGCAGCAGAGCAATAAAAAATGTGAAACGTGTCCCTATAGGTATTTCTGATAGGCCGTGCCATAAAGTCTGCCTCTCCCACTGGTTTGGATTCTTCTGAAAAGCATAGACTTTTCTGTGTGTATGCAGAGGGAATGCTGGGGTGCTCTTTTCTCTTTGGGGGTACTATGGCCTTTGCTGATTTGTCTACTCCTCCATTCCCTCACAGGGCACTCCCTTTCTCTCAGTCTTTTAGGTAAGGGGACCTGTTCTGTATTCTGTGTTCTCCATTACACATAGATAGATAGACTATACATCCTACATATCTATATATATTCTGATTGGTCCCTGCAATAATTTTAGAAAAAAATGTTAAAATGCAGACACACAACATTTAATCCATCAGTTATTAAAAAAGAGTTCCTCTTTATAACCACTATCTTACTAGACAAAGGTTCTTTTAATAATGTAATAGTAGGGTATTACAAGTTGTTTTGTGTTTTAATAATGACCTCATGGCATATATTATCATATTGTACTGTATTAACATTTGCATTCAGAAATGCAGTAAACAATTGTTCTCTGCTTTTATACACTGTGGGCTGAGGTCTGTGATGTATTTAGAGTATTGTCCCCTTTAATGCAGATAAAATAATCTTCTGCAGTGTAAAAACAGGATCAGGGAGGCTGTCATGTGATCTCTTAACACCACACTGGTGGTAGAAATGTGATATATGACACTTCCACAAAATACAAAAAGCATCAGCAAATGTTATTTTTATGTTGTAATATACAGTAACCCTTTACATATGCATGCTACACGCTTCTGTAATTTTCCCTCATCACATGGTCTATATGTATAGAATAGTTGCTGTATGTACGCTGTCTGTGTTCACTATTCCTTTACCTAGACCTTTAGTAAAGACAATTGTTTTGTTGTGTGTAGTGTTTGATTCTTGTGTGTGCAACAAGCAGACAGACCTGTCAAGTCTAATATAATTCACAAAAAATATTATATGGAAGAAAATTGACACTAAACCAAAGTAGATTTAGTCTGAATTTGGAAGCAGTCAGTCTATGCCTTTCTGTTATCAGCCTGGGGAATAGATGAATGTAGTGACTTGCCAAGGGATGAGTGACAGGAAGTGCAGAAAACTCCTTGTCCCCATGATCACGACTTTGTTTTATAATTCCAATGCAAAGAAAGGTAGTATAGTGTTTTGATTTTTTTTTTTTTTTTTTTAAATAAATAAATTATATACTTTCTAGGGGTTTTCTAAAAAAAAACAAAACAAAAACAAAACCCAGCTCTTATCTTGCATAGAAGACAAGTGTCTGACTGCAAGGGGTCTAACTGCAATCATGAGAATCCGGATCTTTGAATCCCCTGTGTGAATGGAGCATTAGTAAGATCCTTTCTTTTTTTTGAACTGTAGTTTTTATTGAAAGGATTTTTATAAAATACAATATAACAAAAGAGTTGAAAACATAAAAAACATGAACGTGAAGCAATGCACAAACCGTCAAGTAGACTGGGAATGTATACACATCACAAAAACCTGAGAGTGAAATGAGGGGGTGGGGGAGGAAGTAAGATCCTTTCTTTTGTATAGAAACTGAAGGACCACCGTCACAAGTGAATGAAGCATTGGTTGTGTAAGTTGTGTCTTGTGACCCCAAGCAATCATATACTTGTGTCCTATCCTAGGGATAAGTGCTGTTCCTGAGAACACCCCTTTAAAGAGAGATGTCCATGAATATAACCATATTTAAATTTGCAGACAATTAAATGTTAAACATTTTTGTTGGTATAAATAATTATAAGTTTTGCAAAGTTTTAGGCTGAGGACCCGTGTTGCGGAAACGCAGCTTTTTTTGTTGCAGTTTTTTGAGCTAAAGCCAAGAATGGTTATAAAAGTAATGGGAATTATATAGAAAGTACTTCTACCTCTTGCACTCCTGGCTCTGGCTCAAAAAAACCCAAAAACGCCACAAAATGTGCAGCTGTGTTTTTTTTCGCTACATGGGGCCTTGGGCTAAAAGATTTTTTTTCCTAACCATTTTAGTGGTTACAATTTTTTTTTTTTTTTTTTTTTTTTTTGTCTTCAATGGATACGACCTACATGAAGACACTTTCTGTGGTCTGAAACCCATCAATGATTTCCTTATTGTGTTCAGGTTATCTTCATGTGCATGTAGTGCCCATGTCTGATAATCTGTACTCAATAAGGGTTTATGACAAGTCCCAGGCCATAGAACTATTGGCAACTGATCAAAACAGAAGATCTGGTCACCACTAAGATGGTTAGAGAAAATCTTTAAACTCTGAACATTTTTAATTATTCACACGTGTACAAATGTTTATCTTTTAATGGTCTACACATTTAAGTATGGCTGTGTTCATGGGAAAACTCCTTTTAAGTTTGGTGCTTCACCAATACCACCCAACGGGAGAGATTTACGAAGCTATCTAAAAAAAAAATTAAAAAAAATTCTAAGCTGTCCTTTCAAAGATAAAAAATGTAACTTTTTTGGTGGTTTTCATAAATCTGGCCTAATGGGCATTTTACTATTTATGGCTATATCCAGAGGATATGCTATAAATACCAGATAATGTGAGTTCGACCATTGGGCCCTGTCTGCTCCACATGTCTCAAACCACATTTCTCTTTATTCAGTTGTACAGGAGTTGTAGAAATAGGCTATTTATGTGAGTCTCATATAAGTGAATGAAGTACTTTTGGGAACAGATGCAGCCCGATTCTTGAGATAGATGCGGGTCTCTGAGGTGGGACCAGCATCTTTCAACTATTTATGGCACATTGTATAAATATAACCAAAAAATACCCCTTAGGTTTTCATGCATATGACCATGTGCCTTTTTAGTTACATAGTAGATGAGGTTGGATAGTCCATCAAGTCCAACCTATAACCCTACAATCCCCTACAGTGTTGATCCAAGGGAAGGCAAAAAACCCCATGAGGCTCATGCCAATTGCCCCATTTCAGGGGGAAAAATTCCTTCCCGGCTCCAAATCTGGCAGTCAGTATAAAACCCTGGATCAACGTGTCCTTAAAATCTAGAGACCATAACCCATTATATTTTTCTCTTCAAGAAAGGCATCCAGGCCCACTTTGAACTTGTTCAGTGAATCCGCCATCACCACTTCCTGGGGCAGAGAGTTCCAGAGCCTCGTTGTTCTTACTGTGAAAAATCCCTTTCTATGTTTCTGGTGAAACCTTCTCTCCTCCATACGTAGTGGATGTCCTCTTGTCACTATCACTGACCTAGGAGTAAAAATGTGCTAGGAGTGTGCTAGCCATGTTTAACATTGTTAGCACATTGGCATGTTAATTTCTTCGGCCCCATGCACGCTCGTGTATGCAGCTGTGAGCCTGGTGTAAAACTTAGGACAGGTTCTATACCAAACGTTTTGTAGCCTGGACTCAGTGAAGACAGTGATTGGGGCTGTGGAGGTCAACCACAGACCCAGCACATGGTTGTGTACATGCAGTCTTAGTGTACTAGCTACCTGTAAATGCCCTTATTAATTCATGATTGCCACTCCAGTTCTCCCTGCTATTAGAAACTGATTCCTGGCAAAGTTGTATAGTGTGCATGTTTGAAGCATACACTGAACAGTTTCTGACTGCTTGGTTGCTGTCCACACGTGTACTATGTCATCATCTCTTCTTTTCGCTAACTCTGATTTCTGCTCCCACATGCCTTCCAAGTAGCAGTTATTCAATCCGCCACTCCATAAGCATGCCGGCAATGAGGTAATGTATAACCACAGGGTTCAGGCTGTAATTGCATGTTCTGAATGTTTCAGGGTAATTTGAGTTGACGTTCCTTAAAGCCTATTCTTTGCACGTTATAGGGAATACTTCATAAACTCTGTTTATATTTATAGTGCGAAATAGTAAGCTATAGAAGAGCAGTACTGTTGTCTATACTACAAGAAACACTGCTTATGATGTGGAGGATGGTAAAACACAACATCATTCTGATGGTTTCCATAAGTCACATCATAGTTTTATTGTCTGTTCCTCACAGGGTGTACTAAATTCTTCCCATTGTATACTACTTCCAACATAGGCTGTATTCACACTGCAATGTAACCTTCAATGTTATGAAAATACATTTTGTTTGTTAGTAAATTCTATAGAAACAGTCATCACACTATTTCTAACCAGGGGTAGTATTAATGCCCTGTTTTGATGCGTCTTTTCTAGGAACTCTGCCACCTTCAAATCCTTTGAAGAACGTGTGGTGAATTTAAAGGTAAGCAAAGTGCATGATCACAATGTAAAGCTTGCGGTGATAAAGAGTCCGATATAGGATTTGAGGACATTGGGAGCGTGTTATCTAGTACTAAAAATAGATGTTACATGGCTTTAAACCGTCACAGTGGACTTTTTAAATATTTGTAAAGGTTGAAAACTTTGCAAACAGAAAAATTCAGTCTTAAATCTGCCTGCTTGTTTTCCAGGTAGTTTTTGGAGCAGATCTTTAACCCTTAAGTACTATCATGGTGTCCATCATACACCACTATCATACACATATCGTTATGGTAGACACAATGATAATACTTAAGGGTTAAGCTGGTGATATTTTTTCCACTTTCCATTGGTGATTGTAAAAAAATCTACAGCCATAAAATCTGCTCTGAAAAATCAGTGTGAACATGCCCCAGCAATTCCTTTAATTTAGGACATCAGTACTCTGTCCCAGCCAATCTGAACTAGACTGCACAGTTGTGACCACTGAAGAGATATCCAGAGTACCAACAATAGGGTTGCAAAATAATGCCATTAGTGGCAATTATCACAAAAGATAGGGTTAATATGACATCTTTATTGTATCCCAGACATCTGAAGAATAGGTAGAACTATGAGGGGTGTGATGTAGAAGTTGCAGCTGTATCCACTAGTTCATCTTTGACAAATGTAAAAATGAGTGTCTACTTTTTGTAGGTAGCTGTTAAACTTGACCTTTTGGGAGCCCATATGAATTATTCCTCATTTTTCCAGTGCTGTTTCTTATCACTTTGTTACTTAGTAGTTTTTTGTGGGGTTTTTTTTGTAATTATTTGTTGTTTTTTTTTCACAGCCCAGGGTATCTACAAGCGGAGAAGAAAATGGCAGCCAGAATTTACACTCTCCAGACAATAAATCACAAGATTCTGCTCCATTCTAGGTTGCCTTTGTCACTTCACCTTCAACTTTGTTTATCCATTCTGTCCTGTAGCAACCTCATCATCTCAAAGCCCAAAGGGCTGCCAGCAGACAAAATGACACTAACCTTTGCCCCTGAAATTCTGTGATCTTGTGTGAAAATTTGAACATTCCCTCTTAGACATTTTCCTTTACAACTGGATTTCCTAAGCTAAATTGCATCAGAAGCAATGCAGAATTTCAAGATGCTCTTTCTGTATAGAGGAAGAGCTTTTGCTTTAAATGACATTGATTAAAATATATATTGTTCTAATGGATGTAATGATATCATTTGGGCCATTTATGATATTACAGTTTAAATGCAATTGGCTGTATCATAACTTAGATGCCCCTGTCCCTATGCATGAGCACAGCACACCAATACCTTTCAACATGCAGTCCAGAACTGTACAATTTAATACTCAGCCAGTAGGTGGTGCTAACCCACTTTACCATATAGTTGTTTAGTACCAATGCCTGAAATTACAGAGTGTGTGACAGATTTAACCAAACCCCTTTGCATCAGATTTCATCAGTTTGATTGGTCTGTAGTTTTGCTTATATTCAAAGGTCTGCCAGTTGTAGTTGTTGAAGTCCGTGCGAGATTTCATTTCTGAATCTTTAAAAGTAACACAAGATTTTTATTTTTTTTTTCATCCCACCAAACAGTTTTTCTGGCTTGTCATGTGGCATGCAGACTGACCTGCCGATTCACACACCAGCCAGAAGTCCCTGTTTTCTATACTGTGAGTCTGAGAGTGCGAGATCCAGGCTATCATGTTTATTTCACATAAGAACCAAAAGATGCAGAAATTCTATCTCCTTGTCATTGCCAGTTCCATAAATGGAAGATAGTGGGTGAACTTATAGAGGACAAACTAAAGACTGATTCACGTGGCAGATCCTTTTAGGCAATCTCTAAACAGATGGCTCAAACACCATTGAGTTAGTTTGGGCAATCATTGCTTTCGGACAGTTATAAATCCATATGACTCAAATAAAGATAACACATTTTCCCTCGAGAATTTTCCTCTGCCTCTCAGATCTGAAATGAAGAGTAATGTAGAGTTTGTAGAGATTCTTCCAATACATAATTGTACAACAGTTTTGAGAATATTTTTGTTTGTAGGTGTAAAACACTAGGGCATAGGGAGGCTACAAATAGAAAGTGGGCATACAGCTCTTCAGCTATCGCAGGGCTTCGTTTTAAAGCCCAGCACTTACAGCCTTTGTAGGTCTATAAGGACAAGATGGTCTAAATGCTGCAGTTATCAAGCATACTCTGCAGAAGCTTACTATTCCTACTACTTTTTGTTACGGTGTGATTTATTGTCTGCCGTGTTTCTGGGGTTCCAGTTTACACTACTTTCTGCACTTAAATCCTGGACACTCTAAGAATGTCTTGTGTCTTTGCAGGAAAAAAGTGAATGCAGAATACCTGCTACTGCTTTCAAAAGGTCTGTCACCTCTCTGATACTTGAACTGTTCTGCTGCAAATGCCCTCGGCAGCCCGAGTGGAAAAATGCAAAGAAAAATATAAAAATGAAGTGCATATATAGAATTATATACCACGCTACAGTTATCTGTGGTCATATTAACTGTTGCTTATGCTTGTGAGATGTACATGCTGGACATTTATCACTTCATTGTCTTTTTTGCTAGTAAAAAATAAAGGGCATATTTATGTATATTGACTGTAAACAGTGAAGGTAATATCTGTTCACACTGCATTTTCTGTGTACATCTGAGGTATACATCTGAGGTATACATCAGGGTAATGGTTTGACATGTACCTTTGATTAATACCCAATAGGCCCAAGATCTATACTGTGCAGTATATTTTTTAAGATCTATCTGTGTGCAGTAGCACAGTAAATGAAGCTATTCGATATAGTTGGGAAAAAAATATGGTGCATGCCATCCAGGCACTGCAAATGCAGCTTGAATTGAGCAATAGTTGTCTTATGCTATCATTTCACAAGGATGGAGGAATGCCGAAATATGATGCTTTTTGTATCTCACTACTCAATTTTGTCACCTCCTGATGTTCAACGTATAGTGAGGCTATGTTAGTCATGCATCCTTTAGTAGAATTCAGTACAGCTTCTACTATATTCCCAGTGAAAGAAACAAAGATACTGTTTAGGCTGAACACAGGCTTTCCCTTGCTTTTCGGAGAGAAAGCTCAGCATGGACAGCAACATTTTTTACCAGTAAAAGTCAGACACCCTCATACAGACTTCAAGCAGTGAGGAGAAAAGCTATTCTATAAGCACCTCGCCAGTCTTTGCTACTCCATTCTGAACAAACATTCTTATCTGGGTCCCTGATGAGATTAACATGTGAGTGGTAATGGCTTTTTTTCTGGACTGTTTGAAGTCTGTTTTAGGATGTCTACCTTTTACTGTTACTAAATTCTGCTACCTATGCTGGGTGCACTTTGTGAGAAGCAAAAAGAACACTTTTGTCCAATCCAAATGATATCCTTGACATTTTCTGTAAGGATACCGCAGAAGTTGTACCATATTGTACTAGGCATGCATGTCTCATTAACATGACGTGAACAGATCTATACATTTTGAACCCCACGGAGTGCTGTTACTGGAAGATAAATTAGATACTTCTGCAAGGAAACGATGGGGGGGGAATTTATTAAGACTGGAGTTCTGTACAGTCTTCCACTGGCACAAGATGTACTTGAATTGTTAACAGAATTCGGCCTCTTAATAATTCAGATGCATTTCCATGTGCCAGAATTTACATCTACGGCATTCAAGAACTAGATTTCAGGTATAACTCACACCATCTTTCTGGCGTGAGTTACAGTAAATTTGTCAGGCTGATGCATCCTCTCCTTGGTCTGTACCACGCTCTGCTCACGTCCATAAAAAGTGGCAAGTGGGGCACAGGAGAAACAATGTGGCACATATTTGGAGCAAAAAGGGTCCATGCACCGAAGATGTGCCATGTTTATGTCAGAAATCTGGCATAGGCTGGCTAGTAAATTCCCACCCAATGTTAATAACTAACAATGCTTTACATAGTTAATATTTGCGTATGCTGTTTACTTTTCCATTTGTATTATTGGTACATCCCCTTTAAATTAGAGGCTGCGGCATTTACAAGCAAACTAGCTTAGTGGAAGATAACAATAGAGGCTTGATGTAACATCTGTTGTGCATACATGCTTGTCATTTTATTAAGTAGCTCGGGGTTAACTTTGAAGTAAGTAGTGCTGTTTGCATGACACAGCAAAGTAGATCTGGCACCCACAAAATATGGAGGCTGTCATTTTGAAGACTGTAGACAATTTATAAGAATATGGTTTGTTAATTTGCAAGCCCAACTAGAAGTGCTTGTACATAGAGAATATGTGCACGCTTAAACACAAAAATTGACATCCCCTATAGAATGAGAGGGAGTGTAGACCTGGAATAGTATTCTCTTTAAGAAGAACAAGTGGTTTCCAGCAAGTAGCTGATAAATGCCGCAGGTCTTATGCCTCTTCTTACATCACGTTCATTTGTTGTCTGCATTGTTACTTGTAATCATGTCTTGTTTCCAATTTATCACTGTGACACATATAACCAAAGCATTCAAATTGTGATGACACCTGCGGATTTCTGATTTATCCACTGGGGGAGGGGGCTACCTTTTGTCCCACCGCAGCACTGAAGGGAAATAGTTGGTGTTAACAGTCATCTAGATGGAGGGGAGCTACATGTAGGATTGTCTGCTGCGGATCTTATGTTCTTCATACTCATCACACTGCAAGAGGGGAGGACCCAGAGCTTTTCTGTCGTTCTTACCCTATGTTAACAGTGGATGCAGAGCTATGTCAATAAAATATTTACTAGTAGACTCAGTGTGTGTGTCCTGGTTCATTGCACATATTTGGGTATTGAAATTGAAGAATGATGGATTGCATGGAAATTTGAAGAAAAAAAAATAAGCAGGAATATTGAACAACCTGTGCAAAAGGGATATTTTTATGTCTTTAGGGAGTGGTGTCTGTGTTTTTCTTTTATGCTATGCCGTCATTTGAGCATCAAAATCTATAGCATTCACATCAATGGTGAACATGACCATGTGAAAGAGGACTAGGAGCATAAGTGCTTTGATTCTTTTGGCATTGTTGCCTAACTCTTCCTCTTGAGCAGTGATGCTTCGATCACGCGAAAAGCCATTGCAATTGCAAGCAAATATGCATATTCATAAAGCAATGATTAATCTGCTTGTGGCCATAAAGGTATGTTTCTGCTCCAATTATTGTGTCTGACATGTTACCATTAATAGTATGTGAACCCCATAGACACTCATTAAAGTTATCTTGTATTTGTACCGTATTTTCCGGACTATAAGGCGCACATAAAATACTAGAATTTTCTCAGAAATTGCAAGTGCGCCTTATAGTCCAGTGCGCCTTATATATGGATCTGTCCTACCTCTAATGAGAGTTGCAGAAACTCAATTTGAAGCTGTCTCTTCCCCAATACAACTGGTTGGGTCCTGGTCGTGCTGTCGCTGGTCTCTCCACCACGCCGAAGTGACCGCTGTGTGACTGCTGCACTCTGTGGCACGATGTTAGGACAGCGTCCGGCCATGTTGGCTGCTGGCCACGCCCCCTCGCTGCCTTACGTGTTCTTCACAGCAGTCTGTTGTGTGGGCAGGGCCTGGGCCGCAGCCCCGCCTAGTTTGTGTCACACTGGAGAGCTGGGAGCGCATCATCCCCCGGAGCTGCTGCTGCTTCTGTCCCCTGTGTCTCACACAGAACAGAAGCAGTAGCAGCTCTGGGGGATGTTGCCTTCCCCGCTCTCCAGGCAGCCGCGGGCAGGAGGTCTGTGGGGGTCTGTGCTGAGGGCACCGGCATTACTGGCAGTGGTGTTGGCTCTGTGCTGGGTGCCCGGGCAGTGCTATGAGCCAATCAGAACGTCTGCATCAGAGCAGGCCCCGCCCCTAAGACGTGTTAAGCCCCGCCCAGTTTTGGTAAACTTGTGGGCCCCGCTCACACAGCAGCCCAAGCCTCTGCCCACACAGTAGATAATTTTAAAATGGTCAATTTATAAGTAGCTCAACCCCTATACAAGTGTGAGCACCCCTGCTGTAAATGGTTTGAGCACTACGGCCACCGTATACAGAAGCTGTGATATGTACAGCTCTGTGTGCAGCAGCCCAGTGACATAACTGTGCTTCATTCAATATCCAATGTACAGCGTCTTATAATTCAGCACATCTTATAATCTGGTGCATCCTATAATCGCACCCTATATGGTGCGCCTTATAGTCCGGTGCGCCTTATATATGAACTTAGATGCCTTAGCAGGCATTTTTTGCAGGTGCGCCTTATAGTCCGGTGCGCCTTATAGTCCGAAAAATACGGTACTTGGAAGATGGCCGAATACAGTCCTATAGATAGATTATTGATCATGCAAATTATGTTTCCGCACAGCTAAAGCATTCTAGTTTCTAAGAAGTTTGTGTAACAACTTCTATTCTCAACCTATTCTCGCATATTAATTTGCCAGACATAGTTACATTGAAACAGTCAGTTGCTGTTCCAATTTGGACTTAAAAACACTATAAAAACTAAAGCTGCATTCACATAGTGTTCACATGTGACAAAACATATCAAACAGCTATCATAGCAAAAACCACAAAAATTGAGTGAATACTTATTCCTTATCAATATCAATATGACCAATACTATTCTTTTTAAGGGATGTAATTCTTTAGCAGAGATATCATTTTTTTTTTTTTTTTTTTTTTATTCCCTTTCGATGAATAGCAGCATGTGTATGGGGAGTTATAGGTCACTGACTTTGAACCATCCATGGAACATAGTCTGTGTGCCATCCTCATCTCTGAACTCTTAAGCCAATAGCTGTATCTTCACATGACCATGTTCTGTTCATGAAACGCAGTCCGTATCAGCCGCACTGACCAAGGATGTGTGAATGGCGATCACCGCATTAGAATGAGTTACCGTATACGTTTCACACCACTTCTTTATTGAACAGAAATAAAGCAGAGAATTGAGTGCCATAGTACTTAGACTGTTTGCGAGCTCACTGCATAACACAATATGATTCCGTGACTTCTATTCCTAAGCCACGGTCAGTCTGGGAAATGTGACTGACACGGATTGTGTTTCATGGACAGAACATGGTCATGTGAAGAACAGTTATTGGCTTAAAGTTCAGAGATTCGTGCTGTGTCCTGATCCAGAGAATTGTATTCCTTTTTGTTATCTTATTGTGTGTCTGTAGAGTCATTCTCGATTGTAGTTTGTGCTTAGTCTACCCAAGGGCTCCTTTAGGCTGAGGCCACACATTGTGGAAAACCTGCATTTTCTATTATAGATTTTGCTGTTTTATTGAGCTCAAGCCAAGAGTAGGTTCAAGAGGAATGATAAATGCAAAACTTGTTTTCTTTAGAAGGTTTTAAACTCATGTTTTAAAAATGCAATGAATTTCCAAAGCTTTTGGAAAAAAAAATTCCATACCTAAGACATGCATTTAAAAAAAAAACAAAAAAAACCTTTCTGGCTCTGTACCGTACTGTTATGTCATACTGAGTGTACAGTTAATGCTCAGCACCATAATAATATGGCACATCAATGTGCCAGGCACAGAAGCTGTACCTGCTAGATTGCTTCCCAGGTTCTGAGGAAATGTGTAAAAAGTTCCCATAGGTAATATTTCAATGGTGGATAGATAGTTTTACCAGTTGAGGGACTTCATGATAGAATGAGATATATGATCAATGGATGAGAGATGTCTCCCTATACACCTCCCTGGAATGGATGTGCTGGACAATTTCCACATTTGGGAAAATTTCTTTTCTATAGTCCTACCTGACCACACCAGAAGGAAAGCTTCCTTTTATTTTAAGGTGGAAAATAGAAATTGAAAGAGAAGTGACCTCAGAAGCAATGGAAAGCTATAGTGTATTCAATGTCCAAACTTTCAAGCAACAGAAACCTGGTGGAAGCAGGATATAAAGTTATCTTTAGATGGTATGTTTTCCCATCCAGAACTTCTAAATTTGTTCCCTATTTTGGCCCTAATTGTTTCCATCATTGTGGTTAGACAGGTAGTTTCTTTTTGGCAGTGCTCCACTGCAGCTAGATTATGGAGAGATGGCTGTCTGTTACTTTAAATTTGAGCACAGTAATATTGAAAGTGGCAATCTACTCTATCTTGAAAGATATACCTGCAAATTTATACAATATGTTTTACTAGCCATTAAGATAGAAATTTCCAGGGCCTGGAAATCCTCTACCATCCCTATGACTTTCCCCAAAAAAAACAACTTCATTTGGATCGCTATTAATTGCTTCATTTTCCTAGTGTCAAACTCGTCAGAAAAGTTTGACAAAATCTATTAATTTAGACAGAACTCCCGTTCCTCAGCAGTGGCTTGGTGGACGACGGAGGAACCCAACTCTTTCCCCCCCCCCTTTTTTTTTTTTTTTTTTTTTTTTTTTTAAATCTCCTCTCCTTAATCCTATTACATATTGCTATTCCATACACCCACCTGCAAATAATACAAATCATGCACCTTATCTGATGGTACCACTCAATGGTGGTTTGAGATGTTACCATTGAAGTTGCCTATTAATATACAATAAGTATATAAAAAAAAAAAAAGTTTTTAAAAAATGTATATATATATATATTTTTTTTTTAACCTTTCCCATTTCAAAAATATAACCTAAACATACTACATATCTCCATTTACCTAAGTCGAAACAATCAAAATGTTATTTATCCCATACAGTGAATGCTGTAAAAATATGTAACTACAGCAATGCAGGAATTGATTTGTTGTGGTCACTTTGCCTCTCCCACAAAAAACAAAAACAAAAAAAACACAGAAATAAGTTGTACAGAAAATAATACCAAGAAAGACTACAAACTGGTCTCCAAAAATGAGCCCTCATATAACTCCATCAAGAAAAAAAAAAAAGGACATAGTACCCACAAGTGCTATAGTGCCCACAAAATGGTGTTTTATTCAGTTAAAGTGGTAAACATAATAAAACTAATATATGTAGTAAATATATAATTGCTGACCTCGGGGGCCCAAAGTAAGGCCTGCAAAGAAGCTGGGGCTGCCAGAACAGATTCCAATGTGACCTATTGTGGGCGGTTGGTATCGTTATGGATAGATCTCCAAGTTTGGACAACCTTCCTCTTCTCTTCTAGCAATACATAATGTAATTGTGACTATGTGGCAGTTGATAAGCCCAAATAAAATTTAATTTCTTTCTGAAAAGGGGCCAGAGAGGAGGAAGTTACTGGGGTCCGGAGGGTCTGGAAGTAATAAAGAATGCGGGGTAAAGTAACCATCTTGACCGAATGGATTATGCCTATCCGAGAAAGAGTGGGAGAATGCCAAGGTAGATGGCTGCCTCAAATTCCTATTTACTTTCTGACGTCTGAATGGGTTCCATCTACTTGTATGTAATGGACTGTATTACAATCCACTCCTGTAGGTCTGCCTCAGGCCCTAAACATCCCAGTGTCAGACTGGGATGTTTAGGGCACAACAGTGGAGTTGTTTCTAGGGGCCCGCCGCCAGAACCCCTGCAGATCAGCTTTACCGAGACAGTGTGGCTACAGGTAATAACAATGCCATGCTGCTCACCCACCATACGACGTGCACCACTGAACTACCTAAACCCACTTCTACAACCTGTATGGCAAGTGAACAGCATGGCTCCAGGAATTATCATTACCTGTAGCTGCACTGGCCTAGTAAAGCTGATCTGCAAGGGACCTGGCTGTTGTATCCCTGCAGATGTAATATTTATGGCCTATACGAAGTACAAGCCATCAATATTAGAAAGATGGATAAATTCATTAGGCTTAGGCCCCATGTTTTGAAACACAGTTTTTTGTAGCAGGTTTTGCTGCGGTTTTTTGAGTCAAGGTCAAGAATGGCTTGAAAAGGAGTGGGAAATATAATGAAAGTACTTGTATGTTTCCCTTCTGTTAAATCCACTTATGATTTTGGCTAAAAAAAACCACAACAAAATCTGCAACATGGTGCCTTAGCCATAAACAGGTTGTCCAGGAATTGAAGCAACCCATTTGGCAAGAGGGAGGTGTAAAATAATAATAAAAAAAAACTATACTCGCTTGTCCTTGGCGCTCCACTGAAATGAGGTACCACCATGAGACTGAACAGGCACAGGCAAGGGACAGGTGAGTATTTTTTTCTTTTATTAGAACTTTTACCTGGTCGCTCCAATTTATAGACATCCTCTTTAATGGGGTTGTCTGGGACAATTTATTTCTTTGATGGCCACATCATTGGTGCCCTCCCCATACAGTGGCCTCTTCACTGGTTCATCATATTGTAGAGGAAACATTGATGGGGCCATTATATTGTGTGGGGGCAGTGATGGAGGATAAAATCCTGTGTGTGGGACATTAAACTGTGTGGGTCATATTAAAGGGGTTGTCCAGGATTAATTTTTCTATGGCCTGTCTTCAGGATAGGCCAAAAAATACCTGATCGGTAGGTGGCTGGCACACAGTCCCATCAACTGTACAGAACCACGTCTGTTGACTGTTCTGTACATAATACCAGGCTGGAAGGAAAAAGCTCCATCCTCTGTATAGAAGCTCAGTGCCTTCACTGCAGATTATTATGATGAGCAACAGTGAAGTTGCGAGGCTAATATACAGTGGACACCGCTTCCTGCTTCCAGACCAGTATTGTGTACTGGATGCATGTTGTAAGTGGCTCCGTACAACAGACTGGTCCCTAATGATGAGGTATTTGTGGCCTAGCCCGAGGATAGACCATAAAAAAAGTATGCCTGAACAACCCCTTTAATATTCACCTTAAGGCCCCACACTTTTAAGAGGTTGTTTAGAAAAATTGTTTTTATTTATAATTAGTCTGGAGGAGGTGAAAAAATAAAAAATGAACATAAAAAAAAACAAAAAAGCCATATTCACCTGTCCCTGGTGCTCCAGTGTCCTTCCAGTATGGTCCAGCTGCTCTGGTATCTTCTGCTGATTGGCCTCAGGTAGTCACGTGCAGCGTGAAAACAATGGAACTGCAAGACCGAACCACACTGGGGACACGGGTTTAAAAATAATGGCCCCATCAATGGTCTCCATAAAGTATAGGGGACCAGTGAAAAGGCCAATGTATGGGAGGGAAACTGATAGTAAAGGGGCCCACCATAGTAACCCTTTCACTGGCCGCCCTTATGGCAGTAGTGGGTCTTTACTCACCTGTCTGCTCCCCTGTCCCCGCTCCTTCTTGCTCCGGGCAGGAGAAGCCGAGGAGCTGTCAGGTAAATATTGATGCTTCCCTTGTAGGCCAGAGGCTCAATGGGGCCTGTGTCTAACAAGACTGTAAGTGGTAGAGCAGGAAGCCTATGGCTTTCCTCTCTACTAGTAGCAGAACCAGGTCGGCGGCGCCACTTACCCCTTATTTTGCGATCTGGTTATTAAAACCGGATCGCAAAACCGAGTGGCACCTGACTGCATTACTTACTTCACCCTGCTCCTACAAGCGGCCTCTCCTCTTCCCTCTTCAGGCTGGGACCTGTGCAATGGGCATTGCTACGTGATGATGTGTGATGTACGGGGTCCCCCTGGAGACGGAAAAGGGGAGGCTGGGATAAGGAGCTGGAAAAGGTGAGTTAAGGGGCTGTTACGCACTTCCAATGCCTATAAAATAAAATAAAAAAGCAGTGGGGGTCTGGTAGGGCCTCTATGGGGAATTGTACCCCACTGAGCTAATCCGACCCTGGCCTCAGCAAAAGACACCCAATTTCGATTGTTTGGGGTTTTTTTTTTTTGTTTTTTTTTTTGCTGAAGTGCACAATTTGTTCCAAAAGGGGCCAGCTGAGGAAGATTCCCCCTAGACACGCTTCAGGTGAATCCTCTGCTTTGATGCTATTATACTGTGGGGGTCTCCTCAGACCCCAGAGTATAATAAGTAGAGGCACAGGGGAAGCGATTTGAAATAACAAACACTAATACTCACCTTGCCTCACCTCCTGAGCATCCTCAGTCCATCTGGCTCTTTTCAGCATCTTCTTCAGTTCTCTTCTGCCTGCGACTGAGGTCACATGCCACAGGTGTCACTGCTAGGGCCTGTAATTAGGCCTCAGCGGTCACAGGCTGGAAGAGCCCCAGCAAGGATGCTGTTGACTGTCAGAAGCCCAGGAGAGGTGAGTATTTGAAGTATTTTATTATTTTTAGTCATCTCCCCTGGGCTGGCATTGATTCGATTAACAATATGTATAGTGGTCAGGGAACTAAGATTTCCCTAGCAGCTATCATTGTGGTCTGGGGCTCCCCTCTGGGTCCGGTAACAGTCACACTCCCTGCGACTGCAACTGATATGCCACTGTCAATATCATATTTCCATCTATATGCTACAGTATGTCTCAGGCGTTACCAGGTATAGAGGGTCCATTTTCTGCACATATATATATATATATATATATATATATATATATATATATATATATATATATATTCTACCCACAGTGCAGAAACAGACTTCCTTATTGTGCATTTGATCTCCATCAATGTATAAACAAGGTATATAGTACAACGGTTCATCAGAGGCAGTGTCATAAGAACCACTGTAGCAGCCGTTACGGGGCCAGCGACCCAGTGGGCCTCTGCTGCTTTTTTTTTTTTTTTTTTAATAGGCCCTATTTACTTACTGATCCTCATTCCTGCTCATAGTCGCCTCTGCTTAACCCTCTGCCCTCCAGGGGAGACCGTGCACCCTATATAACATCACTTATGCTGAACAGTGTTAGGACATCACTAGCAGTAACGAGATAAGGAATTCAAGTTTATCAGTACATCATCCATGATACTCTTATATCTACAGTGTGACATGTGTATGTTAATCCTAATATAAATGGCATTCATGCCATGGGACAAAGTAAAAAAAAAAAAGATTTAAAACATGCAAAAAGTAAGATCCTTTCCATAGAACACATATAAAAGTTAAAAAGTAATGTGAAACTAGAGATGAGCGAGTAGAATTTGATCGAATACCTCCCCGCCATAGGTTTCCGTTTAAGCAGCCGAACATCAAGGGTTTAAACGCAACGAATATTCGATGTGCTTAACCCCTTGGTGTTCGGCCACTTACATGGAAACCTATGGCGGGGAGGAATTTGATCGTATACTACTCGCTCATCTCTATGTGAAACAAATATACATTAGGTATCCTTGTGTTTTTGAAAATACCTGGTCTACAAACTTACAAATGCCATAGCAGGAAAAAAAAAAAACCAAAAGAGCCAAACTGCCACTTTTTTGATTCTCATAAAAATTTGATTAAAATACAATAGACATTAGCCAAAATGGTATAACAAAATGTACACCTGGCCCAGCAAAAAAAAAAAAAAAAAAAAAGATGCCTTATTAATTATGACTGGTGTGGCGTGCATATTGAAATAAAAAATAAAAATAATGTAAGACAGAAGATCTGAGTTAGGTCGTGTCTGCCTCCTACAGACACTGGGTTAAAATTGACTAGCACACTGTCTGTGAGAGGGTGTAGCCTAGAGGTAGAGCTGACAGCTCCTAGTGTCAGCCTCCTAATACCTCCCAACTTTTGAAGAACAGGAAGAGGGACAAAATTTAGCGCTGCCTACTTTTATGTTGACCCCGACCATTCTCATTCATTTTTCATGTACCCCCACACAGTATAATCCTCCTACAGTCATCCGTACATTATATGTCCCCACATTATAATGTTCCCCTCCAACTGCCCCACAGTATTACCGTATATACTCGAGTATAAGCCGACCCGAATATAAGCCAAGGCCCCTAATTTTACCACAAAAAACTGGGAAAACTTATTGACTCGAATATAAGCCGAGGGGGGGAAATGCAGCAGCTACTGGAAAATCTCAAAAATTAAAATGGTCAGAGTTATTGGGTGCAGCAGTTGTTGAGTGCTGGGAAAGGGAGGGGGTGTTTTGGTTGTCTGTCTGCCCCTTCTCTGAGCTTGAGGACTGTTTTTTTTTTCCCCACTTGGAATTCAGTCTGGCTGAATATAGGGTATCTGCAGTGCTCCTATTAACCCCTTCCCGATGGAACAGGAGCACTGCAGATACCCTATATTCAGTAGACCGGGCACTTTCAGACACAGGGATACCTAATGTGTATGTGTTTCACAGTAATTTTCTACTTTTGTATGTATTCTAGGGAAAGGAGTGATTTAGAACTTTTTTTTTTTAAGCTTCTTTTTTCCCCCCATTATTTTATGGGAGATTCTATACATTGATATTGCGGCTGGTCATAGACTCCCCCCCCCCCCCCTCCTAAAAAAAAATTATTATTTTTTTTTTTTTTGCTGACTCAAGTATAAGCCGAGGGGGGCTTTTTCAGCACAAAAACTGTGCTGAAGAATTCGGCTTATACTCGAGTATATATGGTAAGTCCAGGGGTGAACCATGGCTTTCTGCCGCCTGAAGCGGACGTCAGAAAGCGCCCCCCCCCCCCCCCCGAGGAGGGGGTGGAGTGCAGGGAGCGGGGCCGAGCGGAAGGGGGCGGGGTGGGGCGAGCGGAGGGGGCGGGGCCAAGCGGAGCGATCGTCTTTAGCAGGCAGAGAGCAGGCACGGAGAGGACCTGCTCTCTGCCTGAGCGTGAGTGGCGGCCGCTGGAGCAGCGCTGCTTCAGCGACCTCCCCAATCCACCGCTCAGTGACAGTGACCCTAAGCCAGTCCAGGACAGCTTGTCCTGGTCTGGCTTAGGTCAGCAAAAATGCCGCCCTCCCCGTGGCCCTGGCATAGCGCCGCCTGAAGCGGTCGCTTCAGGTCGCCTCATGGGAGGTGCGGCACTGGCTAAGTCCTTCTCCTGGTGTGCCCCAATTTAAACTAATGGAAACTAGAGGGGACATTAACAGTGAGGGTAGTTGGAGGGGGCAATAAATTAATGGCAGCTGAAGTGGGACATTAAATAGTGGGGGTAGTTGGAGGGGGACAATAAATTAATGGCAGCTAGAGCAGGACATTAAACTGGGGGCAACTAGAGGGGGACATTAAACCGTAGGGGTAGCTGGAGAGAGACATTAAACTGGGGGCAACTAGAGGCAGACTGGTCCCCCTCCAACTACCTCCACGGTTTAATGCCCCCTCCAGTTGTCCCCAGTTTAAGTGCCCCCCTTCATCTATGCCCCCTCCATTTCTCCCCCAGTTTCATATCCTCCTTCATCTGCTTCATTTCATGTCCAGCCCTCCATCTGCCCCCGGTTTCATGTCCCCCCTCCATATGCCCTCAGTTTCATGTTCCCCCCTCCATCTGCCCCCAGTTTCATGATCCCCTTCCATCTCTGCCCCTAGGTTACACACACACACACACACACACACACACACACACACACACACTCTCACTCTGTTGGCTTGGGTGTCTAGGGCCCACCAGTGTAATTGTTTCTAGGGGCCCACCGTCAGGACCCCTGCAGACCAGCGATACCGAGACAGAGCGGCAAAAGGTAATAACATGTCGGAGGCCATGCTGCTCACCCGCCATACGATGTGCAAGAACGCACTATCTAAACCTACTGCTACACACTGTATGGAAAGTGATCAGCATGGCTCCTAGAAATGTTACCATTACCTGTAGCCACGCTGTCCTGGAAGGGCTGATCTGCGGAGGTTCTGGCTGTTGCATCATCACAGATGTAATATTGATGGCCTTCCTAAGGACAGACGATCAATATTATAAAGAAGGATAAATCCTTTAAATAATCCTTTAAAGATAAATTTGTCCAGGAATTGGAGCAACTCATGTGCCAGGCGGGAGGTGTAAAATAAAAAAATAAAAATAAATAAAAAGCGCCTTCACTTGTCCCCGGTGCTCCATTGGCGCCTCCTTGCTGGGAGTCCTGCACCTCATATGATTGCTGAGACTATTTAGGTACAGGATTTCCAGAAATTAGGCCATGAGACCAAACAGACACAGGTGGGGACAACGGGGTGCTGGGGACACATTGTGGAAAAAATAAATTGAGATTCACTGCTATTTTTTTTCCACAGTGTTTTTTAGCTGCATCTCGCTGTTGCGCCTAATCCTTAAAGAGGACCTTTCATCACTTGGGGCACATGCAGTTTTATATACTGCTAGAAAGCCGACAGTGCGCTGAATTCAGCTTTCCCGTTCTGTGCCCCCAGTGAAGAGCTATTAGTGTCAGTACTGTAGCTCTTCACCATCAGAAGAGTATTTCTGACAGTCTATTGCGCTGTACTGTGAGAGGGGGTGTTGCTTACAACCTGGCGATGACGCTGAGCGGCGAGGAACCCCTCCCCAGTACTCGTCTATGGACGAGCACTATCAGGAGGGGAGGGAAGCGTTCCTCCCCAATCTCACAGTACAGCGTAATAGGCGCTACTGTGAGGAAGGGCGTTCCTGACTGACAGTAAGAAACGCCCTTCTGACAGTGAAGAGCTATGGAACCGGCACTGATAGCTCTTCACGGGGGCACAGAACATGAAAGCCGATAGTGCGCTGAATTCAGCGCACTATCGGCTTTCTAGCTGTGTATTAAACCGCATGTGCCCCAGGAGGTGAAAGGTCCTCTTTAACATCTCAATATACTGTACATCACACTATAAGGATAAGGCCTAACACAGCATCCCGCAACAAAAAACTGGGAAAACCCCCGGTGCCAACACATCAGTTTTTCCTGCTATGCTTTTTGCAGACATTCCACAGAGGTTTCCTCTGAGGACTTTCTGCTTTCATTATACCTGAGGGCCTCAGCAGTGCCATGGGCATGCTGACAGTTATGACATCACTTTAAAAATAATTAAAAACTGCCTGTGTGAATTGGATCTTAGGTTAAGGCCTCAAATTGCTGGAAAAACTGTATTTTTTGGCAGATTTTACTGTGATGTTTTGAACCAAAGACAAGAGTGATTTGAAAAGAATATCAAACAAAAAGAAATTATTTATACCCTCTCCCTTCTGTTAGATTCACTTCAACTTTGGCTCAGACAAAAACCACAGAAAAATCTGTAACAAAAAAAGCAGTTTTTCCACAATGCAGGGTAGATTCATGCAAGCATCTATTTCACTTTTTTTCATGGATTTTTTTTTTTTTAACATTTCATATCTTTTTATGTTTCTTTGGCTTTTGCTCTTGGTTTGGAGTTTGTCTACAGAATCACTATTGAAAAAAATGCTGTAAAAATGCTGGGCGTCCAAAATCTGTCATAAAAAACCAAACACACTAAGGGTTGGTTCACACTAGCGCTTGTAATCTGTCCGCAAGGAGTCCGCATGGAGACACCCCCCCCCCCGGACGGAATACCAACGCTAATGCAAGCGCTGTGCAGTTAAGCACACGGAGCCCATTATAGTCTATGGGCTCCATGTGCTTAACTGCACAGTGCTTGCATTAGCGTTGGTATTCCGTCCGGGGGGGTCTCCATGCGGACTCCTTGCGGACGGAATACAAGCCCTAGTGTGAACCAACCCTTAACACCAATACAAGCGTTTTGAGGGTGGGTTCACATTTGCACCCCACTCTCCACTTTCAGGTTTCCGTCTTCTGTCGACAGGAGATGGAAACCCGGCAGACAACGACTGCTCGTGAGCGACTGTGAGCGTTTTGTGGTCTCCGCGGCGAAACAATTTTTTTTAACAGGACATAAAGTCTTGCATGTCCAACTTTGTGTCCGGATAAAAAAACACGGTTTCGCCGTGAAGACCACAAAACGCTCACAGGCGGACACTTTGCAAACCCACTCAAATGAATGGGTTTGAAAAGTGTGTGGGCTGGTTTCCGTCTCCTGTCCATTTTCTCTGGCAGAAGATGGAAACCTAAAAGAGGAGACCAGGGCGCAGATGTTAACCCGCCCTCAGTGGTATTTCCTTAAAGGAACAGGTATCCCTGTACAGGAATCCTTGTATAGATTATAATGTGCTCTGCTGGGTTTCCACCCAAAAAGGGCAAAACATGCGGAGAGAAAGTGGAACTGAATCTCCAAATGGACATCAAGCACCAGTGTAAAACCAGCCTAAGGTACTATGCCAATGCTGTGCCACAAAAAAAATAAATAAATTACAAGTTCTATCATGTTAAATACAGTTTCACTACTTTCTATGATGGAATATGTATATTAGCAACATTGTTTATATTCATTAGTTGATCATAATTCACCTAGTAGCTTCGGTTTACACACTACCAGAAATACTTATAATTTTTTTTAGAGCCAGTGGAGGGCAGTGCTGAAACACTTAGTATTGTAGGTCACCTCTACACACCAACTTCCCTGGTGGTCTAGTGGTTAGGATTCGGCGCTCTCACCGCCGCGGCCCGGGTTCGATTCCCGGTCAGGGAATTAATGTTTTTTTTTTTTTTTTTTTTTTTAAATAATGTTAAATCACACTTTTGTAAACATAATATTCACTCTATCCCCACCTTTATAAACGCCAGCTCTGTGGACTCATGAAAGTACAGTGTTGTAACATCTTAAGAGTAAAGGTACTCTAAGACCACACCTATCTACAAACAAAAAAGTAAATATATTAATCTCAGCAAACCTCTAACCAAACCAATAAGAAGCTAAAGACTATTAACCCTTTGTCTCAGCTAGGCAACTTCCACTTCTGTTGCCATTTTAGATTTTTCACACAATCATACATTTCTATTGTTTTTTTGTTTTTTTTTTCAGAACAAACATAAAATTTCTATATCATTCTAATTAGTTTAATTTCTTATTAACCCCTTCCCACCCTGCATTATAATAGTACATTGAGTGAAACAACATACATAGCTCCTGTGAGTTGTACTATAAGGGTATGTTCACACGGCGGAAACCTTTTTTGCCATGTGACTTCTCAGTGCGGCCAACTGCGACGGGATGCCAATGCGCTCCATTCCTGGTTAGGCCCAAATGAATGGGCCTAATCAGGAGTGAGTCTCGCACTGCGGATGCCGCGGGAAAATAGGGCATGTCCAGTGGTGTAACTATCGTAGAGGCAGTGGAGGCGGCTGCCACAGGGCCCGGGGCATTAGGGGGCCCGGTGACAGCCGCTACCGCTGCGGTTTTTTTAAATAGGCCGTTACGGGCCCTATTCACTTGCCGATCCTGGCTGGGCCGGGATCAGTAAGTGACACCGCGGGCCCCACAAAGACTATCATTATACTCGGGGGTCTTTGCAGACCCCCGAGCATAATGATCGGCGGACCGGAGAGGTAAGGGAACATAAAAAACTGTTACTTACCTATCCACGATCCTGCCAGGCCTCCGTCCTACTTTGTCTGACGTCTCTGACGTCACATGAACCCAGCCTGCTTCCCTGGTCAGCAACAGTGTTATATTTTAATGTTTTTATTCCCCGGGTCTCCGATTATTATACTCTGGGGTCTGAAAAGAGCATAAGTATAATAATTGTTTATGGGTGTCCACAGAGGGACATAATACTGTGTGTAGGGGCCACTATTGGGGTTAATACTGCATGCAGGGGCCACTATTGGGGTTAATACTGTGTGCAGGTGCCACTATTGGGGTTAATACTGTGTGCAGGGGACACTATTGGGGATAATACTGTGTGCAGGGGACACTATAGGGGATAATACTGTGTGCAGGGGACACTATAGGGGATAATACTGCGTGCAGGGGACACTATAGGGGATAATACTGCGTGCAGGGGACACTATTGGGGTTAATACTGCGTGCAGGGGCCACTATTGGGGTTAATACTGTGTGCAGGGGCCACTATTGGGGTTAATACTGTGTGCAGGGGACACTATAGGGGATAATACTGTGTGCAGGGGACACTATAGGGGATAATACTGTGTGCAGGGGACACTATAGGGGATAATACTGTGTGCAGGGGACACTACTGGGGTTAATACTGTGTGCAGGGGACACTATTGGGGATAATACTGTTTGCAGGAGACAATACTGGGGATAATACTGTGTGCAGGGGCCAGTAAGGGACGTAATACTGTATGCAGGGGCCACTATGGGGGATAATACTGTGTGCAGGAGTCACTAAGGGGGATAATACTGTGTGCAGGGGCCAGTAAGGGACATAATACTGTGTGCAGGGCTTACTAAGGGACATAATAGAGTGCAGAGGAGGGGGTCAGTCGAGGTCTTCGGTGTCAGTTGGGATGGGGGGCCCATGTCAAAAGTTCGCCACGGGGCCCCGCCATTCCTAGTTACGCCACTGGGCATGTCGCTTCTTTTTCCCGCTAGCTGCGGACTCCCCCAGACGGATTACCAACGCAGATGTGAATGAGGGGTTAGGGAGTTAACGCCAATTAAACAATTAAAGAGGTTGGCCAGGATAAACAGTTTTTTTTTTTTTTTAAAGAAAAAAAAAAAAAAAGTGGCCAGGGACAGTGACTAGTCTCAGTGGTCACGTGCGGTGGGGATTTCAGCAAAAACTGAGGACTCTGGACCACGCCCTCATAAATTTTATATATATATATATATATATATATATATATATATATATATATATATATATATATACTGTATATATTTATGGTTATCCTCCTTTACCTCTTTCACAACAATGATAATGAAACAAAAATTGACAGCATACAGACCCACTATAGTGAATGGAACCATGCACACGTCATTTTATTGTTGTTGTTCTCATAATATGGTGCATTTAAGACCTTAACATGTGAATATCAGATATTGTTTGCGCTACTATTTTAATACAACCCTATTACAGAACATAGAAATGCAATGAACCTCTGCCTCAGACTGACTACTATCTGTCCTAGTGATTGAGCTTCTCATCAGCACAACCTGCCGCCCCACCTCGCTTATTTATCTGCCCTATCCCCTGGATCTGCCTGCACCATCCTCCCTCATACTGCTTTTCCCGCCCCGGGAACCCCACTGCGCGATCCCGGATTCCCTCACTTCCGGGTGCGCGCATTCTGCGGTCCTATGTGACGTCACTGCCGGGACCGCGCACGCACCGCCCCCTCTGCGTCTGACTGACGAGACGTGACCGAGCCGAACCGAGTGGCACCGGGGAGAGGTGAGAGAACCGGGGATGTAGATGTGGAGCCGTGTCCTGCGGCTAAAAAACTACTGGGGAGTGGCATACGGGCTGCTGAGGGGTGAGAAAAGATGAGGAGGGGGTGGGGCGGCTAAATATAGGCATCATCCATAATCTCCATTGATTTACATCAGTGAATTTATCCCCGGCCGTGCAGTCTTTGGTAATCATATGTATATATGTATAGTGCAGGCCAGTCATCCGGCTACTGCTCCACCTGACTCTGTGTCTGTATGACCCAAGTATAGTGATGTATGACTAGACTGTCTCATCACTATCCATGTTTATGAATGGTGTGTGTGTATATGTGTGTGTGTGTATATATATATATATATATCACACATACTGTATCTATGTACATTTCTATACACACAGATTCGTTATCTATAGCTATATGTGTACTGGGCTGTATAAGGTTGTCGCCAGTGCTTCTAGAGATGTATTCATTCATCTGTCTCATCTATAGCTCTGTATCTTCTGAATATATCTATTTTATATATATCCTATCTATTGTCTCTCATTAGATTAGATATAAAGAATATTTGTGTGTTGTGTATAGATATATATGAAATGTGTGTGTGTGTGTGTATACACACACGCACACACATACACTATTTGCTAATCTCCCACTCTTATGCCACTTCAGGGAACCATCTGTCCATTTCTAGCAGTCTGTCCTCAACAGTGTGGCCTGTATGACTAGTTGTGTGTTCTCACTATTGTGATTAATACTGAGCCTTGAGTGTGCAAAGTGCACACTATTCTACAAATAGGGTGTGTAGGGGCTGTTCACACATGGTAGGTTTGTTGCAGAAATTTCTACAACTGAAAGATCCTGCTAAATATGCGAGTAGGGTTTTTTCTGTAATAGGTGCATGGATTTCTGAATGTCTTATTTAGATGAGTGAAACAGTCTCCGAAATTTCTGCCACAAATATCCTTCCTGTGAATTTGCGCCCCATGCATATGACTGTAGTTTTGCTCCATGGGTTCTCTGTTATTTCAGTTCTGTAATAACACTTTCCATACAGAGCCATTAATTCATTAGTTTCTATGGCCCTATACATACATCTGTAGTTTTTATGGATCCATATAAAGGCTGTAGAACCAACAATGTATGTCCACTTTTGGTTTTCGGCCTGTCAGGTTCACATCTGTGCTCTCTCTATGTTCAAGAATTCAAGTCCTGCAAGCAGAACTTCAGCTTAGCAATAACTGACTTCTGACCTTTTTTTGGTTATGTAGGAACCAGCAGTAACCTCCAATGATGGCCTTTCATCACTGGTGGATTGGTTCATTTATATTGGGTATTTAGGGTTAGGAACGTGAGAATTGGCTCAGTCATAATGATAATTACTTGTAGACAGGAATAATACATAGGAATGGCTCAGCTGTGCAGTCCAGACTACTGAAAGAACACGGATCATAAGGTGAAAGGATGTTTGTAGGAATGTTTTTTCTTTGGTCCTTGTCCTATTATGGCTAAGGCCCCACTGGGCGGAAAAGCAGCGCTAAAGCGCTTCGGGAACAACCACGGCGTAAACGCATTGCGTTTCTATACGCAGCGCTTTCAACAGAAAGTTAATGGAATTTTCCTCCGCGTACTATCTGTTACAATTATATCTATAGGAAAGCCGCCGGCATTTCCGTAGATATAATTGACATGCTGTGATTTTCAAAACTGCGAGAATTCTGTCATGTTTGTTTATTTTTGAGGGGGAACTAAAATTCCTGCATGCAAACATGATAGAAGTTCTATCATGTTTTTTATACTGGAGTGAATGCAGACAGAGGGGATTCTTTATGCATCTTTCGTTATCACCCTGGTTAATGGCGATCAGTCACTATCTCTGCTACCACCACTTGCACGTTTGCATCATATAATAGGAACTGATTCAGGCACATTTGGAACTGTTTCTGTAGCCCCCACCATTGCTGATCACTAAATGATGATGATTTTGGTGCCTCGCGGGCTATTTAGACTCTACTGTCAGTTGGGCGGTGTAAGGCAGGAGCAGGAAAGGAGTGTAATTCTCACCTGATACTGTCCACATTGGAAATCTGAGTCACTTCAAAGTGTCTGACACTGCCCACCTAACAGTATAGACTCTAAATAATCTAATCCAGCACCAAAGCTAACTGTATTTTCCAAATGTGTTGGAGTAAGCGTAGCAGCACCTTTTGACAGATGCTGCTGAGAACTGGAGTTGGTGAAAGGTCCTCAAGTCCATAGCTGTCATCCTATGCTAGATATTACCAAGAAACATTATAAACCGAAATTTCAACCTAAGAATTCATTCACATCATGTGGGTTTTTTTTTTTTTTTTTAAACCTCCGGTTAGTACCTCTGTTTAAATGAAGCAAATGGATGGCCATTCGTTTACATAGATTTTATTTATTTTAAAAAAAAGGATTTGCTTCTGGCTTTATTCATTTTTTTCCCCCTTTTTTGTATCTGTTAAATAGATCCGCTAAATTAATGTAATGAACATGATATGAATGTATCCTAAAAGGGCCTTAAGTTGAAGCAGAAAGGAAGATGCATTTGGGTTCAAGAGTGACAGGATGTGGATTCTGGTCACATTCCTGGTCTTCTGGCTAACCATAAGGGGCATAATGTGCATTTTCTGGGCTCCTATATGGCGGCACATGTTTAGAGAACATCTATTAAGTGATTGCAGGATTCTGGTGATAGGATCATCTATTATTGCAGGCGAAAGCAATATGGCTGCAGGGGAAATGAAGCCTTACTCAGGAAATCAATGGGCCCTCTGTGTAATTTTTAGACACGCCAGGTCCTGCTGCTTGTTGGATAACGCAATATGCCCTAATATGGTAGTTTAAAGGGGCATTAACTTTGCAGCATCTTTTTATTCCATTTGTTATGCGGTAAATACAATTTATTATCCTCTGTTATACGTTAGAAATAGGGCTGTAGTGTTAATATCCAAACTTCTGACTCCTATTTTTTTTTTTTTTTTGCAAAATGTTAGCAATAAGCTGGAAATAATCAGGCTACCTGGAATGTAGAATAGATTTGTTGTATTTAATTAATGCATTATATAATGTTAGTGCTATTTAATATTTTTCTTATGAAATCGGAGTTGCAGTCTGTACATTTCTAATGACTTGGGCTCTGTTGGAGACTCAGTCGCAGACTCCACCCAAAAATGGGTGAGGAAGAAGTCCTGCACAGAGAACTTTTTCCTTTGCTGATTTCAATTTAACAACGACAAACCCCGCTATAGTCAATGGTGTTTGCTGGGCTCTGTGTGTCACCCCTGTTTTAGAAGTCCACACCTCCATTGTATGGATCCCCCAAAGGACCTGAACCATGGAAATGCAATGCTTGTGTGTAACTAGCATCAGACTCCATATCCACTGCTTTATTTAATTTCAGAAACCTGTATGTGTGAGTATTACTTCTTGTAATGCTGCCAAGTTTCTGGTTAAGTCAAGTTATTTGTTCAACTGGATGTAGAAGGGTGGAGGTCTAACCAGCAGATTGGTGACCATATAGTCCCAATTTTGTTCAGTCTTCCTGTTTTGTTAAGGCTCGTTCACACGTGGGCAAAGGGGCGGATTTTGACAACGGATTTTGCTTTAAAATCCGCCCCTTTACAATGGTGGACTATGCAGACCGCCGGGCTTCTTTTTTCCGCTAGCGGTGGGCTGCTGCTAGCAGAGAAAAGAAGCGACGTCCTATATTCAGGCGGAAACTGAGGCGCGCTGGACCGCGGCTTCCGCCTAGCAGCAGCAACCTCCTGTGTCAGCTCATTCATTTGAGCCGAGATAGGATTGGAAAGCTGCGACCGTGATGGTCGCGGCAGGCGGATTTTGACCAGAGAGACGCGGCTCGCTGCTTCTCTCTCTGTGTCAGAACCCGCACGGACGGTTCACATGTGAACTGACCCTTACAGAAATAGAAAAACAGATGTTAGGTAGATAATGGTAGGACTGAATCCATCATGCAGTGCCTGGTGGGCCTCTGATGAGGTGTGTTAGGTTTCTGTGCTGATGTTCACTGTTTTTGCTGGACAAAATAGTGACTCATACTGCAGTATTCTGTCCATGATTTTATACCTAGTCTGCTATGGAGACCTCATTCAGATGTGAACATAGCCTTAGCATATCGTAGAGTAGAGTAACACTTGACTGCGGGATCAGACTACACATGGTTTGTTTGTAGACTACAGTTTTGGAGGCACGGTATTCTACAATAGAGGTGTTGACAGAAAATTATAGTTTTCAGGACTTGCTGCTTTTGTTATTTTTGTTTACTTTGTGTTGCAACAGTAAACATTTTTTTTTCAAATGCCTCCATACCCTTTAGCCCCTTCCCACTGCAGATGTTTTATGTCTTTAGGTTTTTACTTCCTGCCTAACAAAAGCCATAACACTCTTTATTTTTCTGTTCACAGAATCGTATGTAAGCTTATATTTTTGTAGGACAAATTATACTTCATAATAGTACCACTTAATATTCTGTATCATGTACTGGGAAGCTGAAAAAATACATAATGGGTGGAATTAGAGAAAAACAACAATTGAATCATTTTATTCTGGGTTTAGTTTTTACAGCCTTTATGGTGTGATAAGAGTGACGTGTTTGCTATATTTTGAGGATTGGTAGAATCAATGGTGATACTAAATTTATATGCTTTTTGCTATACTTTAATACCATTACAAAATTTAATTGGCGTTATCATACTCTGACACCCCTAACTTTTTGTATCCATGCACTTGGCTGTGTAAAGCATTTTTTTTTTTTTTTTTTTTGGGTCAGACAAGTTTAAGTCATAATATCATTTTGGTGTATTCAGACTACCGTTTTTAATGACCAATGACCATTGCTGTCATTCATCATAGGGTGATAGTGGCAGCCATTAAAGGGGCTCTATTACTGGGAAAAGTCATTTTTAACTAATCACATCCTTGCATAGCCCGTAGAAAGGCTATTCCACACGTACCTTTAGTATGTAGATTGCCTCAGTGGTTTCTGAATAAGTCCGTTTTTATTCATATGCTAATTAGACTTCTGCACGATGCATCATGCACTCCTCTCCTATTGTTTCCTGTGGGAGGCTGCTGCTGATAACTCAGCTTCCTGTTTGCACACACACATAGGAGATAATAGCAGAGATGAGTGCTGCTGGGAACTTCCTGTGCTGGCTGGAAGCTCATTAGCATATGAATAAAAACACACTTATTCAAAAACCACTGAGGCAATCTACATACTAAAGGTAGGTGTGGAATAGCCTTTCTAAGGCCTTAGTGTATATGAATAATAGAACTGTTGGATCAAACTTCACAAGTATTTGTTGAAACTAATATTGTGAGGTTTGCCCACCTATACACACCATTATTTATCAGGGCAACCTAAGGGCTGGCCCTTTTTAATTAATTATATATAAAAAGTGGCTTTTTTTTAAATATAAAAACTGGTGCATATTTGTGTCCATTTTTACTATTACAAAAAACAGTCTGCTGAACAAGATCTGAATGGAGCCTTACACATATAGGATGAACTCCATGGGAAATGCTTACTGCTTTAGGATAGTGGGAGTTAGTTTTGCAGCAACCAGAGTGCCACAGTTTGGGGACTATTACTATAGGATATTAAGAAGAAGTAATAACATGACTGAATGGCAAGGCCATACAGGGTTTGTATGATATCTATACCTTGGAGATACAAAGGTCTACATAGAAGTTTTACTATATACAGAAAATAGGAAGTGATTTTTAATCAGAGCTAGTTGCTTTAATCTATTATTTTAGAAGCGCCAGAATTCATTTGCAAAAGTATACACAACCCATGTTGCACATCTAGGCTGAGCTCTTCACTGGGAAATGTGTATTTTTCACCGATGTAAGTGTCAGAGTTGGTGAGATTCACATTTTAGCAATGTGGGGTCTCTGCAGAGGATTTAATGAAGTGTACCTCACACCGTTTTATAATAAGGAATTATCAGGTCTTCCGGATACCTAGGGATGACGAACGTAACATGTCTTCAGTCATTGTCTGAAGACCGTTGTCATTATCTGTAGTTTCTGCTAGACCTTTCTTGTATAAATCATCTGCAGATAACATGTGCATTAGCATTTCACTGAGGATATACATAACACATCTCGCTAATTTAGGGCCCATATGACATCATCAAGTTCACGCTGAGCAATCTCCTCCTACCATACTCGCGTAAATGAGTTTCTTTACAGAAAGTGACTTCACAGAGCAGTGCACAATGACTTCCTGTGAAATTTTGACAGAGAATATATGTTTTCTGCAGATGATTTACTGAAAGAAGTCACATCAAAAAGAGATGCAGTGTGACTTCATTACCCATTATTACTGCAATGTTTCAGGAATTAATCCCTTCATTGGTTGAAGGGTAGCGATGTGACGTATTAATGCAATGATGCTAGTTAACCGTTGGGGGTTGAGAGGAAGAGATTGCTCTGCATAAACTTGATGTCATAAGGGCCCTAAATTAGGGAGATGTTATGCATAATCATAAGTGAAATACTATACTGTTGTATATATTACTCTGATTATTATTGATCTTTTGCCATCTTGTAGATGACCTGAAATGGCAAACTATCGTGATGTTAGGGCAGTGTGTCATCCTTGTAATAACACATTGTGTTTATAAAGGGTAACAGTTATCTTGTGTGTGGTGGTGTTGTTTTTTTTTTTTTTTTTTTTGTAAATCAATTGTTCAGGTGAACTGTAAGAAACTTTGGAAAATGCTATTATCTTTTGTTACCAGCTCTCTCCCCCCCCCCCCACCCCCCCGTCAGCTCAATTCACTGGAAGCTCTGTATTTGGTGTGAAGCTTTAGAAGACAGAAGCAGGTCAGGTTAAATAGAAGTCTATGGACAGGGGAGGGGAGAGAAGAAACCTAGTGAGTTGAGAAACAAGTAGAAGCTGCTACAGTCAGTTGTTGTTGTGTTTTTTTTTGTTTTTTTTTTTAATATAGTAAGCACTTTCATAGCAGTTTTTCAGCAGGGCTGTGCAGTATATATGTGAATAAAGTACATGAGACATATCTGTATCTGTTCCAGGATGTCTTTTCCATCCTGTTTCTCCTCCTATCTCTATCGACTTGTATAAATAGTCTGTCTTCAGTGTAGATGGATGTTTCAGGGAGTTGCGTATTTTAGTAGACAGGATAGCAGCTGATAACAGTAGAAGTATTTTTCTGTGGTAAGATATTCCAAAACTTCTTACATTCACCAGAACTATTCATTTGCAAAAATAAATTAAATGACCGTTATTCTTCAAAGCAGATTTGGATTGGTCCACCAGACTACTGGTGAATCCCCTGTTGGGCCTAAGTGCCTTCAGGTGGCCCTGCTAACCCGTGCTGCTTTTTCTAATAGGCCATTGCAAATGCTATTAATTTATTAATCCCCACTTCTGGGCACAACAGCCTACTACACTTCCTCTTCAGCTTCTAGGGGGCCCTGTGCGCCACACATGACTTAATTGCATCGGAATGTGATGTGTGACACACAGGGCCCTTTGGAGTGTGAGGGTGGCACAGAGAAGGCCATGGGCCGGAACGAGGGTCAGAAAGTGAATAGCAGCCAGCAGTGATAACCCCAGCACGTAATGGCCTAAAGTCACTGTATAAGGGTCCTTACTGTATGGGTGCGTGTATTGTATTTGGGATAAAGGAACAATATACTGTTTGGGGTTAATTACTGTAAGGGAGCGATATACCATGTTGGGGACCAAGAAACGAACCCTTATATTGTGTGTGTGTGTGTGTGTGTGTGTGGGGGGGGGATCAGAAAAGGGGCTTTATACCATTGGGCACCAAGAAAGGGGTCATTATATCATGTGGGTGCCAGGAAAGAAGGGGTTATATCTTGTTGGGTCCAGGAAAAAGGCGTTACACTGTTTGGGGACCAGGAAAGGTTGTGTTATACTGTGTGGGAGCCAGTAACAGTTGACTTTTTACCATGTTTGGCCAGTAAAGGGATGATCAGCGTGTGAACCTTTGATTTGGCTTTCCACCACAAGGAGCTGGAGGACTGGAAAATGAAGAGGAATCTGAGGAAGAAGTCCACCTCAATTCTTCTTAATTTTCCGCTGTTTAAACAGACCATTACTGTTCCCTAATCCTCTGAGAAATACAACCCTAGCATCCGCAGATCTTCAGCCATTTAACCCCTCAGATGCTGCAGTCAATACAGATTGCACCTCCTCTGAGTAATAAAGAAAATATAAGGGCTGATTTATCCAGAACAATGTTTTCCACCTACCAGAGTTTGCGCCTAATTTATAATGAAGTACACAACTTGTCATAAATTAGGCACACTCTTCAGTGCCCATGCCTCTAAAGAGAAATCCCCACCAGCTCCTCACTGTCATCTAATATTGGTATTAGAATCTGGTGTAAAAGTTGATAAATCTGACTGGGCCAGGAAACTTGTATTTCAGTAACAATAGCGTGGACCTCTGGAGCCAGTTCCACTGGTGGTCCCTAGACTTTCCAGTCTGGTATTATTTTAGGCTAAGACCCCAGGTTGCAGAGACACAGCAGAAAAAAAAAACTGCTGCATTTTACAGTACAAAGTAAATGAGATTTTGGTTAATCTCATTCATACATTGCAGAAAAAAAAAGCTTGAAAAACATGTCAGCAGTTCAGTTAGCTGTGGAAATGGAACTATTTTATCTATAGATTTAAAAAGGAAAGAAACTGCAAAGAAAAGTACGATCTAAAACGCTGTGGCAAAAAATGCAGTATATTTTTTGCTGCGTTTTTTTTTTTTTGTGTGTGTAACTCATCATTTTTTAGCTGCAGTTTGATATTTGGGGTCTTCAGCTTAAAGGTTTCTCCACCTGAACGTAACCATATATAAGTTTGTATTCAATTAAAAGTTAAACATTTTAACAGATATAAATAGTTTTAAAGGGGTTGTCCCATTCTATACTGGTAGCTTATGTAAATTGAAGACTTTTCCTAAATATATTGCTTTAGAAATTCTGCTTTGTTCTCCTGCTATGTGAATTTATTCCTCCCATTGTTTACACAGCGTTGCTATAACCACAGACCTATAGGACAAGTGACCTCACTCACTCACTCACTCACTGCTCTTGCTGGCAGGACAAGCATTCAGCTAATTGCAGGTTCACATCTGTGCCCGGTCTCCGCTTTCTGGGTTTCCTACTTCTGCCGATAGGAGACGGAAACCCGTCAGTAAGTGTCTACCTGTGAGTGTTTTCTGGTCTCTGCGGTGAAACAGGTGTGTGGTGGGTTTTTTTTGTTTTTTTTTTGTCTATTGGACAAAAAGTCCTGCATGTCCAACTTTGTGTCCGGTTAAAAAAAAAACAAAAAAAAAAACTTTTGCCACAGAGAGGTAGAAGACGCTTATGGGCGGACACTGACTGCCGTTTTCTGTCTCCTGTTCAGTTTCGCAGTTTCTCAATCTCTTCAGTGTATTACAAGTTGTTGCCTAGTTTTCAGACCACCTCTGCTATCCATTAGAATTGGCCAGACTGATGGCATCAGATCCTGTTCCACTCAATCTGTATTATCTTCTCTTTGCTGTGATTGATGACTGGTATAATAGTACAAAAAGTATAATAAGGACTAGAACAGTGCCTCTATATGAGTTTATTACTTCTCTGTGAAAGTCCAGAGGTAGCACTGTGCACAGGGGGAGACAAGACAGGAGAGCAGGTAAAACCCTGAGGCTAAGGGAGAAATACTTCATATATACTTCCTATTCCTTTTGTAGCCATTCTTGGCTTTGGCTCAAGAAAACCACAACACAATCTTCAACAAAAAAGCTGCATTTCTGCAATGTGGAGCCTTAGGCTGTGTTCACACGGAGGAATTTGTTGTGGATTTGGGGGCGGATTTTGCCCCCCGAATCCGCCTCCCATTGTTTTCAATGGGAGGTAGAGCTCACAGGAGGATGCAGAAAAGGAAAAAAAAAAACAGGTGGCTCGAGACTCCCTGCAGATTAGTCCCATTCATCCGGGCTTAATCAGCAGCAAGATGCCACGATGGAATGCTGATGCACTGCATCAGCATCCGGTCGTGGCTAAAACGTGGTGAAAATGCCGGCAGTGAAAATGAAATGGAATTCCTCTTCACTTTCTGCTGTGTGAACTTACCCTTTGGTGGCAAAACCTCCTTTTGGCTCAGGTCACGTGTTGAAAACCTGCATTTCTTGTTGCATATTTTGTGATAAAAGCTTCAAAAGGAATGTAAATTTTACAGGAAGTACTTATGCGTCTCTTCTGCTAAATCCATTCCTAGGCTGCTGCTTTAATCAGTCAGATGGCACAACAGTCCATTTAATTCGAATGGGACTCATATTTCTATATCAAGAACAACCCCTATGATATCTACCTGAATGCTAATCGGTGGGGGTCCCAGGTGATGGATCACCACCAATGACACATTTTAAAGCATATATGTGTGTGTCTCCTATCTATCTATCTATCTATCTATCTATCTATCTATCTATCTAAATGTGCAGTAGTGCAGACCCAAATAGTCAAGACAGGGACACAAAATATACAGCAAACTGGTTTATTTAGAAAAAAAAAAACCAGGAAAATAAATAATCCTTGACTTCAGGCACAAAATGAGGAAAACAAAATACAGCCTATGGGCTCGTTCACACGGGGCAAGAGGGGGATGGTTTTGACAGAGTCCGCCTCAAAATCCGCCCCTCACAATAGAGGTTTGTGTAGACCGCTAGCGTTCTTATTTTCCGCTGGCGTTTTTTATTTTTTTATTTTTTCTGCTAGCAGAAAAAAGAAGCGACATGACCTTTTTTCAGGCGGATTCCACCTCAGGAAATCAGTGGGAGGTGGAAAAACCACTAGTGTTTTTTTGGTGCGTTTTTTGGCAAAAAACCCCCAAAAAACTCAAAAAATGCCAGGTGGTTTTTCATGGTCCATTCACAGTTCTGGAGGAATAAACCTGAAACAAAATCGCTCCAAAAAATTCCTCATGTTAAAAAAAAGCTCCAAAAAACGCTTCCTAATTCTTGAAGCGGATTTTTTCCTGACCAAACTCCACGACCACCCTAAGGGCTAGTTCACACGTAAATTACGTGTGACTTATTTTGGTCCTGAAAAAAAAAACCTCTTTCTAATTAGGAAGCTTTTCTGGACCTTTTTTTTTTTTTTTTTTTTAAACCGCTTCCAAAAATGCCATGCAGTTTTCCCCTCCAGTAAAGTGAATGGGCTGCAAAAAATGCATTGCGTTTTTTGCTTCCCATTCACTTCTATTGCTTTCTTCAGGCGGAAATTGCCTAAGGAAAGGTCTTGTCGCTTCTTTTTTTCGCTAGCGGAAAAAAAAGCTAGTCCTCTACATAGACCACCATTCTATGGAGGCGGATTTTGAGGCGAAATCTGCTGTCAAAATCCGCCTCCTTGTCCCCGTGTGAACTAGCCCTTAACTTCAGACAGAAACAAAATAAAAAAAACCCTGTTCATCTGGACAACTAGCTAAACAGAACTGACTATACATGTGGCTTAATTCCAGCCACACAGAACAAAAACCACGCAATATTGTCTTACAGGACAGAACCACACACCTCCTTTCACTCCATGGAACTGCACTGGAATGTAGAATCTACAGCCTTTTCTGGCCCACTATTGAGCCAAGGATCTACATCTGAGCTAAGGCCTACTCCAGATCTGCCCTGGACCACACATATGTCAGAAACCTGGGGCAGATATATCTGGACTCCAGCACTCTGCCTGTCACCTTCTCACAATATGTTTATTTTAATTAAGGAAACCAGTTTCTTAGCGTTACAGGTAGAGAGAGGCTGTGGAATGTAAACCTGCTTGAAGTGCTGCTTTTCTTTCTAAACCTTGTTTTTCTTGTTTCTCTATTTGGATACCATAGAGATGACCGATTTTATTTTAACAGTGCACTAGTATCTATACTGTTTGAGTTGACCTTTACTACTTACATCTATATGTTGTCCCCAAGCCTTGTATATATCGGTTTGCTTTTCTTCACTGTGTACATTTGTATCTTCCACGCAACTTTAACTGGTTATATCTTTTTATTTGCTGCTTTTTGCATTTCAGGCCTGTATGCTCTTCACTGCCTATGTTCTATATACCTATATATCCTGTCTACTACTTGCATTGTTTAGATTTGTACCCAAATCCTTTGCCTTGAATTCTAAAAATCTATAAGTTTTCGATCTCGTGTTACATAGATAACTTTCCACCACTAGCATTATACATATTTGCACCCTCTCTGCCCCCCTTCTCTGTATAGAAATGTACTCTCTCCACCAGCTATGCTTTATACACCTTTATCTCACTGCTTGTGCTGCATAGATCTGTACCCTCCATGTTAAAGGGATCCTATCATACAAACCCTTTTTTCTCTTGTCGGTATGCAAATGAGTTCTCTTGCAGCACTGGGGGCGGGCCCCAGCACTCAAATAGCACTGGGGGCGTCCACGAGAAAATGGACGCTTACAATACTGTGCAAGCGGCCATATTCTCGTGGCCTGTGGGCATCCGCAGTCTGCTCTGCCTGAGGCCTAGAAGTTACAAGCCACCGCCGGAAAAAGAAGAAGAAGAGGACGCTGCTGACGAAGATGGAGGCGGCGCTGGAGAGAGTTCTCTCGCAGCATTGGGGATGCCCCCAGTGCTGTGAGAGAACTTATTTGCATACCGACAAGACCCGGGATTCCTACGGAATGGTGGTGCGGAGAAGATAACGAAAGGTAGGAGAAGAATTGTCTTTCTTAAGGCTATTCCGACATGTTACTCAGGAAAAATAGGGGTTTGTATGATAGGATCCCTTTAACTATGCTGTGTAAACCTGTACTTGTTCACTTGCCCTGTTTGGCAGTGTTCTGTGCGCACTGTGTGTCCCTGCACTCTCCTCACTGGCTGTACTGTACAGGCTGGTACCCTCACATCTATTTGCTCTGTATAGACATGGGGCATCTACGCATCCTGCTCTATACAGACCTATAATGTCTCTTATCCATCTGCCCTCATTCACTCTCCTGGATTACATACATTGCTGTTACTCCAGATTTTTTTTCCCTAAGTCATTCACTAGTCGTTTGATACAAAACGAAGATTGGGGAAAAAAAAGTTTGCATTATTAATAATTCCTTTTCAATCATGTTAGTTACATACAGCTGTCTACCCAACTCCTTTCACAAACATGCCCGCTGATGTGTCATCCCTGTGTTAACTCTATCCTCACTGTTGAATAGCATCAGGGTGACAAAAGACTTGTACCATTCCATCCTTCGACTGCTGACAGCGATTCACTAACACAGCTCCTAGGCGACAGATATCCAGTTCTTCGTTCACTTACCCTACTCTAGCCCCTCAGGCGATGTGGCTTCACAGACAGATATTGGCAAGAAGTAGATTCATCCCCTGTTTTTGCCAACAGCTGGCTCACTGCTGTGTAATAAAAACTAGCAAACCAGAGACCTGTCCTATATTATGTTCACAGGGTTTTAATAGAAGGCTGAAAATATTGATTACCCCCTCCCCTTAATTTGGTTTAATGGCTGGTTCACTGAGCTAGCTATAATTAGATTTACTATTGCATGTTGAGGACATTTACAGATGACAGCTGACGTCTTGTATGCATTTCAAGGCTTGTGGAGAACAAGATGGTGGATTTAAAGGGATATTCTGATCATTTTAAGTTATCCCTTGGATAGGTGAAAGCTACTAGGTTTTAGGCTTATAACCCATTGTGAGTGGAAGGTCTGGTCATGCATGCATAGCTACTCTATTTACACCTATGAAACTACCAGAGAGAGCCAACTACAGTGATCGTCTACCTTCAGTGATCCTATAGACCAGTGATAGCGAAACTTTTTGAGACAGAGTGCCCAAACTGCAACCCAAAGCCCAATAAATTATCGTGGAGTGCAAACATGGCAATTTAACCTTAATACTCTGCGGGTCCACAATTGTGGACCCACAAATTACAGTCGTGTTAATGAGTCTTTACAGAGCTCTCTGTATTTGGTACTTTTGAACAATTAATGTTCACTATTTTAAAAAAAACTCCACTTGAATCCACTATCTGAAAATGCTATACTCCAAACCAAAGAACAGCGTAAAATTTAACTTTTATTAAATAATGTTAAAACAATAACTCCGGGTATATAGAAGATAAAGTGTCAAACTAACTGCATAACCTTCCTAATAAAGTCTTTGCATGAAAATGACTCAATTAGTGTCTAGCTCCCAACCCTCTAGTTCAGAAGCCAAGGGTATGCTTATTGATCCAGAAATAACTTCTCCCCTGGATCAATAACAGATAGACAAATGTCTCACTAATATTTAAATATTAAAAGAAGACAGAACATTGGCATGCCGTCTATAAAGTAGCAAAATGGGCTAGGGTATTCCTATATTAGGATATAAGCTACCTCCCACTCTGCCCAATGTTAGCTATCCGGCATCAAGCCGATATAGCAGCTGATGGTAATTTGCTGAGGATCTATTCAAAGGTTTTAGGTCCCCATTCACATATAGTATAGTCCCGTCTCAACGCGTTTCCCTCCCGTATTTAGGAGTTCATCAGGAGACTAAATGACTAAAAAAGTCTGTTGCTTCAATCTTACTGCAAATCATTTAGGTATCCTATGCTTTCCATATATCCTAATAGCCAGGAACCCTATCGGAGCCTATCTACCTCCTTTTTCGGCGGCTCACATTTACTTTGAACTCAATAGTCCACTTTCTGTCTATAGAAGATGGGCGGTTAAAACCACCGTTCCCCGTGCCTTGATGGTAGGCACAGGTACCAGGATGAAAGCTGAGGGCATAACGGCATACCACCTACCTTTATACCCAGTCCATAATGTATGTTATCGCCGGCCTTCCCTGCGCATCGCTCCGAAAAAGGGGCGTGTCCACCGGAACTAACCATAGGGCACGCCTCCCTCCTCCCTCCTCCCATTGGAGCGCGCACACGGGACTATACTATATGTGAATGGGGACCTAAAACCTTTGAATAGATCCTCAGCAAATTACCATCAGCTGCTATATCGGCTTGATGCCGGATAGCTAACATTGGGCAGAGTGGGATGTAGCTTATATCCTAATATAGGAATACCCTAGCCCATTTTGCTACTTTATAGACGGCATGCCAATGTTCTGTCTTCTTTTAATATTTAAATATTAGTGAGACATTTGTCTATCTGTTATTGATCCAGGGGAGAAGTTATTTCTGGATCAATAAGCATACCCTTGGCTTCTGAACTAGAGGGTTGGGAGCTAGACACTAATTGAGTCATTTTCATGCAAAGACTTTATTAGGAAGGTTATGCAGTTAGTTTGACACTTTATCTTCTATATACCCGGAGTTATTGTTTTAACATTATTTTATAAAAGTTAAATTTTACGCTGTTCTTTGGTTTGGAGTATAGCATGTTCACTATTTTACATCATGCAGGATCTGTTTTATAGTGACCGTACAATGTTATTATGGCCTGTACTAATAATGTCTGCTATAAATAAGATACTGTTTGATATAAATAGTGAATGGCCCCCACACGGTACAGTGTGCCCCGCCGTGGCCCCCACACGGTACAGTGTGCCCCTCGTGCAGACCACAGCCTACACTGACAGCTTTTAGTTGTATGTGCATTTGCACACACAGCTGAAAGTAGCAATCGCTCACTAACGGGGAATCTTGTACCGGATTCCCCATTAGTGAGCGATTTGGGCGACAGTGTGCATGCCAACAGAGAGGGCTCTGCGTGCCCTCTCTGGCACGCATGCCATAGATTCACCATCACGGCTATAGAGTGATTATCTATTTGCAGCGATCCTATAGAGAAGAAATCCTGCCTCTAACAGCTCATCTGTGGGGTCCAAAGAGCAAATCAAGATGGTTGTTCTGTCATGATCATAAACTGTGGAAAGTTTGGTGTTCTAGTTTTCTGGGTTATTGAATTTGTTTGTGGGCTCACACAGTTAATCCCTGGTATAGGTAGTGGTGGCCAAAATCTCTGTGGAATTGCAGTTGGAGAAAATTTTTTTATAAATATTTTAGGTGACCTTTTACAACTATCTATATTGTATGATTCATTAGTTTTATACGTTTTGCATATTTACCTTTTCTAGCAATTTAATCCCTAGCTTTTTTTCATGAGCTAGAGAAGCTTTACTGCTTCTATCTGTCCATGGCTGTTGGCAGTTTACCGAGTCAGTCAGTGATTTAATCTACCAATGCTATAGCCCTTCTTTACTGGGAAAGGGTCATGTATTATTCCAAAAAAGCAAATGCGAACACCTTACTGCTCCTCATGATCCCACTTCATGTTACATGCTTTCAGGGTTTAGAATGGGGCCTGGCAATATGGCCTAAAAGTAAAATCTTAATTTTTCAATTTTATTTTCTTCAACGGGTTTGCATAAAAGCTGGCGGAGGGGGATGTGGAGATACCAGTTATGCAGGTTTTTTTTTTTTTTTTTTTTTTGAATGAGTTAGTTCTTTCTAATATCAAGGGAGTTTGTAAAGGTAGGCTGGAAAAAACTGCTGCAGCCCCCTACCTACTTGTCCAGCACCACTGAGCACCTCCTGCCAGAGAAAATGGCCTTGTACACACCAGTGATAAAGCTGGTAGGGCCAATAGTATGTGGAAGCATAAGGGCTAGTTCACACGTGAACTGCCCGTGCGGGTTTTGACACCGAGAGAGCCGCGGCGAGCCGCGTCTCTCTCTGGTCAAAACCCGCCTGCCACGACCATCGCGGTTGCGGCTTTCCCCTCCGCTGTCGGCTCAAATGAATGAGCCGACATAGGAGGGTGCTGCCGGGGGCGGAAGCCGCGCGACTCAACCCGCGCGGCTGCCACCTGAAGATAGGGCAGGTCGCTTCTTTTCTCCGCTAGCAGCAGCCCGCCGCTAGCGGAAAAAAGAAGCCTGGCGGTCTGCATAGACCACCATTGTAAGGGGAGGTTTTTGATGCGAAATCCGCTGTCAAAAACCTCCCCTGGGCTCACGTGTGAACGAGCCCTAAGAGCTTCTTCATCTTGTGGTGTGGTAGGGCACCAGGAGTCGAAAACAAATTTACATTAGGCTCAAAAATGGTAAATTAATCAAATTAATACAGTTGATCCCCAGAACTGAGAACCCCCATAGACATTTACGTCCATAGGTGTACGTGATCCTGACACTCCTTTTACACGCTGTTAGTTGTTTTAGCTACTTTAAGCATATTGTGAGTTTTTATACCAAGATAAGCTACATTTCTTTTGCATCTGTTTTTAGCATCACATGAGCTCTATATTTGATATTTCTGTGTGCATTAATTTGGCTGCAGAGAGGTTAATGACCTAGCTTTCACTCCCTTATGTCATGGAGGCTGATCATCCTGTGAGATTGGTCAGAGAAAACATTGATTTTTTTATAGGGTGGAGAGCTGCTTTTGCATTTATATTCACATTGGTTGATATCAGTCAATGTGTTCCTCTTCTGCATATTCTGTTTCTGCTCCCTGCTAGAGGGTACAGCTTGTGTATATAGTGCAACAGTGTTGTAAGAAAAGTGATTGATATATTGTTAAAGGGAGTCTGTCAACAAAACCCAGCTCCACAGATTGATAGGTTAGGGTCAAACAGCATTTTCCCCTTGTGAAGTAGTGCCACCATTGTTGTGCCTTTTTGTCAGTATGTAAGCGCTTTGGAGCTATGAGGGAACTCCCTCGTTGCTCCAAAGAGCTAGTTTGCATATTGACAAAAAACAGTGATCTCTGAAACTGAGGCATCAATTGACAGGCAGAAAATACTATTTGATTCAGGTGATCCTAAACTTCCTATCTGCGGGGATTGATATGCTGGGTTTTGATGACAGACTCTCTTTAAACTTCAGCATGTTCTATTCACTCGATGGAGGCCAAAAGACTTTCCTTTTAGCATCTCTTGGACTGGATTGTGTTGTTACACTACATCTTATTTTCATCTGTTTAGGAAAATGCTGCAGACAGTGGGCCATCACAGAAAAAAGTACAGCATATGATATATAGCTTGCCGATTAATTATTTTTTTTTTTAAAAAAAATATCTGATTTGTAGGTCATGTTTGATAATTTGTTGGTCAAAAATACAGTCCTATGAAAAAGTTTGGACACCCCTATTAATCTTAATCATTTTTAGTTCTAAATATTTTGGTATTTGCAACAGCCATTTCAGTTTGATATATCTAATAACTGATGGACACAGTAATATTTCAGGATTGAAATGAGGTTTATTGTACTAACAGAAAATGTGCAATATGCATTAAACCAAAATTTGACCGGTGCAAAAGTATGGGCACCTCAACAGAAAAGTGACATTAATATTTAGTAGATCCTCCTTTTGCAAAGATAACAGCCTCTAGTCGCTTCCTGTAGCTTTTAATCAGTTCCTGGATCCTGGATGAAGGTATTTTGGACAAACAATTCAAGTTCAGTTAAGTTAGATGGTCGCCGAGCATGGACAGCCTGCTTCAAATCATCCCACAGATGTTCAATGATATTCAGGTCTGGGGACTGGGATGGCCATTCCAGAACATTGTAATTGTTCCTCTGCATGAATGCCTGAGGATTTGGAGCGGTGTTTTGGATCATTGTCTTGCTGAAATATCCATCCCCGGCGTAACTTCAACTTCGTCACTGATTCTTGAACATTATTCTCAAGAATCTGCTGATACTGAGTGGAATCCATGCGACTCTCAACTTTAACAAGATTCCCGATGCCGGCATTGGCCACACAGCCCCAAAGCATGATGGAACCTCCACCAAATTTTACAGTGGGTAGCATGTGTTTTTCTTGGAATGCTGTTTCTTTTTGGACGCCATGCATAACGCCTTTTTTTATAACCAAACAACTCAATTTTTGTTTCCAAAATGAAGCTGCCTTGTCCAAATGTGCTTTTTCATACCTCAGGCAACTCTATTTGTGGCGTACGTGCAGAAACGGCTTCTTTCTCATCACTCTCCCATACAGCTTCTATTTGTGCAAAGTGCTCTGTATAGTTGACCGATGCACAGTGACACCATCTGCAGCAAGATGATGCTGCAGCTCTTTGGAGGTGGTCTGTGGATTGTCCTTGACTGTTCTCACCATTCTTCTTCTCTGCCTTTCTGATATTTTTCTTGGCCTGCCACTTCTGGGCTTAACAAGAACTGTCCCTGTGGTCTTCCATTTCCTTACTATGTTCCCCACAGTGGAAACTGACAGGTTAAATCTCTGAGACAACGTTTTGTATCCTTCCCCTGAACAACTATGTTGAACAATCTTTGTTTTCAGATCATTTGAGAGCGGGCTGTCCATGTTCGGCGACCATCAAACTTAACTGAACTTGAATTGTTTTGTAGAAAGAAATGGTCCAAAATACCTTCATCCAGGATCCAGGAACTGATTAAAAGCTACAGGAAGCGACTAGAGGCTGTTATCTTTGCAAAAGGAGGATGTACTAAATATTAATGTCACTTTTCTGTTGAGGTGCCCATATTTTTGCACCGGTCAAATTTTGGTTTAATGCATATTGCGCATTTTCTGTTAGTACAATAAACCTCATTTCAATCCTGAAATATTACTGTGTCCATCAGTTATTAGATATATCAAACTGAAATGGCTGCTGCAAACGCCAAAATATTTAGAATTAAAAATGATTAAGATTAATAGGGGTGCCCAAACTTTTTCATAGGACTGTAAGTGTTTGCCATGATCATCCAAATTTGCACATACTCTGTGCAATTTCTTCTATAATGCCACCTTCTAATGTGCCAGTTTGGTGGTTGTTGGTAATATTGTCAGTACAAAAATCCCACTAACAAGCAAGTGGCCGCATCTTAGGCGCTTTTATATAATGCATGTGGCCCGCCTTGGTGCACCATTAAGTCTTTCAGGGCTGCAGTATGTCCAGTTATTCCTGTTTCCAGCTCTGACGCTGACATTGGGAAAAGAGCAGGGCTGTCAGTAGGCTGAACTGACTTCTCTTTCTCCACAGCCCAACTCTGAGGCCTGATTGACATCTGCGTCGGTAATCCGTTCTGGGGAGTCTGCATGTGGACCCTCCCAAACGGACTACCTAACTCATTTGCAAGAGGTGTGCAGTGAAAGCATACGGACCCCATAGACTATAATGGGGTCTGTGTACTTTCTGCACCAGTCATGCGGACAGGAAAGTAGATTATGAAGTACTTTTCTGTCCGCATGTTCCGTGTGGAGACCATGCGGAAAGCACACGGACTCCATTATAGTCTATGGGGGCCGTGTGCTTTCACTGCACACCACTTGCCAATGCGTTCGGTAGTCCGTTCGGGGAGGTCCCCATGCAGACTCCCCAGAATGGATTACCGATGCAGATGTGAACCAGGCCTAACGCTGACTCCTTCATAAAAGTCTGACAGACAGAAGCAATAAAGCTCCTCTGAATCTCTGATCCTCTAACATTCATTAAAAAGCTAGTGACAAAGTAAATATGGAATTAACTTTATCTATTTAATTAAATGAAAGAAATTTTTTGAGAGAAGTCCTCAGTAGTTGATACCTTTTTTTTAATGGCTAACTTAAAGTTTTTTCATGACATATCGAGCTTTCGGGACTATAGAGGTCCCTTCATCAGGATGGTATAACACAATTTCTGAAGGTAGGCATATATATACACAGAGAAATGGAGTGTTAGATGCAAAATAGATGGAGAACAGAACACCATGTAAATAAACAGTGAAAAAACATATATATCAGTTCACAGGAAAGTTCTCTGTGTTTATGGCTTCTTTGATCAGTGAGTGTTGACTAGTGGTTGTAAAACGTCATAAAACCCTGGGCCTGGTTTAAACCCCTCTGAAGCGTGTTAAAGTTCACCATAAGTTTAACCTCCCATATGAGGCGATCTTTTCTGCTCTTGAAATTCCCTCTCAGTACCAGGATCTTCATATCCTGGGTCATGTTATGATTTTCATCTATTTAATTATGCAATACTATACTAACAATTATATAATTGTATTCAAAATAATTAATCCTTTTATTTGTATGCCTGAGCAGGCAGAGCTTTTTTTGTCTCAACCCAAAATTGGTCCCAACTCTGACTCCATTCTACATCTACCAGTTAAAGACCATCCTCCATTGATATAGAGAAAGAAGACCGCGCTCACCCAGGGACCAACACAATCTTTATTAGCACAACGCGTTTCGAGCTGAAGAGCTCTTTATCAAGTGCACAGAATTACCTTAAAACACAAAACACTAAATTGCCAAGTTCAGACAAACAATACAAAAAAGTACAACATTGAGACAATAATAAACATAAATAAATATAAATAAAAAATGTAGTTGAAGTCACTAGATCAATGTCCAGTGCCCCAAATGATGACCATAGCTTAAAAAGCTCCAACACCACATACAATACAGAGTAACATCATGCCAAAAGGCATTACCAAATTCAATTCAAATTATTCAATAAGAAGAAAGTAGCTACATAACAATAAAGACCAAAATCGATCATCAGACCAGAAGGATAAAAGTATGTAGACCCCAAAGTGGGTAGGCATAAAAGAGAAACTTAATATCTGCTTACCACTCCTGTTTGTAGGTTCCTGCATAGTCACAGGCATGATCGATAACCCATTTAAAGTCATGGCACAGGAAATAGCATCGCGCGGCAGGCCTGCGAGCATGCCGAGCTGATGCGGCGTCCGGATCTAAACACTGCGCATGCGCGTGAAGAAAAAAACATGCGCAAGCGCCATACTGTCTGAATCCCCTTATATTTTTTTGCCATATATATCCAACAGTTATTCATCACATTGGCTTACTTAATTTACATTTTGGTATCTCCAATTAGTTATTTTGAGGTTCCTATATATTTTAATTGTATTTTAAATTTTTTTTTGTTCTTTTGGTCCCTGTAGCTTCGGTATTTGAACCTGGAGTTGTGTGAGCTCCTTGATTCTTTGCAGTCTATCTGCCGGTATTTTGTTCGTTGTGCCACTTAGTTAATTCGATATCCGGCCGGACGTTTAGATTGTATAGACCTTAAGGTCTTTAGCTGCGGCACCCGCGTCTGGCATTCAGACCGTATGGCGCTTGCGCATGTTTTTTTCTTCACGCGCATGCGCAGTGTTTAGATCCGGACGCCGCATCAGCTCGGCATGCTCGCAGGCCTGCCGCGCGATGCTATTTCCTGTGCCATGACTTTAAATGGGTTATCGATCATGCCTGTGACTATGCAGGAACCTACAAACAGGAGTGGTAAGCAGATATTAAGTTTCTCTTTTATGCCTACCCACTTTGGGGTCTACATACTTTTATCCTTCTGGTCTGATGATCGATTTTGGTCTTTATTGTTATGTAGCTACTTTCTTCTTATTGAATAATTCGAATTGAATTTGGTAATGCCTTTTGGCATGATGTTACTCTGTATTGTATGCGGTGTTGGAGCTTTTTAAGCTATGGTCATCATTTGGGGCACTGGACATTGATCTAGTGACTTCAACTACATTTTTTATTTATATTTATTTATGTTTATTATTGTCTCAATGTTGTACTTTTTTGTATTGTTTGTCTGAACTTGGCAATTTAGTGTTTTGTGTTTGTGTTTTAAGGTAATTCTGTGCACTTGATAAAGAGCTCTTCAGCTCGAAACGCGTTGTGCTAATAAAGATTGTGTTGGTCCCTGGGTGAGCGCGGTCTTCTTTCTCTATATCAATGGAGGATGGTCTTTAACTGGTATCTCCTGACGTCATCTGGCGTGTGACCAGCTGCTGCCTAAACCTGCTTCCATCATTTGCATTTTATACTATCAGGGTTGTTGTATCCTTTACAACCCTGTCAGGTGAGCGGCCTAATTTTGTCAGCTGACCTTGCCCTCTTACTCATTACTACACATTGGTCGGCTCGGTGCCTCTTTTCTTTTTATTCCATTCTACATCTGGATAAGAGGAACTGTTGGAATATTTAAGCATTTCATGTCAACTTCAGTAAGGAGATTTAATCTAGTGGAGTTACTGAATCTCAATCTGAAAGTGATATTCTAACAGAAATGTAAACCATCAGCTGTCAGTGACTTTAAGAATTGAATTTAAAGAGTGAATTTGAGACTTTCGCTTGCTTACTTTCTGATTGATTCCATTGTAATAAGCCATATACCTTTAGCAGTGTTTAGAGTGATTTCTGGGTGTCTCTGGTTGCTGATGCATCCTCTGTCTTTGTTTACATGGTGTAACTTTCTGCTGTGTAGCTTCTACCCTTGTTCCCTCTCACGCAGCCCCCCCACTCACTTCGTTGCAAAACTCTCCCTGTCTCACTATGCCTAGCAAGCCCACCCATTATTACCCCTTCCCATACTCCCCCCCCCCCACCCCCACCCCCGTGAGTATTGATGGGGACAGGGGAGGGGGGGAAGAGTAATGGTGAAGTTCTGTTTCACAATCAGTGAAATGGAATGTCATTGGATTATCAGAAAGCGTCCCTTTTTTAAATTTTTTTTTTTTTTTCCTTTATTGAAGTAAATTAGAAGTTAGACGGGGGGGAGGGAGCTTAGTTTAGGGGTTCAATCTCACTTTATCCTGGACAACTCCTTTAAGTAATTGTTAGTTATGCTAGTCTTGGGGCACATTCACATGACCAAGTTTCACCTGGTAAACTTGGTTTGTGTGTTTGCCAGATTGCTCAATTAGAGTACGGGACAATATGTGACTGAGGCATGGACTCCTACAGTAGCAGCATCGGTAACTTTAGTGCTGGGAGTATCTGTCTTGGCAGAAGGTGCAGGCCAGTAAGTTTTGTGTGAATGCACCCATATGCCTTATGCACACTACAGTGACACTATTGATGGATCTAATAGGCATTAAAAAATGTCCATAAATGTCTGTTGTTAATGGGTTTTTTATTTTGCATCCATTCAATTTTTGTTGAAAATGTGTTACCCGTTTTGCATCAGATTTCAGCTGTCGGTGAAAATAAACTAATGAATTTCATTGGTCTTTCTTTTTTGACTCAAACTCTTTTTTTTTTTAACAGACATAAATCCGTTTACCAGAAGTTATACAGTGAATAAGCCTTTTCTGCTCGTACAACATGGAGAGGATTAGTGATAGTTTGTTGCTGCCTGCTAGTCACTTCTATAATAAATTTTGCATTATAATGTTGCCAATGCTAGCTAAAGGCTTCTTATCTGTAGTGGTGTCCTCACACCTAGGCCCCTACATCATTAGAGAGAGAGAAACCTCTGCTGAGCAGCAGATGGTGGGGAGGAGGGGTGATCACACAGTGCATTAGAAAGGACTTTTCCGGAGGGGATTTAACTCTGTGTGAGGACATTTGTCCCACTCACAACCTCCTTCTTGCTACTTACTATTGACATCTTCACACCTCTGTTTTCTGAATTCTAGCTCTGCTTTTAGTTGCTGCGTTCTGTATGCTTCTATTTATGCGAATAGTTGCTCTATACTATTAACTGTTAAGTTTACAGAACATTAGGCCTCATGTCCACGGCTATAGTTATTTTCTCCATATTATCAATTGAGGATGATATATGGCATCATCATTTTCTGTGTATTTTGTACAGCCGGGCTGTAGAGCAGTGTTGCAAAATATGGAGCAGATTGTATACCTTTCCATTTTTGCAGCTGTGCTCATGTATGGATGGGTAAGTGAAAATCACAGATGGCATATGGATACAAATCTGTGTGCCACCCGTCCTATTTTCAATGACCTGCTCATGGCTAAGTGCATTGGGCCTATGGTCAGCAGTCGGTGCTAATTAGCCACCACGGTGCACTCCAGAAGCCTCTATGATGTTCCCTGAGCACTGCTTCTGTAATATGTGTAAAGGAGGGGCAGGTGAGAGCCAGGGAAGACTGATGAGTCATCATCAGCTGCAGCAGCCTTCCCTGCTCTTACCTCCCCCTTCTTTACACATATCACACTAGCAGTGCTCAGAGAGCATCACTGAGACTTCCAGTGCTCCATGATGGCTAAATTAGCATACCAATAAAAGAGGGCTAATGGGTCATTCCGTGTCAAGTGAACCAATGATTTTTCCCTCTATATTTTTAATTCTTTTGAGATTTTGTTATTTGGTAATAGTGTGTCAGAGAATGCAAAATGTGAAGAAAAAAAAATTCTAGAAATTTTTTTTGGATTTTTAATTGATTTTCAAAGTTCAGAAAAAGTGAGAATTTCTGTGTTGCCTGCCTTTACATTTCTCCTCATAACTTAGGCTAGAAAAAAGATAGAGAAACAAAATAAATGCCATTCTACTCAGAACTATACAGGCTTTCACCAAATATGTCACAAGAGTATCTTTGTTAATATTTTACCCATGTTAACGCAAACGCAAAATTTTAAAACGCATTTCCGAAAAAAACGTTTTATTTAAATATGTCAAAAAAATGCACATGGGCCTGCTATGCTCCGAGCCACATCTGTACCAAAATTCAAGTTGGGATCGCGATGGGATAATATTTTAAAATATAACTATTAGTGTCATTCCGAAAATCTTGAATTCAGATCTGTTGAGCCTGTGGACAGTGAAGTCCATGAAGTGGTAGAAGGCGGCACAAGATTGGCAATGGATGACATAACTGGTTATGTGACCTGTGAATATGATCGGCGCTGGTGGCTGGCTACTGTACTCTCCAAAGATTGTGAAAATGAAGACATAAAATTGACTTTTTTGCATCCTTCTGGTCCAGCACCATCCTTTGTGTATCCAAGAAAACCAGACATTTTACAAGTCAACAAAAATCAGATATTAACTCAGGTGGAGCCTAACACCATGACAGGCCGTACATACTCTGTGACACAAAAGGAAATGGCCATTGCTAGTAAGCGCTTATGGACAAGATTACATTTCATTCACTAGAAAGGACAAATTGATGATAAAAGGCCAGTAGTTTAAAAATGTCCTATTAATTGTCTGATTAGTTCATATTTTATAGAATGAGGATTTATCTACTGGACTATTTTTCTTAATAAATTACATGTTTAGTGATATAATAAAAAAACAATTGTTACATGTAGAAATAGGTGTTACAAATATTGGTTCTTGTACTCGTTAACATATAATTAGGATGAGACTATTTAGAAAATCGCACTTGAGGATATGAGCAGCTTTTTTCTTTTGGTTTGTTCAATGCATTCAGTTTGAAAATGCTGGACAAGTTGTGTTCTGATAAGATGTATTTGTTCTGGCACTTACAGTATTTGTTTTTTATGTTTTTGTATTGTTGCATATAAATGTTGAATTCAGCAAGTTGTAATTTGAAAAGAAAAAAGGAAGAAGTTCACACAAACATAAAATCAGATGATTCAAGGCTTAAAAAAAAATAAAAAAAAATTGATCCCAATTTGGTCCCAAGTTGAAAACCTGTACAAATATAACCAAGAACACAAGTAACACAAATGCATTTTTTCACAATTTTAAAACATACGTTTTTTTTCACAATTGCACATCAAAATTTTGAATTTGATTTCTCCAAAACAAAATATAAAGAAACATCGTCTTGTGACATATCAAATGAAAGCCGGTACCGCTCTGAGAAAAATGATGCCTCTCCCACCTATTTATCTTAATTCTAGCCCAAGATATGTTAAAAAATGTAAAGCCATACCAGGCCAAAATTCACACTTTTTCAAAACTTTAGAAGTCTATAAAAAATTAACTGATGAAGAAAAAAATTCAAAACTTTTTATTTGTAATTAACTTAAGTTGTACTTCATAAAAAATAAAAATAAAAAAAATCTAAAGACGTCAGGTAAAAAAAATATTCCTATTTGGATCACTTGATATGGAATGACCCTAATTCAAAAACTCCTGGGAGGTTCAGTGAATAAAAGGTATGTTTGGAATAGACTTTCTAAAGTCTATACAAATATATGCTTAGCTAAAAATCACTAGAGCCAATGATAGACTCCCTTTAACCCTTTCCTCAGTCTAGGGTGAGTCACAGTAAGTGTGATGGGCTGAGGAATCTTTGCCCCCCTCACTTTTTTAGATGGTGGAAATCAGGGCACAGAGTTGAGGGTAAGTGCCAAAGTTTGCACCACTTGTATGTCAGCTTTCGAAAGTAAGTTGTTTAGTATAGTCCCCCATTATCTTAGATCTAAACACTGTGGTGTTAAGGTCTGCACAATCTATGAGCCCAGCTTGCCCAATCCTTTGCTTCCTGTGAGATAAATGATAGAATCTTGTGACCATTAATTTGCTAAACTTGATGAACTAACATACCTAACTGCTGAACTGTCTGTGATTAAGGGCCTCAATTTTATGAATATTATGTTTTGTCTTTTCCACAAAGATGGTTTCTCTTGTCCAAAGATTGTATGTGGTATTGCCGCCTTCTTCACTTCAATAGGGTTGAGCTGCCTTATCAGACGCAAAAGCACACAAGCTAGGCATTGTTTCTGGAGAAAAGCACCCCCCTTTTCCTATCCCCATGCAGCCTCTTTAGGGTACTAGTAGGTTGCACATGTGCACAGTCTTTTGATAAAGGGGGGGGGGGAGAAGGGTAAGTCAGACAGGTTGTATTTAGAGATGAGAGATGACAAAACACTGTTCGGATCAGCCGTTCCGGACAGCACGCTCCCATAGAAATGAATGGAAGCACCTGGCACGTACACTTTGCCGGTGGCCGGTCGCCATGCCAGGTGCTTCCATTCATTTCTATGGGAGCGTGCTGTTCGGAACGGCTGATCCGAACAGTGTTCGCTCATCTCTAGTTGTATTACATTCACTAACTTGAAATGTGAGTGGAGAACAATAATCCAGTCCTTTTGAGCATACAGACAGAATATGATGTCATGAAAAGTCCTTGCTCGTTCTTTTACATTTTTTATTTAGGTTTTTGGAGATTAACATAAATCAAGAAACATTCATTTTACAGTATATTTGCACATATGTAGAAGGGAGGGATTGGGAGTTAAAGACAAATGGAAATAAAAAAATATTTGTCCCATTTTTAACCCCCCCCCCTTCCCCACGTTCACTAATATTGGTAAAATTCTTTCTCTGTTTAGTGACACAGGATGGCGGACCAACGGCAGCGCTCCCTCTCTACCTCTGGAGAATCCCTGTATCATGTCCTAGGGCTGGATAAGAATGCCACATCTGATGACATCAAAAGATGTTATCGGTGAGTAAAGCTTCTCATGCACCTTTAGACGTTTACAGTGAAAAGAGATCTTAAAGTTTGTGGGGAATTAATAGCCTTATATAATACATAGAAAACATGTTGCAATGGTTTTTTTTCAGGTTTTTCTATAATTTATTTGTTATTCCATCTTGTAGAAAGCTAGCACTGAAATACCATCCAGATAAAAACCCAGATAATCCAGAAGCCTCTGAGAAATTCAAGGAGATCAACAATGCACACGGTATATTAACAGACGCCACAAAGAGAAATATCTATGACAAGTACGGCTCACTTGGACTCTATGTGGCAGAACAGTTTGGGGAAGAGAATGTCAACACATACTTTGTGCTATCCAGCTGGTGGGCGAAGGTAAGTTATGGAGATAGAGCGGTAGGAGGAATGTGGACTGTCATTTGCCCTCTCTTCAGGTTAGGGATTATGGGATCACAGGTGTCCTTTCTGACTGTATATGTAGCATATGACTGATATCCTCAAACTTTTATATAAAGAGTGCTATGTATGACTGGAGTCGATTATCTTCCAAGGCTGAATATATTAAACTTTATGTATAGCTGGAGTCGATAATTTCCCGAAGCTCTCAATATTGAGAGCTACCGTATATACTCGAGTATAAACCGACCCGAATATAAGCTGACCCCCTTAATTTTACCACAAAAAAATGTGAAAACTTATTGACTCGAGTATAAGCCTAGGGGGGAAATGCAGCAGCTACTGGAAAATTTCAAAAATTAAAATGGTCAGAGTTTTTGAGTGCAGTGGGTGCTGGGAAAGGGGAGGGGGTGTTTTGGTTGTCCGTCTGCCCCTTCCCTGAGCTTGAGGACTGTTTTTTTTTCCCTCACTTGGAATTCAGCCTGGCTGAATATAGGGTATCTGCAGTGCTCCTATTAACCCCTTCACGACGGAACAGGAGCACTGCAGATACCCTATATTTAGCCTGGCTATAGTCTGACTGAATTCCTAGTGGGGGGGAAAAAAACCAGTCTCGGAAGGGGCAGTTAGATAACTTTTTTTTTTTTTTTTCTTTTTTTTCCCAGCTACGGCATTTACTGTACAGGAATAATATTTTTATAGATTAGTAGAGAGGGCGTTTTCGGACACAGGGCTACCTAATGTGTATGTGTTTAACAGTATTAGTTTTATATGTGTTCTAGGGAAAGGAGGGGGGGTGATTTGAATTTTTTTTTTTATACTTTTTTTTTTTTTTTTTTTTTTTGCATTCATTACACCTCCTAGGGGTCTTGAACCCCAGGGGGTCTGATCACTAATGCAATGCATTACAATGCTAATGCATTGCAATACATTGCAAAAATCGTCACTGCAGCTGGGGAGCCTTTACAGAGGAGCTGAGGGGAATCCCTGGCCGCAAGCAGGAGCACGGACCTGAAGGAAGACCTCGGCCGCCGGACCTGAAGGGGAACTGCGGCCGGCCAAGGGCAAAAGCGCTGAGGGGAATCCCCGGCAGACTTGGCTGCCTGGATTTCCCCTCAGTGCTTCTGCCGACGGCAGTTCGCCTTCAAATCCGACAGCTGCGGTCTTCCTCCAGGTACGCGCTCCTGCTGGCAGCCGAGGATCTCCCCTTCAGCTCTGGAGGCCGGGGATCTCCCTCACGCTTCAGGGCCTCATTTGAGCGAGCGGTCGCGTCCGCCCTCTCCAGGGGCATGGCGCCGCCTGCCGCTTCCCCACAGCGGAGGGCATCTCCACTGTAACTCCGCCATTACTACTGTAAGAGTTACATTGGAGGTGCCGATTCTAATGGCGACCATTCTGGAACAGAGTGGTCGCCATTATAGCTACAGACTATGCAGCTACCGTAGTTACAGACCCGGCATACAGACACCGGGGCGGGTGCCGTGCCCGCAGCATCGCCATGGCGATGTTGTTTATTACAAACTACAGAAGTACTTACGGTACTTCTGCTAGAAGGCCCCGGTACTTCTGCCAGGAGCGTGGTGATGCTGCAGCCTGGCACCAGCCCCCATGTCTGCATGCTGGGTCTGTAACTATGGTATTACCGTAATGACCCGAATATAAGCCAAGGCAGACTTTTTCAGCACAAAACTGTGCTGAAAAACTCGGCTTATACTCGAATATATATAGTATATGTGACTGGAGTTGAGATCTGCTCAGGCTAGTGTATTGAATACTATGTAAGCTATAAAAAAAAAAAGTGATAAGCAGCCAGTGTTTCACAATAAAATGTCAATATTTTATAAATGTATTACTGTAAACACTCGAGTATAAGCCGACTTTTTTAAGCACAGTTTGTATGCTCGGCGGAAGTCTTTAGTGCTACTGCTCTGTGATTGGCTTGATATGTAGGTCACGTGACTGTGATATCATCAAAGGTCCTGTAGCCTCTAGAATGTAACATCTGCAGATAATGAATCGTGCACATGGTGGCCACTGACAGTGTGTCTTATAGAAGATGTCTGTTATATCTGCCTGTTGTATCGTGAAGAGGAAGCTACAAAGTAAAGTGAAAGTAAAACACTCAGGTACATGCTTGCTTACTATTCCTAGTAATGTCAGGCATTTGGGGATATTAATTTAGTTTCAGTAATTCCATGTGCCTCACATTAATAGCAGTTAACCCCATCATGTCCCTCATATTAACCCGTGTGTGCTCCATATAAGGGTTACTAATATGTGAGACACATGGGGGTACTAATGAAGGACCTTAATTATGAAGATACCTAATTATTACGTCCATATGTCCCACATATCAGTAACTCTTATGTGAAGCCGCCTCCGATTCCGGACCAAAAAAAACTGTAGCCACGATTGGATGCCGATAGCCAGTCTCTGCACTCCGCTCTGGATTAGGCCCAAATGAATGTGCCTAGTCGGGAGAGAGTGTCTTCAGGTGGATGTCTGAACCGGCTGCGGAGTCCGCCTGAAGAAATGGCATGTCGCTTCTTTTTTCCTCGAGCGGGAGCAAAAAATATATTGATTTCAATGGGAGCTGGGTTTTTTTTTGTTTTTTTTTTGGTCAGGATTTTGTAACTCCAAGCACCACTGATTCACAATCAGTTTCACATGCTGTTGTGCAAATGGAATAGACAACAGATGGAAATTATTGGCAATTATCGAGACTCGCTCACTAAAGGAGCGGTTCTGCAGGTGGGGACCACAGGCCACATCTCAGTACCAATGCTTTCTGGCTGATGTTTTGGTCACTTTTGAATGTTGGTTGTGTTTTCACACTCGTGGTAGCATAAGAGACTCTACAACCCACACAAGTGGCTCAGGTAGCAGCTCATCCAGGATGGCACATCATTGCGAGCTGTGGCAAGAAGGTTTGCTGTGTCTGTCAGCCTAGTGTCCAGAGGCTGGAGGCGCTATCAGGAGACAGGCCAGTACACCAGGAAACGTGGTGAGGGCTGTAGGAGGGCGACAACCCAGCAGCAGGACTGCTGCCTCCGCTTTTGCAAGAAGAAACAGGAGGAGCACTGCCAGAGCCCTACAAAATGACCTCCAGCAATCCACAGATGTGCATGTGTCTGCACAAACTGTTAGAAACCGACTCCATGAGAATGGTATGGGGGCCTGATGTCCGCAGATGGGGGTTATGCTCACAGCTCAACCGTGCAGGACGCTTGGCATTTGCCACAGAACACCAGGATTGGCAACTTCGCCACTGGCGCCCTGTGCTCTTCACAGATGAAGGCAGGTTTACACTGAGCACAGAGTCTGGAGACACTGTAGGGAGTGATCTGATTCCTGCAACATCCTTCATGACCGGTTTGGCAGTGGGTCAGTAATGGTGAGGAGTGGCATTTCTTTGGAGGGCTGCACAGCCCTCCATCTGCTCGCCAGAAGTAGCTTGACTGCCATTAGGTACCGTGATGAGATCCTTATATCCCGTGTGAGACCATATGCTGGTGCAGTTAGCCCTGGGGTCCTCCTAATGCAGGACAATGCCAGACCTCATGTGGCTGGAGAGTCAGCAGTTCCTGCAAGATGAAGGCATTGAAGTTATGGACTGGCCTGCCCATTCCCCAGACCTGAATCTGATTGAGCAGATCTGGGACATCATGTCTTGCTCCATTCACCAATGGACCACAGACAGTCCAGGAGTTGGCAGATGCTTTAGTCCAGGTCTGGGAGGAGATCCCTCAGGAGACCATCCGCAACCTCATCAGCAGCATGCCCAGGCGTTGTAAGGAGGTCATACAGGCACGTGGAGGTCACACACACTACTGAGCCTCATTTTGACATGTTTTAAGGACATTACATCAAAGTTGGATCAGCCTGTAGTGTGTTTTTCCACTTTAATTTTGGGGGTGACTCCAAATCCAGACCTCCATTGGTTAATTGAATTGATTTCCATTGATTCTAGTGTGATTTTTGTCATCACATTCCATTTTGTACAGAACAAAGTATTCAATGAGATTATTTCATTCATTTAGATCTAGGGTGTGTTATTTGAGTGTTCCCTTTCATGTAATAGTCACATTAATATGTGGGAAAAATAACAAAAACATTTTGGTGAAAGTGTCCCATTAAATAGTATATCATAAAATTAGTGTGTTGCCCACAGACATAAGCTGGATAGGCGACACATAGGGGGGCCGTTACCTGTATTCATGCATTGACAAAGAGGTAATTGATACCCAATTTCCCTTTGCTTCCTGTGTTATCATAAATTTTGTATTAGTAGCCTGTACTATATTGTCTTTTTAATGTCTCTTTATACTTGTGCATCTATTAATTCACTAGTTTACATTTTATTGTGAAACACTGGCTCTTCTTGTTACTCCTCCTTTCTAGAGGTTAGCTTATTATAGTATTTTGAGGAGCCTACTGACTTCATTTTTGATGTACACACATTTATGCTATACATATATAGTGTTATATCTTGTGCATGTCTGCTATTATATTAGGCTTAATATTGATTGCTCTGTATAGGTGGAGTTAAAGAACGTCCTGTATATTGATGATCTTAAAGGGCTTGTACATGACATCAAAAACATTGCTGTTTTATTCTTTGAGTCCTGCACACTCAATTTGGCTGTGCCGTGTGCTTGGGGTGGGGGGAATGTGCATTAATGTAGGCCCCAATCCTGCTACCTTTTTTAGGGGGCTGCTGTGTATAATTTTTTTTTTTTTGTCCCTCCAGGCTCCAGCCCTCCAGGCTATATATTTAGTGCCATATATAGCTAGAGTCTCTAGTCCTACATGCTCAGGCTGATGTCTAAAACTTTTCCTTATCTCCTCAGGCTCTCTTCATGTTCTGCGGCCTGATCACCGGGTGTTATTGCTGCTGCTGTCTCTGCTGTTGCTGTAATTGCTGCTGTGGAAAGTGTAAACCACGGCCCCCAGAAGGGGAAGAAACAGACTTTTATGTGTCTCCCGAAGATCTGGAGGCACAAATGCAGTCTGATGAAAGGGGTGAGTGATGCCAAAAGTTGGATTATGTATAGGACATATTGGCAAAGGAGCATTGTGGCATAAGAACTATTTTAAGTAAGTTACAGGGCCCTACTAATGAAAGGGGAAGTTTACACCAGGAGTCCACTTTACGTCGCATTTTAGTTATAAAGGTTCAAAATTTAAGGACAAAAACGACACAAATGGCAGATACTACCATGCCCAGATATTTAAGGGAGTCTACCCTCTGCAAAGGAAGTCTTTCATTTAGTAGCGACTGCGGCAGCAGGTCAATCTATAACAAGACCGATTTGTCCTAATTTATTCGTAGTCCAGACCAAGCCCCAAGATCCTGTATTCTAGCCATTACCTGTGGGAGTGAAGAAGTCACATCCCCCAGATATAAAAGCATGTCATCCGCATACAATAATACCTTTTCTTCTAGGTCGCCACATCGGAAGCCCACAAAATCCGAAGCATCCCACAGAATGCAGGCTAGGGGTGCAATAGCTAGGGCAAATAAGTGAGACAGTGGGCAACCCTGCCTGGTGCCCCTGCCCAGTTGAATACGCTGCGACAACGTCCCATTCACCCGCAGTCTGGCTCCCGGTAGATGATATAGCAATTGAATGTAGGTTAAAAACCGAGGTCCAAACCCCATAGCCCTTAGGAGAGCCCATAAATAAGTCCACTCGACATTGTCAAAGGCTTTGGCAGTGTCAAATGACAACACTGTCCTAGAGCCAGTAGAGACTGAGGCCAGCTGCAGGTTAAGAAATAACCGGCTGAGGTTGATAGCTATTGAGGAGTTTGGCATAAAATCAGACTGATCAGGATGGCTCAGCAACCTAACAATCCCCGATAGACGAGTCACTAGAATTTTAGCTAGTAGCTTGACATCAACCGTCAAAAGAGAAATGGGTCTATTGGAGTCCAGGTTGAGAGCACTAATACAGCTTCACTCATGGAACCCGGGAGTCTCCCAGACTCCAGCGCATCCTGAAATGTTTTGAGTAAATGGGGTAGCAAAATTTCTCCATATTGCTTATAAACCTCCCCTCGTAGTCCCTCCATCCCAGGGGCCTTGTCATTTGGAAGAGACTGGACTGCCTCCTCAAGTTCAGTCAGGCACAGGACTTCCTCCAGATGATTTCTGGATGAGTTGGACAGACCAGGCAGAGCAATACCACGTAGGTATTTTTCCACAGCCTCCAGAGTAGCTGTCAATCAAGAGGCATAGACCTCTGCAAAATGGGAGTGCATGGCTGTTACTATATCCGCATTTGAGGTCACCACTATCCCAACACTATTTTCCAGTCTTGCAATATGCAAGAAACTCCCCTGAGCCCTAATAACTACTGCCAGCAAATGTCCTGCACTCTCCCCCTCGGCAAAGAAACGCTGTTGAGTTAAAAAAAAACAAAAAAAAAAAAACGTTTATTCGTGGCCATGTCTGTTAAATGATCCCTATACTCAGTCGCCACAGACTCCCAAGCCCTCCTAAGTCTCTCCATGGGTACACTAAGGTATACCTGCTCAGCTTGCTGTACCTGAGCCAATAACGTTTCTGTCAGCTGTCTGCTACTGGTCTTTTTGGTGTTAATTTATCATACATAAAGTCTCTGTATATACTTTAAATGTATCCCAGACTACATCTGACGAGGACGACCCCACATTAAAGGCAAAAAATTCCCTCAGGGATACGAACAATGAAGCTCCCACCATTTGGACCCAAAAAGGGTGAATCTTCCACAGAGCTCTAGAGCCCGACATAGGCTCCCCAGAGATAGGCAAATTGAGCAGAGAAAGGTCAGACACACTCCAGGGTTCATAGGAAACCCAATCAACCAGCGGCAAAAGCAGCCCGTTGGCCACCGCCAGATCAATTCTGTACAGTGAACCATAGGAGGGGGAGTAACAAGAGTATTGTCTGGTCTCTGGTTATCGCAGGCGCTATATATCAACCAACCCGACCTCTGTAATTAACTTGTAAAGAGAAGTAGGAGTCGCAGTTTGGAGGGATGCAAAGAAGCATTGTAGTTTTGCCATGGCAACAAGTCATGTTCTGTTTCCAATCCATATTGTTGCAGGTTGACCTGTTAACACTTAGACACAACTGGGTATATTAGGACGGGGCAGTTAATCACAAAGTAATCAAAAGTAAAAATCAGCTCTATTAGTAGACGTGTGCTTGCTCATATTGCTTATTTTAACCTCTTCAAGACCAAGCCTAAAAGTACTTAGATGACCAGGCCTCATTTTTCAAATCTGACATGTATCACTTTATGCGGTAATAACTTTGAGACGCTTTAACTTATACAAATGATTTTGAGATTTGTTTTCTCGTGACACATTGTACTTCATGTTAGTGGTAAATATTGATGAATATTTTAATTTATAAAAAAAATAAAATAGGAAATATGTTGGAAATTTGGAAAAAAAAGTTTTCAGTTTTCAAAATGTGAAATGCTTTGCTTTTCAAACAGTCATATCACACAAATACACAAATAAATGTTATCTACCATATCTCTGCTTTATATTGGTATAATCTTTTAATTGTCCTTTAATGTATTTGACATTATAAAGCTTAAAAGTGTAACAGCGATTTTCCAGATTTTAAGAAAATTTCCCATACTAATTTTTTTTAGGGACCCCTTCAGGTCTGACAGAGATTATAAAGGCTTATATATTAGAAACTCCCATAAATAACCCCATTTTGCCCAACTGGACATCTTAAGTAATGCAAAACAGCATATGTGAAGTTTGTTAACCCTTTAAGCATGTCACAGAAATTAAAAATTAATATGGAGGTGAAATTTAAACATTTCATTTTTTTCACTCAAACATTCATTTAGCCCTAAAATAAACACATTCACAAAGGGTTAAAGAAGAAAATGCATCTGACAGTTTGTTGTGCAATTTCTCCTGAGCACGGAAATGCCCCACATATGGGTGTAAACTGATTTTTGGGCACACGGCAGTGCACGGAAGGGAATGAGCAACACTGAGGGTTTGAAAAGCAGTTTTTACTGGAATACTCTCTGGTGCTATGTCGAATTTGCAGAGCCTCTAAAGTACTAAAACCATAGAACCACCCCCCCCCCCCCAAAAAAAAAAAGTGACCCCATTTTGGAAACTACACCCCTCACAGAATTCATCAAGAGGTATAGTGAGCATTTTGACCCAGGAGCCTTTTCACAGCTTTTATTAACATTGGGATGTGTAAATGAAAAATTAATAGACTGGCACGCTTTCACCAAATTTTTCCTTTTCACAAGGGGTTAAAGGAGAGAACGCACCCCACATTTTGTTAAACAATTGCTCATGAACGTGGCAATACCCGATCTGTGGTTATAATGTACTCTATGGGTACATGGTGGGGCATGGAATGGAAAGAGCACTATTTGGCTTTTGGAGGGCAGATTTCACTGGATTAGATTTCGGGTGCCATGTCGCATTAACAGAGCCCCTAGAGTACCAATACAATGGGAACCTTCAAAAGTAACCCCGTTTTGGAAACTACACCCCTCACAAAACATATCAAGGGATGTAATGAGCAGTTTGACCCTACAGCTCTTTCACAGATTTTATTAACATTGAGACGTGAAAATGAAATTTTTTATTTTTTTTTTCCCAATAAACCATCAATTTAGTAAAAATTTTTTCTTTTATTCTTACAAGAGGATACATGAGAAAAAGCCCCTCAAAGTTGGTTACACAATTTTTCCTGAAAACAGCATTAACCCATATGTAGTCATAATCTGCTTTATGGGAACATGGTGAGGCTCAAAATGGGAAGAGTGCGTTTTGGATTTGGATGGCAGATTTTGTTGGAATAGTTTTCAGGTTCCATGACTCATTTGCAAAGCCCCCTAAAGAACCAATACAATGGAAACCCCCCAAAAGTGACTCCATTTTAGAAACTACACCCCTTTAAGGAATTTATCAAGGGGTATTATTATTTTGAGCCTGAGTGCTTCCCAAAAATTAATGTACAATGTGAAAATTTAAATTTTGAAAGAAATATGCCATTTCAGTGCCCAATACGTTGCACCCACTTGTGTCATCAGAGGTATGCACTCCTAAAATTATTTAGTGGGCCATCCCAGGTAGAAAGAAGTTATATATGTGGGTGTACACTGCTGCTTGGGCACACAGCAGGGCTCAGAAGGGAAAGAGCACTATTTTGTGTTTTGGATCGCAGATTCAGATGTTTGGTATCTGGTTGCCAATGTTATGTTTGCCTAGCCTTTAAGTACCAGTAAAGTGGAATCCCTTTAGAGAATGACCCCATTTTAAAAACTGCAACTCTCAAAGAACTTATTAGGGTGTGTTGGGCAATAGTATCATAAATGTGACTGCACAGCGGATGGTGAGTAGTAGATATGTAAGCTGTGCGGAGTACTTTGGGAACACCAAATTCCCTATGTCCCCAGTAGCTCCGATGTTTGAGGGGGGATCACTCTGGGGGGGCAGTTCTGGTTTATTTTCCCTCGTAAGCCCTAAATATGCTTTGTACCCCAATATACGCTCAGGGGGAACATTTAACTTGGATGCGGCGGTGATGTTTCACCGCCCGCATTTAAGTGGTTAAACTCTGGTCGGAGTACATAGAGCACATTGTTAGCTATCACATATAGCTAACACCTGCTCACGATGCCGCTCGCAGGATCATCTAACCTGTGGGCGGCGTCTCATGTCAGGGAAAGTTTTTTTTTTTTTTTTTTGTTGTTTTTAATATATATACTGCAACAAACTCTCCCTGACATGGCCGCTACATGATTGGGACCTGATCTATCATGGTCCTGATCATGTCTCCGTGGACCCCAGCAGCTATTAGCACTGGGTCCACATAGCTCCTGACCCTTGGGGAGACCCGATACCCATTTTAGAAGGGGCCGTTAATTAACGTCGGCATGCCACAGAGCCCAAGCCGCGCCGACGTTAATCTACAGGGGCTGGTCAGGAAGCGGTTAATTCTGTCATACTATCTCCGTGCCATCGCCTAAAGGTTATGTCACTGAATTTATACTATCTGACCAGGATTACTGATATGTGAATAACCAAAACCAAAATTGAGTGGCACAAGGAGGGGGGTCCTAAAATAATTGTTTATTAATTAGAATTTAGGTAAAATGGTCAATTAATTGTGATTTTTGATATGGGTCATAATCACCAAGCCCTAGTGTATATTTGGAATACAGTATACTAATGAGCACATGATACTGCACAGCATGAACACACCTTATACCTATGACAGTAACCTCCAATGAAAGGCTATGCAAATTATCCATAATTGCTAAATATTAATCATAAATTATTTTAATATGAGCAAAAGTTAATCCCATTAAAAACTTAAAATACAAAAAGAAAAAGGCAGGTAGAGGTTGTAGGAAACCCTATAACAAAAGCATGTATATCAAATGATAACAGAAATGCACAAACATGTAGCTGTTATACCGTAAGTAATGTAAGTGATTATGCAGAATATAAACGATCTAGTGTGTGTATATATAAAGTTTATTAACCACTACATAACATGCATATGTATGAAAATATCAAGAATTTAGTATGTTTAGTGGTTAACCTAGGTTTTGAAGGTAGAAGTGAACATAGTTCTCTGATTTGTCAGGGTAGGCCAGAACAGCTCCACCACACTCCTCAATCTCAGTTGAGATTATTTTTGAGCTTTGACTTCCAAAATCTTGATCTGTCTCTCAAATTCGACAATCACAAATAAATTGACCAGTAGGAATAGCCTGGATTATGTGTTTAGGATATGCAGATGTAGTATGTGAAAGTGAGTTTACTCTTGATTTCTTACAGAAAAATAATTGTATGCAATACGCCATTTGGACCAATCTTAATTTTAATGTAAAAAATACATTTCTTGTTGGGTAAAAGAATGCATTATATGGATACCCATTAAGTTGTAGGAGGAATTGATCCAGTGATGGCATTTCCTCTGCCAAATAAATAACACGTTATCAATAAAACACATCCATGATAGAAACTGTCAAAACCCAATACGGAGGTGTTGGACTGCGCTTTTCTCCCAGTACCATAAAATAGGTTTACGCATGAGGGTGCACATGTCGACCCAATAGCCACACCCTAGATCTAGAGAAAGAAACTGTCTTTGAATACAAAAAATCAGTGGGTGCTCTAAAAGTAACAAAATAAGTTCCATCAAATCGTTCTAATCTGCTGTTCATAAAACGCACGGCTTTTAATCCATGTTGATGTTCTATAGATATATACAACAAAATTATTATCCTCTTCAAGTGTAACTGAATCAATACGTTGCATTATTTGAATGTTTTGGGATGGAACGCTAGCATAGGGAGACTGGGGGGGGGGGGGGGTGCTAAATCAGAGGGAACTAGTGTAGAAGCTACACAGGAATCTGCACAGCAGGAAGTTACCAGCAAAAACTAGACACTCAGAAATCACTCCAAACACTGCTAAAGGTATATGGATGTACTTATTAACCCATTACTAGCACTAACAGACTTTTCTTTAAAAAAGAAAATCTGCCTCGAAAACTCCTTTAACCCCTTCCTGACATGCGCCGTAATAGTACGGCGCATGTCGGGTCTGTAACTATGGCGACCGTCAAAAGTGCAAACCGCCGTTTTTTCACTGTTTTGATTCTGATAAAAATTTGAATAAAAAGTGATCACAGCAATAACATTTCCCGAAAATGGTAGAACTAAAAAGTACACCCGGCCCCGCAAAAAAAGACGCCCTATGCATCCCCGTACACTTACGTATAAAAAAGTTACGGCTGTCGGAACATGGCGACTTTTAGAAAAAAAAAAAATGTAACAGTTTTGGATTATTTTTAAGGGGTCAAAATGTAAATAAAACCATATAAATTTGGTATCCCCGGAACCGTACCGAAACACAGAATATAGGGGACATGTCATTTTGGCTACACAGTGAACGCCGTAAAACCGAAGCCCGTAAGAAAGTCGCAGAAATGCATTTTTTTTCAGGCAACATGTCTCATTTGCAGTGCCCTTAGAGTAACAAAACAATGGAAAGCCCCCCCCAAAAATGACCCCATTTTAGAATCTACACCCCTCACAGAATTCATCAAGGGGTATAGTGAGCATTTTGACCCTACAGTTGTTAAACAGATTTTACTAACATTGGGACGTGTAAATGAAAAATTACTAAAATGTCACTTTATCCCCAAAGTTTTCATTTTCACAAGGGGTTTAAGGAGTCAAAGCCCCCCACAGTTTGTTACACAATTTCTCCTGAACACGGCAATTCCCCATGTGTGGTCATAGTATGCTGTATGGGAACATGGTGGGGCTCAGAATGGAAAGAGTGCTATTTGGCTTTTGAAGGGCAGATTTTGCTGGAATATTTTTCAAGTCGCATTTGCAGAGCCCCTAAAGTATCAATATAGAGGAAACCCCCTAAAAGTTACCCAATTTTGGGAACTACACCCCTCATAGAATTTATCTAGGGGTAGAGTGAGCATTTTGGCCTCACAGCTGTTTCACAGATTTTATTAACATTGGGAAAATTAAAAATTACTTTTTTTTTTTTTTTTTTTTTTTCCCAATGAATCATCCATTTAGCGCCATATTTTTAATTTTGCAAGTAGTTAAAGAATTAAAAGCCCCAAAAATTAATGTACAATGTGAAAATTTAAATTTTGAAAGAAATATGCCATTTCGGTGCCCAATACGTTGAGTCCACTTTGTGTTATCAGAGACCTGCACTCCTAAAACTATTAAGTCGGCCATCCCGAGGGGAAAAAAATTACCGTATTTTTCGGACTATAAGACGCACCGGACCATAAGACGCACTAAGGTTTTAGAGGAGGAAAATAGGGAAAAAAAAAAATTTTAAGGAAAAAAAATTGGTGAAATATTTAATAACCTAATAATATAATATTTCACCAATGTAAATAGAACCGGGGGCTTTCGGACACAGGGATACCAAATGTGTATGTGTTTCACAGTAATGTTTTTGTTTTATATGTATTGTAGGGCTATGGGGGTGATTTGAACATATCTATCTATCTATCTAATCTATCCTATCTATCTATCTCCTGTCTGTCTGTCTGTCTGTCTGTCTGTCTATCTATTCTATCTAATCTCATCCATGGATGGAAAGAGACACCCTGCAGTGAAGCTATGTAAGAAGAGAAAAAGGGGCGGGCCAGACGGGTGAAGGAGGTGTGGTTTTCTAAGCAAACTTGAAAACACGCCTCTTTCACCTGTCTGGCTCGTCCCTCCTTCACTGCCTCTCAGATGTCGCTTCTGCAATGATGCCACACAGGCAGGGAAATAGGGGCGGGCCAGACGGGTGAAGGAGGCGTGGTTTCAAGCTTGCCGAGAAAACCACGCCTCCTCCTCCCGTTTGGCCCGCCCCTCCTTCCCTGTCTGTGTGGTTTCATTGCCGGAGCCAGATCTGAGAGGCAGTGAAGGAGGGACGAGCTAGACGGGTGAAAGAGGCGTGGTTTTCTCGGCAAGCTTGAAACCACGCTTCCTTCACCTGTCTGGCCCGCCCCTACTTCCCTGCCTCTCAGATCTCGCTCCTGCAAACACGCGACACAGACAGGGAAGGAGGGGCAGAGCAGGCAGGCACCGTGCTGCTCTTCTTTTCATTCGCACAGACGGGACACAGACGCTGCGCACGCTGCATTCGGACTATAAGACGCACACACATTTTCCTCCCATATTGGGAGGAAAAAAAGTGCGTCTTATAGTCCGAAAAATACGGTATATATGTGGGTGTAAACTGCTGCTTGGGCACACAGCAGGGCTCAGAAGGGAAGGAGCACTGCGCTTTTTAGCTTTTGGTGTACAGATTTAGAGGGACTTTCTGAGGGCCATGTTGCTTTTGGAGAGACCTGGAGGTAACTGTAAACCCCATTTTGTAGGGGCAAGTTTAGGGTCTCTGCAAAAGTGTCATGGCATCCAAAAACCAAACCGTCTGTGCTCCAATAACCCTTCTGTGTCCAGCTGTGCCGTAATATCAGTCTATACCTACATTTGACATTACGTACGTTATCCCGGGTGCACCAGTGTCATACATGTGCCCTAATATCAGTTTATACCCACATATGACATTACGTATGTTATCCTAGGTACACCAGTGTCATACATGTGGCATAAACTTCAGTTTGGGCACACAGCAGGGCGCAGAAGGGAAGGAGCGCTATTTTGGTTTTTGGAGCACAGTTTGGTTTTTGGACATCATGCCACTTTTGTAAAGCCCCTGAATAGCCAATAAAGTGGAATCCGCAGACATGTCACCGCATTTTGGACACGAGCCCACTGATGGGATTTATCAAGTGGCGTAGCAAGCATTTTTAACCCTTGAGTGTTGCATTTATTTAATTTCCAGAAATGAAATTGCAACTGATAATGAGAAGTTAAATTAAAAATGAGAAAATTTTCCAGAGATTCGCCATCTCAGTGTCCAATATGTTGTGCCCAACTTATGTCAGCAGAGACACTCCAAAAACTGTTAAGCGGCTATCCCAGGCACAACAGCTTTTAGAGTGTTCATCTCTTGATACAAGTCGGTCACAACATATTATGCACTGAAATTACGTATTCCTGGAAAAATTGTAATTTTCACCTCACAATTAGCTTCGTATTCATTTATGGATAATAAGTTATAGCAACACTTGGGAGTTAAAAATGCTCTCTGTACCCGTGGATAAATCCTTCATGGGTGTAGTTTCCAAAATAACGTCTCATATCAGGGGATTCCACTTTACTGGCATTTCAGCTCTGCAAAAGTGTCATGGCATACAAAAACCAAACAGTCTGTGCTCCAAATACCCAATAACCCTTCTTCCCTTCTGTGTCCGGCTGTGCCCTAATATCGGCATATACCACATATGACTTAACGTCCGTTATCCCGGGTGCACTGGTGTCATACATGTGGCATAAACTGCAAGTTTGGGCACACAGCAGGGCGCAGAAGGGGAGGAGCGCTGTGCAGCTTTTTGAGTACAGATTTTGATGTTTGGTATCTGAACCGTGATGTTTCACGGCACGATCGAAAGGATTAAAACGTCCAGTCGGAACTGAGTCCGACTGGACGTTGTTGGTGGGGTGGTTAGGTGTTAGTAACACCTAACACCTGCCCTCCCCCCGCCCCACTCCCCGCCTAGTGAGTCTCTGAAGACTGGCCGTAAATGTACAATCGGCCGGTCTTTAGAGACCAGGACAACTGGCCGTAATTTTACCTTTAACTTTAACCGGTTAAAGTAATGACTATGCAATAGATCTAATTCACAGAAAATTTACATTAAAATCTGACATAAAGGCTAGTTTTCATGATTCAGTAAAGTACTGAGTACAACAAATGATAAAGTATAGGTAGTATATACTGTATGCCAAAATTGGATAAATTAGTCAAAAGTAGTCATAAAAGAAAACCCTAATATATAGGTGAGCACAGTACACACCAATCTAATCGCAACATATTCAGAACCCAGAAATGTCTACCCATCTTTAATTCTGATGCCGTTAGACTCGAACAGAAGAGTGGCAAACCGCTAAATAGCGGTTACACACGGACACCACCAGACCCCATTGACTATAGCTGGGTCCATCGGGTGTTCGCTGTTTCAAAGCTGAAACCAGTGGAGAGGAAAGTCCTCCGTGCATGACTCTTTTCTCTCTGCCAATGTTGTTTCTGCGACGGAGTCTGTAGTGGACTCTGGCCCAGATGTGAACCTAGCCTTTCATGGGTTTCACAATCAGCTTATTCAAGGAGTTCTGGTTATAATACAGTGGAGTATTTTAGGCAAACAAACTTTTTATTTATTTTTATTTTTTTATTGTTTTACTAGCCGCTGCTCGCAACTTTGTCTGCGGATTGTTGAAGTGGATGATCCGCCTATATTCATCAAATTGCTACCGTCGATGGTTTGCCTGCTTCGGTGTTTTGGCAGCTCTAAAGTTGTCCTACTGCTGAACTTATTCCTCGCACTGTGCCTGTGATTGTTCCAGCAGCTCGCTGGGACGCCATATAATGAGCGTGTTTGTGTTGATGATCCACCTGCTTCGGCGTTTCGACAGCTGTCAAGCTGCCCTGTTGCTGAACGCGTTCCTTGCGCTGTGCCCGTGATTGTTACGGCATATCAGCAGCTTGCTGGGAAACCATATAATGAGCATGTTGTTGGCATGGATGATTCGCATGCTCCGGCGTTTCGGCATCTGTCAAGATGGCCTGCTGCTGAACTCGTTCCTCCCACTGTGCCTGTGATTGTTGCGGCATCTCAGCAGCTCGCTGGGACACCATATAATGAGCATGTTGTTGGCGTTGATGATCCACCTGCTCCAGTGTTTCGACAGCTCTCAAGTTGGTCTGGCACTGAAGTTGTTCTTTGCACCATGCCTGTAATTGTTTCGGCATCTCAGCAGCTCACTGCAATGCCATATAATGCATGTGTTGTTGGTATCGATGATCCCCCCCTCAGCTCCGCTTCAGGAGAACTGTGATGACTTCTGGCTACCTTCATAGCTCTCGTTGTTTGTGACAAATTAGATTTTCTTTTTCCAGGCATGTTTAAAATTGACAAACTGCCAATTTGGATTAAAGGTGTTTGCCCATGTCAGTTTGTCTGCAGTGCCTGGAGCAGATCAGATAATATATAAATGTGTGTACACCATCCAAGGTTAGCGTATGTTTACACAGAGATAACAGCCCTGTGACCTGAGATAAGGCTGCTGCAGGAGCAATGTAATATAGTATGTGAACATAAATTCATAACAGTCCTGAAGCCATGTTATTTAACGGCATAAAAAGTAGCCTATGTTTGAATAGAGGTTACATACGATCTATGTGCCAAATTTCATTCAAATCCTTTCAGCTGTTTTTGCGTGATTGAGGAACAAATATCCAAAAACACAAACTTTCACATTTATAATATTAGTAGGATTATAATATTAGTAGGATAGGATTCATGTTGTCTATGTGGAGTTTGAGGTGGGCTTTTACAGTTTGGACATTTATTATATATCTGTATTTCATCCGTTATTGACCCCGGATCACCACCGTTCATTTCTGATTGTAGTACAATTTTATCAGTTTCATGTCTAATTATTTTTTATTTTTCTGATTGTTAGGTGAAACTTTGCAGTGAATGTTCTTATGTCACCAAATGTCATTGTTCTTTTTCAGATGCTGCTGATATTCCAGTCATGGTACAACCCAATTCAGCCACGGAGACCACACAACTGACCAGTGACTCCCATGCCAGCTATCGCACTGACAGCGGATTCAACTGAGTGTGTGCGAGACCCTTAGGTCACTAGGATTAGAGAGGAGGGGGAGAACTGATCTCATACCACAGCCCTCTGTGTAATCATACCCCCAGCCCCTCATCTGACCAGCTAATTATCTTGTCCCCTCGGTGCAGTGATTGAACATCCGGGGAGTAAAGCGCATGCTCACCACTCACCTTTTTTCTCCCATCCCCCACCTTCCTTTTCATGATCAAATATTAATTTATTTTTATTTTTGTTTGTCTAGTTTTTAATGGGTATATTTTTGTATGGGGACCTGTTACTTCCGCACCCCTCCCTTCTTTAACCCTTTGTTACCCTCTGTCTCTGAGCGTGTGCCGAATCCAGCCCCCTTGTCATGTTCTCGCTATGCGGTGTGTCATATTCAAGGTCAGCGTGATGGGGGCATGAAGTAATCTTTTACTACAGATAACTTCCTTTGTTATTTTTCCCTTGTCCCCCTACCAGATGAGTTTTAATTCTGTGTGTCACATTTTAGGTTGGAGTGCGTGTAACTGCAGGGATGGGCTTGCTGTGTGTGAGTGACTGGGACGCTGCCTAATCGGCTGCTCACTCCTGGCATGAAGGGCGTTTTACAGAAGGGAACGGTTCTGCTGCTGTACCGTTGCCTTTTTTTTTTCCCTGTAAAATTGTTTCCTGGCAGACAGTGGAATTGGCTTAAGCATGTAAAGTTCTCCAGAAAACATCATCATTTTTCTAAATATGTTTGTCTTTTAAACACTTTTTACAGGCATTTCTGGGAGCTAGAAATATTTGGTAAAATAGCACTTTTATCACATTTCATTTTTGAGGTGCAAGACCTTTATATCCTGTAAGTAGTGCTGTGCATTGATTAATCTTTGCCTCCAGTCCAGTCCTGATGACGCCCTCAGTGATTTCATTGCAGCACATTCTTCCCATTCTCTGTCAGATGTAAGAGATTTCACCCTCAGCAATGGCAGTACTTGTTTTCATATCTAGTTGGTAAAGACAATAAATTCCGTTAGCATCTTAAAGGAAGATGGGGGTAGGGTGGTCTATAATATAGAGGTGCTTAGTGTCCCTTCAGCCCTCGCCCTGTAAATTGTGGAGCCCCAGTGCAGTGACTACATACTCAGCCCTCTGCATATTGCTGGCATAGGAAGCCAGCGCCATATTTATTTGTATATAATGTCAGTAGTACTTTGCAGCGCTGTATTTATCTGTATATAGTGTCACTAGTGTACACAGTGCTGCATGGTGTGCGTGTGTCTGGTGCTGCAAGAGTATTTGTCACTATGCCAAAGATGTGAGCTGCCCCCCCCCCCCTTGATAGCTTGTGACAGATCCTAGTGTGGGCAGTGCAGTGACCATCTCATAACTGCGGCGCTGGGTAACAGTCTTGCCATTCACTCTTATGTCCTTTAGACTGTCCTTTCTAATGTTTTATGAAGGCACCATGGACCATGTTTAGAAATTTGGGAGCTCTCCTTGCACCCATTGTGTATAGGGTAGGCACTTATAGCCTAACCATAGTACAGATAGGGTCAGGTGTACTGTTTTCTACCTTGGATTTATCGTATCCTATAGACCTCATGCATTCACTGTGAATGCTTCTCGTTTTGTAGGCGCCTACTTTGTACACTTCCACTATCCCTAGGTGTACTACCAGCCAAGCTGAGCGCAGCTCAAATCATGTGCCATGGTGCAGAGAAATGCCAGTCTAAGCCTTGCAGCTTTAGATCAGTAGATTTGCCATTTGTGACAGTCTTGTTTTTCTTTACATGCAAGATGTAAGCAAAGACAGCATAATATATGAGTGGGCAACTTTAGATCATGGTAGACCTATATGCTCTGTCAGTTTGGTGGAGTATCAGTTTGGGTAGAGACGGGGATGGCTTATGTTTTTATCTGTGATATGTATTAGCGACTGCCATTACATCTGTTCAGCACTAGATGGCGATGCCACCTGCACAACATCTTGTACTGGGCTACCCAGGATTTACACATGTTAAATTATTTACTGCATTATTTACTGCATCTCTGTAAAGTAAATAAAAGGAAAACAAAAAAAATTCAGAGATATGTTCATATGAGAGATATGAGCATGTTCCAAATGCTTCATCCTTTATAGGGAGCCTGGACTTCTTTCACTATAAACTGGTCCCATCATATGTAGTATGAACTCATTCCCTTCCCATTGGTGCCCTCTGCAATCTTTCTGCTACAGCAAAGGGAAGTTCTAAATGTTTCAATGAATGAAAAGTTATATACAAATTAACCTAAGACATCACGGTAGGTGGGGAGCATCTTCAGTGTAGTTAATCTGCTTGCTAAACATTCCTTCTGAGCATGACTGACATCTCTCTTATAGTCCCCTCACTCACTAAAGTCACAGGGGAGATGTCAATCACACCCAAGAGGAGTGAATAGCAAGCAGACAGCATGACTAGACTGAAGCTGCTCCCTACCCAGTGTAACCACTAAGGAGAATTTGTATATGACTTGATGCTTTCAAACATTTAGAATTGCACTGTAACAGAAAGATTAGAGGATGCCAATGGAAAGAGAAATATTTCATCCTACACACGATGGTCCCAGTATATGGTGGGGAAAAAAACAAACGCCTGACAGGTTTCCTCTTATTTCCATACCACAGCCATGCTTTTTTTTTTTTCTTTTTTTTTTTCTCCCCCCTGAGATGACTCTATTCTGGCCTTTAACCAGTACTAATCTTCTTGATATTCACAGCCAAAGTTGCATTCATTTTCATCTGGATACCATTTGGAATCTATCATTTTTGGGATGACAGATGAAGCTCATGCTTGGCCTTACCAGCAGCCTGTAATGTGCTGCTATGTGCCATGAGGGATAGAGTTGCTCTTAGATATAGGAATAAGCACTAAATATGCCTCAGTGCAACACAACACATTGCACCCTTTACAGCAGTTCAAGGCTATGAGGTCCTGTATGCTTAGAGATGGAAGCAAAGCCTCTTAATTGTGAATGCAGCTCTGGATGTGACTGGAGATATGGCACAACTCCAATAAATAAGCAGAGTATGACCCTTGAGATTTCATAATCCATATCATATAGAGATCTGCCGTAGCCTCTAATGAAGACAAGCTGGTATTCCACACAGATTGTGTTCTGACTGTTCCTTTCTTTATCTCTACTCTTCTGTATTATTAGAAGAGAAGCTTCCACTGTCTTCAGTCTGCCAGGAGTAAACGTTGCAAGTGTTGGCGTCTGCAGATTTGTGTGTCTAGTATCTGGGGTGAGGGGGGCTGGGTTGGGGTCGGGGTGACGCTGAGGTCCCTCTGAACATTTGCAGAGGAGAAGATCATGTTTTGTTTGTAGCATGTCATTATGTATGTTTGAATATTACCTAATGTGAAACAAAGCCAGACGGATGTTAAGTTATCTGAACCACTACTGTAAAATAAATGTTTCGGTGCAGGAACCTCGCACAGGTGGTCTCCTCTGTTTTTGCGTGGTCTTTGATTTATCCCAACATACTATTCAAATGTAATCATGCTATGTCATATAATGGATATACAATGCTTAAAGTGAAACGCCAGCTAGCTGTACAGTCATTGTGGAATAATCAAAATGTGCTATTGCTGATTATGTCAATCATGTCTTTCCTGTTTTTGCACAAAATTACAGAAATCATACTCTATATACCCTGAGAGAGAAGGGGGAATTCTGGGAAGTATATGAGAGAGGGGGCTATAGTGGGAAGTTTGTGAAAGGCAGAGGAGAGAGATGCATTTGAGGTCACATGGTAGTTTTCAAAAGTATCTGCAGGCAGCGGAGGGAGAACTCCTGTTAATACAGCAACCAATGTAAGAAAAATATAGGTTACAATACGAGTCAAAAAAAAAATCACTGGAGAGTTCATTTAGAGGGTTATATTTGCACCTGCTAAATAAAAATACCGTATATACTCGAGTATAAGTCGACCCGAATATAAGCCGAGGCCCCTAATTTTACCACAAAAAACTGGGAAAACTTGTTGACTCAAGTATAAGCCTAAGGGGGGGGGGGGGGGGGGGGAATGCAGCAGTGAAGATTTTTTTTTTTTTTTTTTTTAAAGTAGCCAAAAGGTAAGTGTTATACAAAAGAAAACTGGCACATCACCTATTAAGCTAAAGCCCCATGTTTTGGAAACGCTGTTCTTTTTTTTTTTTTTTTTTTTTTTTTTTTTTTAGACAAAACCAGGAGTAGATTGAGCAGTGGATAGAACTGTAAGAGCTTCCTGTGTTTCCGCAATGTTTAGCCTTAAGCAATATACAATCTTTATTGATGCAGATAATTTTTGCCTGTTCCTATATTTCCTTGGGATCACACCTCCACTCCTTTACATACACATATGACAAACATTAACTGACAAAACTGTACAAGAAAGAAGGCTCTACTACCCTATTGGGTTGCCTCTAGCCTCTGTAACTGTAAATGCCAAGGGTCCCTACTTAAGTGTATTGTTTTGCTATATATGCCAATACTATGGACATCTATGCTAGAGGAGCAGGGAGCTGCATAGAAGTCGGGACATAATGACATCACTGCAGCACTGGGTTTTCAGCATTGGGACTCGAGCATCAGGAGATCGTGGTAAGGTGAGCAAATGTTTTTATTATTTCCTAAAAAATAAGTGTGCTATTACTGATAAGGGGCAACATACAGTCATGGCCAAAAGTTTTGAGAATGACACAAATATTATATTTTCACATGATTTGCTGCCCTCTGGTTTTTATTTGTGTTTGTCAGATGTTTTTATTACATACAGAAATATAATTGCAATCATCATGCACGGAACTTAGGGCCCGCCTGATGTTGGGGGACACGTGCTGGTGCAAGGCGTGGACGGCATCCCGGGAGAAGTAGGGACGGCATAGCAAGGTGCCGCAGTTGCCAGCAGGTCACAGAAGTCCTGAGTCTCCACAAGCCGGGACGGCAACATCTCCTGGGCCAGCAGTTTTGAGATGAGGCTGTTGAGGGCTTGGGCATGTGGGTGGGTTGTGCTGTACTTCTGCCTGTGATGAAAGGCCTGGGAGATGGGGAGTTGCTGGGAAGAGGTGCATGATGTTGCAGGCAAAAGGAGCACATATCATATGATGCATGCTGTATTGGTTTATATTTTTTCTGTGTTTTATGGGAGCTTTACCTCTTTTTAACTTTTGACAATAATAGTTTTTTTTACCCCTAATGCTGGCTCACCATCACAGTTCTAATTTATATTCATCATTTGCTGAGGTGTCATAGTGGACTTAGTCAAATAGTGGTTGTAGTGAGGATGCAGGTCTTCTGGAATAAGTCCACTATGAGATGGTGACTTTTATAGATCAGAACTGGAGATGAGCGAACAGTGTTCTATCGAACTCATGTTCGATCGGATATTAGGCTGTTCGGCATGTTCGAATCGAATCGAACACCGCGTGGTAAAGTGCGCCATTACTCGATTCCCCTCCCACCTTCCCTGGCGCCTTTTTTGCTCCAATAACAGCGCAGGGTAGGTGGGACAGGAACTACGACACCGGTGACGTTGAAAAAAGTAGGCAAAACCCATTGGCTGCCGAAAACATGTGACCTCTAATTTAAAAGAACAGCGACGCCCAGCTTCGCGTCATTCTGAGCTTGCAATTCACCGGGGACGGAGGTTTCCGTCCAGTTAGCTAGGGGTTAGATTCTGGGTAGGCAGGGACAGGCTAGGATAGGAAGGAGAAGACAACCAACAGCTCTTATAAGAGCTAAATTCCAGGGAGAAGCTTGTCAGTGTAACGTGGCACTGACTGGCTCAATCGCCGCAACCCAGCTTTCCCAGGATCCTGAATGGAACACACTGACAGTGTATTCCCGTATACCCCATATATACACCCCAAATCCCCATTCCAACGGTGTGCCCCCCCACCTTCACCTCAGAAATACCCTGCAAGTCCCCTAGCAATAGAATTGGGGCTATATACACCCACTATTTTTGCTACTGGTATATAGTGCCATTGTCTGACTGGGAATTCAAAGAATATATTGGGGTTATAAATACCCTCATTTCTTGCTACTGGTATATAGTGCCATTGTCTGACTGGGAATTCAAAGAATATATTGGGGTTACAAATACCCTCATTTCTTGCTACTGCCATATAGTGCCAGTTTCTGACTGGTAATTCAAAGAATATATTGGGGTTACGTGCACCCACAATTTTTGCTACTGGTATATAGTGCCATTGTCTGACTGGGAATTCAAAGAATATATTGGGGTTATAAATACCCTCATTTCTTGCTACTGGTATATAGTGCCATTGTCTGACTGGGAATTCAAAGAATATATTGGGGTTACAAATACCCTCATTTCTTGCTACTGGTATATAGTGCCATTGTCTGACTGGGAATTCAAAGAATATATTGGGGTTACAAATACCCTCATTTCTTGCTACTGGTATATAGTGCCATTGTCTGACTGGGAATTCAAAGAATATATTGGGGTTACAAATACCCTCATTTCTTGCTACTGGTATATAGTGCCATTGTCTGACTGGGAATTCAAAGAATATATTGGGGTTACAAATACCCTCATTTCTTGCTACTGGTATATAGTGCCATTGTCTGACTGGGAATTCAAAGAATATATTGGGGTTATAAATACCCTCATTTCTTGCTACTGGTATATAGTGCCATTGTCTGACTGGGAATTCAAAGAATATATTGGGGATACAAATACCCTCATTTCTTGCTACTGCCATATAGTGCCAGTTTCTGACTGGTAATTCAAAGAATATATTGGGGTTACAAATACCCTCATTTCTTGCTACTGGTATATAGTGCCATTGTCTGACTGGGAATTCAAAGAATATATTGGGGTTATAAATACCCTCATTTCTTGCTACTGGTATATAGTGCCATTGTCTGACTGGGAATTCAAAGAATATATTGGGGTTACGTGCACCCACAATTTTTGCTACTGGTATATAGTGCCAATTTCTAACTGGGAATTCAAAATGCGCAAGGCTCCCGGAAAGGGACGTGGACGAGGCCGTGGGCGAGGTCGGGGGAATGGTTCTGGGGAGCAAGGTAGCAGTGAAGCCACAGGGCGTCCCGTGCCTACTCCTGTGGGGCAGCAAGCATTGCGCCACTCCACAGTGCCAGGGTTGCTTGCCACATTAACTAAACTGCAGGGTACAAACCTTAGTAGGCCTGAGAACCAGGAACAGGTCTTGCAATGGCTGTCAGAGAACGCTTACAGCACATTGTCCAGCAGCCAGTCAGACTCTGCCTCCTCTCCTCCTATTACCCAACAGTCTTGTCCTCCTTCCTCCCAAAATTCCCAAGCTTCACAGAACAATAACCCCAACTGTCCCTGCTCCCCAGAGCTGTTCTCCGCTCCTTTCATTGTCCCTCAACCTGCCTCTCCACGTCACGATTCCACGAACCTAACAGAGGAGCATCTGTGTCCAGATGCTCAAACACTAGAGTCTCCTCCATCTCCGTTCGATTTGGTGGTGGATGACCAGCAACCCACCCTCATCGACGATGATGTGACGCAGTTGCCGTCAGGGCATCCAGTTGACCGGCGCATTGTGCGGGAGGAGGAGATGAGACAGGAGTTGGAAGAGGAAGTGGTGGATGATGAGGACACTGACCCGACCTGGACAGGGGGGATGTCAAGCGGGGAAAGTAGTGTGGATGTTGAGGCAGGTGCAGCACCAAAAAGGGTAGCTAGAGGCAGAGGTCAGCAGCTTAGGCGAAGCCAGGCCACACCCGGAATCTCCCAAGATGTTCCAGTTCGTACCCAGCCCCGAAAAACTCCCACCTCGAGGGCACGTTTCTCGAAGGTGTGGAGTTTTTTCAAGGAATGCGCCGAGGACAGATATAGTGTTGTCTGCACAATTTGCCTCTCGAAATTGATTAGGGGCTCTGAGAAGAGCAACCTGTCCACCACTTCAATGCGCCGTCATTTGGAATCCAAGCACTGGAATCAGTGGCAGGCAGCAACGGCAGGACAAAGGCCACCTGCCGTTCATGCCACTGCCTCTGCCACTGCCACTGCTGACTGTGCTGGCGATGCACTCCGGAGGATGAGCCAGGACACCACTTCATCTGCCTCCGCCACTTTGTTGACTTCTCCCTCATCCTCCCCTGTTCCTGTCTTATCTCCTTCTCCTGCACCATCAAAGGCACCATCAGGCGCTTCTTTACAACAACCCACCATCTCTCAGACATTGGAGCGGCGGCAGAAATACACTGCTAACCACCCACATGCACAAGCCTTGAACGCCAACATCGCTAAACTGCTGGCCCAGGAGATGTTGGCGTTCCGGCTTGTTGAAACTCCCGCCTTCCTGGACCTGATGGCAACTGCGGCACCTCGCTATGCCGTCCCTAGCCATCACTACTTCTCCCGGTGTGCCGTCCCCGCCTTGCACCAGCACGTGTCACTCAACATCAGGCGGGCCCTTAGTTCCGCGCTTTGCACAAAGGTCCACTTGACCACCGACGCGTGGACAAGTGCATGCGGACAGGGACGCTACATTTCACTGACGGCACACTGGGTGAATGTAGTTGACGCTGGGACTGCTTCCCAAACTGGCCCGGTGTACCTCGTCTCCCCGCCTAACATTCCTGGCAGGGACACGAGAAGAACACCCCCCTCCTCCTCCTCCTCTACCGCCTCCGCCACCGCCTCCTCCTCCGCTGTTAGATTGACCCCAGCTACGAGTTGGAAACGTTGCAGCACTGGCGTTGGTAGACGTCAGCAGGCTGTGCTGAAGCTGATCAGCTTGGGGGACAGACAGCACACTGCCTCCGAGGTGAGGGATGCCCTCCTCGATGAGACGGCAATATGGTTTGAGCCGCTGCACCTGGGCCCAGGCATGGTCGTTTGTGATAACGGCCGGAACCTGGTAGCAGCTCTGGAGCTTGCCGGACTCCAACATGTTCCATGCCTGGCCCACGTCTTCAACCTAGTGGTGCAACGTTTCCTAAAGAGCTACCCCAATGTTCCAGAGCTACTGGTGAAAGTGCGGCGCATGTGCGCCCACTTTCGCAAGTCGACAGTAGCCGCTGCTAGCTTAAAATCTCTCCAGCAACGCCTGCATGTGCCACAACACCGGCTTTTGTGCGACGTCCCCACACGCTGGAACTCAACGTTTCAGATGTTGAATAGAGTGGTTGAGCAGCAGAGACCTTTGATGGAATACCAGCTACAAAACCCTAGGGTGCCACAAAGTCAGCTGCCTCAGTTTCACATCCATGAGTGGCCATGGATGAGAGACCTTTGTGACATCCTACGGGTCTTTGAGGAGTCCACAAGGAGGGTGAGCTCTGAGGATGCGATGGTGAGCCTTACAATCCCGCTCTTGTGTGTTCTGAGAGAATCCCTGATTGACATCAGGGATAACTCCGATCACACAGAGGAGTTAGGGATAGCATCCGATCCGTCACAGCTGGAGAGTAGGTCCACACATCTGTCCGCTTCACTGCGTTTAATGGAGGAGGAGGAGGAGGAAGAAGAGTTGTCCGATGATGTGATGGTGATACAGGAGGCTTCCGGGCAACTTCGAATCGTCCCATTGTTGCAGCGCGGATGGGTAGACATGGAGGATGAGGAGGAAATGGAGATTGAACTTTCCGGTGGGGCCAGAGGCGTCATGCCAACTAACACTGTGGCAGACATGGCTGAGTTCATGTTGGGGTGCTTTACAACCGACAAGCGTATTGTCAAAATCATGGAGGACAACCAGTACTGGATCTTTGCTATCCTTGACCCCCGGTATAAAAACAACATCTCGTCTTTTATTCCGGTAGAGGGGAGGGCCAATCTCATCAATGCTTGCCACAGGCAATTGGTGCAGAATATGATGGAGATGTTTCCAGCATGTGACGTTGGCGGCAGGGAGGGCAGTTCCTCCAGTAGGCAACCAAGTTCTCACCGGTCCACACAAACGAGGGGCACACTGTCTAAGGTCTGGGACACCTTGATGGCACCCCCTCGCCAAAGTGCCGCCACGGAGGGTCCTAGTGTCACCAGGCGTGAGAAGTATAGGCGCATGTTGCGGGAATACCTTTCCGACCACAGCCCTGTCCTCTCCGACCCCTCTGCGCCCTACACGTATTGGGTGTCGAAGTTGGACCTGTGGCTTGAACTTGCCCATATATGCCTTGGAGGTGTTGTCCTGTCCTGCCGCTAGCGTCCTATCTGAGAGGGTGTTCAGTGCAGCCGGTGGCATAATCACTGACAAGCGCACCTGTCTGTCAGCTGAGAGTGCCGACCGGCTTGATAAAAATGAACCACCACTGGATAGAGCCTTCATTTTTGTGCCCACCTGTGTAAAGCACCCCAACATGAAACTCCATGTCTGTACTCAACCTCTCCAATTCCTCCGCATCCTCATACTCATCCACCATAAGCGTTGCACAATTCTGCTAATACTAGGCTCCCTCCACCCTGCTTTCCCCCAACTCTGCTGGTTAGAGGCTCCCTCCACCCTGCTTTCCACCAACTCTGCTGGTTAGAGGCTCCCTCCACCCTGCTTTCCCACAACTCTGCTGGTTAGAGGCTCCCTCCACCATGAATTTGCCCAAACTGGGCTGGTTAGAGGCTCCTTCCACCATGAATTGGTCCAAACTGGGGTTTTTAGAGGCTCCCTCCACCATGAATTGGTCCAAATTGGGGTTTTTAGAGGCTCCCTCCACCATGAATTTGCCCAAACTGGGCTGGTTAGAGGCTCCCTCCACCATGAATTGGTCCAAACTGGGCTGGTTAGAGGCTCCCTCCACCATGAATTGGTCCAAACTGGGCTGTTTAGAGGCTCCCTCCACCATGAATTTGCCCAAACTGGGCTGGTTAGAGGCTCCCTCCACCATGAATTTGCCCAAACTGGGCTGGTTAGAGGCTCCCTCCACCATGAATTTGCCCAAACTGGGCTGTTTAGAGGCTCCCTCCACCATGAATTGGTCCAAACTGGGGTTTTTAGAGGCTCCCTCCACCATGAATTGGTCCAAACTGGGGTTTTTAGAGGCTCCCTCCACCATGAATTGGTCCAAACTGGGGTTTTTAGAGGCTCCCTCCACCATGAATTGGCCCAAACTGGGGTTTTTAGAGGCTCCCTCCACCATGAATTGGCCCAAACTAGGGTTTTTAGAGGCTCCCTCCACCATGAATTTGCCCAAACTCTGCTGGTTAGAGGCTCAATCCACCCTGATTTTCAAAACAAATGTTGGTGCCAACCTCAACTTACTACAAGGGCCAAATTCACTGCTGGTGACAAGCTCTCCTCACTGCAAGTGCCAAATACACATGTTTCAAGGTGTTTTCCTACTGTCAGAGAGGTGGTATTGAGTGTGTAAAGTGTGTAGTTGTTAGGCTGTGATGTTGGGGTAATAGAGGGTCTTTGGTGTGTTAGATGCCCCCAGACATGCTTCCCCTGCTGTCCCAGTGTCATTCCAGAGGTGTTGGCATCATTTCCTGGGGTGTCATAGTGGACTTGGTAAATGAAGAAGAAAGACCGATGGATGCGAGGATAAACTGCGCTACTCTCTTGAGATAAAATACGTTCTTTATTCCGCTTTTCTTAAAAACACAAGTGTTTTTAAGAAAAGCGAAATAAAGAACGTATTTTATCTCAAGAGAGTAGCGCAGTTTATCCTCGCATCCATCGGTCTTTCTTCTTCATTTATCGTTCCCTAAGGGGTATTTGGATGTTATTACTGCTGCTGTAAATCTCCCTTGTGTTTGGTACACGATCTTTTCAAAATATATTTAAGTGTATGTTTGGGAATCATCTGGGTTGCTTGGTATATATATATATTTTTTCTTGATAGTGGACTTGGTGACCCTCCAGACACGGATTTGGGTTTCCCCCTCAACGAGTATCTGTTCCCCATAGACTATAATGGGGTTCGAAACCCGTTCGAACACACGAACATTGAGCGGCTGTTCGAATCGAATTTCGAACCTCGAACATTTTAGTGTTCGCTCATCTCTAATCAGAACACTTTATTCCATGCTTCAATCATGGCTCCCTGTCTAACAACTCTCCCCTAAGCTCAGCTCCGCCTCCATTACTACCTCACTGTTGCTAGGCAGACAAAGCAGAATAAGTAAGCAGGACAGAACATACTTATAACAACATCGCATCTCTCCCCTTCTTATGTAAAATAAAATGCAAACATTATAAATGGACAATAAATAAAAGGTCTGAACTGAAAAGAAAATTTTACTGCAGAACATAGTCCCTGAGGTGCGTTGGTGGCCTTCGACTCATTCTTGTCAGGTAGCGTTGAGACATCTCGTTATCAGAAACAGTCTGTGAGTTTTCGGAGTTATCTCTTGTTGGTGTTGCTGAACTAGTACCTGGTGAAATTTCCTCATCATCTGTCTCTTCTGTACTTGCTCCTGGGTTGTAGTCACGAAGATTTTTAAAATGGGACACATTTCTTGTGACTTGATGACCCTGGCGTTGAGCAGTAACCATGGTACCCTTGATGTGCGTGACTTGAAAGGGTTCTGGATGATAAGGGGATGATAACTTGTTACTGGGTCTCAGACTTTTAACAAGGACCCAGTCTCCCACATCCAGCTGTTTGAAGCGACAACTTCTCTTATCTGCATATCTTTTCATCCTGCCTTTGGCAAGGGAATCATTGAGGACCAATGGAGTCTGGACGTGAGCTACTGGTATGTTTGGAAGCTTAATGCGCAAAGGCCTGCCGAAAAGTGCAGTCGCTGGCGGAGTTCCTGTAGTAGAGTGTGGGTGGCTCTGTACTGTCTAAGGAATCTGTATAATTCTTGCTTTAAATGTGGGATGTGGCTATTTATAGGTACCATACCTATAAACAACTGGCTATTTATAGGTACCCATAGGTACCGTACCTATAAATAACTGGCTATTTATAGGTACCGTACCTATAAACAACTGGCTATTTTTAGGTACCTATAAACAACTGGCTATTTATAGGTACCGTACCTATAAACAACTGGCTATTTATAGGTACCGTACCTATGAACTACTAGCTATTTTTAGGTCGTACCTATAAACAACTGGCTATTTTTAGGTACCATCCGTACCTTTAAACTATTCATAGGTACCATACCTATAAACAACTGGCTATTTATAGGTACCGTACCTATAAACAACTGGCTATTTTTAGGTACCCATAGGTACCATACCTATAAACAACTGGCTATTTATAGGTACCGTACCTATGAACTACTGGCTATTTTTAGGTACCGTTCGTACCTTTAAACTTTTTATAGGTACCCATAGGTACCGTACCTATAAACAACTGGCTATAGTTACTAGAGATGAGCGAACACTGTTCGATCGAATACATATTTGATCGAATATCAGGCCGTTCGAGGTATTCGATTACAATCGAATACCACAAGGCATACGCAGTTAAAATTTGTATCCCCTCCCACCTTCCCTGGCGCGTTTTTTGCACCAATAACTGCGTAGGGGAGGTGGGACAGGAACTACGACAACGGAAGCAGTTAAAAAATTTTAAAAACCCATTGGCTGACAAAATCAGGTGACCTCCAATTTAGACGAATGGTGGATTTAACATTCGATTAATTTGGGACTGTGAACTATGTGACTGAGACAGGGACAGATCTACAGGCAGGGTTAGCTAGGGATTACCTTTATTTAGGGGGGAATGTTACTCACCCAGCTCTTTGGGGCTCTATCTGGTCGGGATCCCTGTCAGCTTGTGATATGCGCGAGCTGACTTTTTCCCCATAGGAATGCATTGACCAGCGTTGATTGGCCAGTGTACAGCATTCGGCCAATCAACGTTGGTTCTGCCTGAGGAGGCGGAGTCTAAAATCGGTCCACAGCAGTTTCCATTCTGGTCCTATAAATAGCCAGTAGTTCATAGGTATGGTACCTATAAATAGCCAGTTGTTTATAGGTACGGTACCTATAAATAGCCACATCCTTAAATGTGTTCCATGGTAACAATCCGAAGAGTCTTGTTGATTTGATTGCATGAAGTGCTTCACTTCGCCATTGGCTTGAGGCCAGTAAGGAGTTATTTTCCTGTGGTTAAAACCAAGAAGTTGCAAAAGACTGAAAATCTGCACTATCGAAAGGTGGTCCATTGTCAGTCTTCACTGTTTCAGGTATGCCAGATGCAGAGCAAAAACATACCACAGAATACTCAAATTATATACCAACATACAAATTTATTAAATACACAAATATACATAAAGGACTGATTAAAAATGGTGACAAGTATCACAATACCAAAAGACAAGAGTGGGCATGTAGCCAACAAGGCAAGTAGTAAACCATGGGTAAGTATGTAAGGTAGGCAATAACTCCAATATAGAGAATCAAAAAAGGCATATAAGAAACATTAATACATATGTGTATATATCCCTCTGAGGCACCAGTTAGTATGCAACTTGGTAGTATAGCCCAGAACAAAATATATACAATCCAACCATAGGGCCCCAATAAACACATATATCAACCTATTGAAGGACCATATGTAAAATGTATATGTACACGTCCCATAACTGGAATCCTAGGCAAGATGTAGTAGATTTACAGACTGCCTAAGGGCTCGTTCACATCAGCGTTGTGAACTCCGTAGTTCAGGTTTCCGTTTCCTGCCTAAAACAGAGGCAGGAGACGGAAACCAGCAGGAGGCTTTCTCACCCATTCATTTGAATGGGTGAGAGAGATGTCCGGCCGTGAGCGGCGGTGAGCGTTTTAGGCTCTCCGCCGCGAAACCGGGTTTTATAATCCGGACACAGAGTCGGACATGCAGTACTCTGTGTCTGCATAAAAAAAATCCGGTTTCGCGGCGGAGAGCATAAAACGCTCACCGCCGCTCACGGCCGGACCCGGTCTGAGCTTTCCGACTTCTGGCATGCAGAAGACGGAAAGCTCAGAACGGACAGATGAACGCAGGTGTGAACCTAGCGTAAGTAACAGACCGAATGCAGTATCATATATACATAAAGGCCACGGGATATATGAATGAAACAAAAAGCATGAAAACAATGAAAGAATGAATCCACTAGTAAACAACTACCTGGTACTGGGTAACATTGATGAATGGTGAAACATTATAGCTTAAACAATGGATATCATATAAATATGCATAACCTTACCCATAGTGATATAAGATAATCCTTTAATAGTCCCACAATGGGGAAATTTCAGTGATACAGTTTCATAGACGGAACAGTAGTATATAACAAGAGAGAAAACACATACAAGCTCATGGCAGATAGAGAAATCCTAGGAATCATAGCAACTAAAAAAGAAATAAACACAGACACACTGCAGGATCATTTAGTTCTCTGTGTGAAGTGATGTTAATAATACAGCTGAATGTGGTTGGAGGACACGAGGAGGGGGGGGGGGTGTATAGCATGAACACCCTGAGAGGAGCGGTGCCCACACTTTTACTTCACTCTGTAAATTCGCTTCCTGTCTTCTGTGCCCCCACTGAAGAGCTATCGGTGCCGGTACTGTAGCTCTTCACTATCAGAAGGGTGTTTCAGGAATGCCCTTCCTCACAGTAGTGCCTATAGCACTGTACTGTGAGAGGGGGGAGTAACGCCCCCTCCCCTCCTGATAGTACTTGTCCATAGACGAGTACTGAGGGAGCGTTCTTCCTCCTCTCACAGTACAACGCTATAGGCACTACTGTGAGGAAGGGCATTCCTGAAACACCCTTCTGACAGTGAAGAGCTACGGTACCGGCACCGATAGCTCTTCAGTGGGGTCACAGATCGTGAAAGCCGGGCCAGATTGGCTTTCCAGCGGTATATAAACCGCATGTGCCCCAACTCATGAAAGGTCCTCTTTAAGGGGCGTTGTGTAGGTGAGGACAATATGGGTCGGGTGACTGGAGAAGTGAGGAGTCAAAGATATCTGTATTGCAAACTTTACAGAGACAAATCACAGCTGGAAAAAGTGGTCACGGCGGTCCAGAGGGAAGAGACGGGAAAGTGAGCGATTAGTCAGGTACATCTCTGGTAAGTAACCATAAAATGTTACTGACTGTAATGCTACCGCTAGCACCCCAACCCCCCCGGATTCAGTCCTGCGGGGGGGGGGGGGGGGGCAGGCAATGAGTGTATTCTGGTACATAGAGAAAAGTAATATAGTATTTATACTCTTGTACATAGGAGGCCCCTTATAGATTTTGTATTAGGGCCCAGGGGGGTTCCCATGGTTCTTTGCTATAATGTAGGCGATTTATAAAATACTCAGCATTCCCAGTTCTTTTACTCCACTCTGTAAATTTGCTTCCTGTCTGCTGAGCAGGTGATATGTGGGTTTTTTGGCACAGGCAGTGTGAATATTTAATAAACATTTTTAGCAACAGATGCTACAAGTGTAAGACAAATGGCATAAAATCTTCTTTTAGACTTAAATTATTAGAAGACAATTGGCCATCCTTGCTCTGCGGCTTTTATTGAGATGCATCTGTCATATACTGGGAGATTTAGCGGGGGGTCCTAATGGACTCCCCCCCCCCCCCCCCCCCCCCTCTTTATATGTCTTCATCTTCTTCTGGCGCTGGGGGGGTCACACTTGTACGCCTGCGCAGTCAGCTCTGTCATCGTGCTGCAGCCATTTTTTTGTGGCCAGTTACGCGAGCATGCGCAGTATGCTCCTGTAGTTCTATGGAGTACAGAGCGTAAGCGGCCACAAAAAAATGGGTGGATTTGAAGAAAAAGTGCGTTTGTGCGACTTTCTTAGGGGCTTCGTTTTTATGGCGTTCACTCTGCAGCCAAAATGACATTTCATTTGTATTCTTTGTTTCAGTAAACAAAATAACTCAAATATTCTATATTAATTATTATTTGCCAGACTTCAAAATGATCAAAAAGGGGCTAGGAGAGTCGACCCTAACAAAATGGACGTATTATGTGATGACTGCTTTATAATAAATTTTTAGTCAGCCGGTTGTGAAAAGCCTTGCTTTTTACCTTGTACAATCCATTGACATTTTTGGCAATTAAGCTGTATGCTAGTGAGGGGGGCGAGTAGGAGCACAGGAGACTACACCTGAATAAGCTCTACACCAGGCTGATATTGCCTTATTACTAACTTACTAGTGCTTGATGACTGTGTGCAATCATTTTGAATTATTGGGATCTTTTTAATTTTGTATCAATAAAGATTTATAGTTTTTAATACGTCCATTTTGTTAGGGTCGACTCTCCTAGCCCCTTTTTGAGTATTCTATGTTTCCGTGTAATTCCAAGGATACTAAATTTTATATGGTTTTATTTACATTTTAACCCCTTAACAAATATACAAGACTGTGTCAAAATATCCACAGTTTTGCCAGCGATCACTGGCAAAATGGGGACGGCCATGCGCCACAGGTAAAATTCCTTATCGGTCAGCTTTGACTAAGGCGCCAGGAGGGTAAATGCCCGTGATTGGTGCAGGCACCGATCGAGGACATTAATACTACTACCAGGCAGAAAAAGAGGAATAGAAGAGGATGTGCCTAATTTGTGACGAGGTGTGCACCTCATTATAAATTAGGTGGAAAACATTGTTATATTGTTGATAAATTTGCCCTCATAGTTTCTATATTACTGAGCGGTATTGCATATGCATTATGTTTTATACAGCTGACACCCGGCAACTATGGTGGCTTCCCAGCTCCCGAGTGGCCGCCATGTTTAAACATCAGGCATCCAGTTGGGAAGGGGTTAATATCCCTCTCTAGTTGTCCCCAGTTTAACTGGAGGGGGACATTAAATTGTGGGTGCAAAAGGAGAGGGACTTTATAATGTCCCCCTTCAATTGTTCCCACAGTATAATCTGGGGGCATACAATATTAGGGTGAATGTACTCCGTACACAGTATAATGTTCCTACAGAGAGAAATGGATGGGAATGGGTAAGGTCAACGTAGAAGTGGTTGGAGCTAAATTTAATATTTTGAGCTATTTGCGCCACTTATTGTGTCCGTCTTTCTGTCCTTTGAAAGTGGCGAGGAATATGTAATACCTCTCAGTAATATAGAAACTATGAGGGCAAATTTATTAACAATATAACAATGTTTTCCACCTAATTTATAATGAGGTGCATGCCTCGTCACAAATTAGGCACATCCTCTTCTATTCCTCTTTTTCTACCTGGTTATAGTATTAAGGGCCACTCTTGGTCATTGCTTTACAGTCATGACTATATATATACTGTCATTTGGGCTAGTTTCCTGCTTTCTAGTGTATATTGGTCTATATTTTATATATAAATGTATTCATATTTTATACTTGTTTCTCCTACTGTTCTCAGATAACACTTTTTGTTCTCCATCTAGATGTCTTCTGCAGGGTCGGTAGCAGTAACAATCAGTCTCCAAATGCAAACTGTGATATTCTCTTACTAGACAGATACAAGCATAACAGATGCTGCTACTGTTGCCCAAATCCCACAAAGCAACCGTCTTTGCAGGATGTCATAGTCTGGGTAAAGTAGTATGTATAGGATTCTATGAGGGAGATGATCCAATTATCCAGCTGGTCAAGAGACCGAGACATTATTTAGACTGTTCTAGATCTGTGGTCCTTTCAGATAATCAATTCCAGATACTGCACAAGATCTTTTCTTCCTCAGATGAAGATGAGGAGGACATGGGGAAACAAGTTTTTCCAATTGATAAAATTCAGAAGTTAAATAAGTCCATCTGAATGAGCAATCAGGATGTCGATAACAGGGAAGTTCCAGAATCCACCTCTAGGGGGCCTAGGGCCTTCCAAGGGAATAGCACACTGGAGAAGCTTATGCTGATATAGTGGAGATATCCTGAAAAAGCATCTGTCCTCTCCAGGGTTAAGAACCTCTTCCCCATTAACTGGTTAAGGACCAGGTCTAAAAGTACCTAGATGACCAGGCCTCATTTTTCAAAACTGATGTGTCACTTTATATGGCAATAACTTTGAGACACTATAACTTACACGAGTGATTTTGAAATTGTTTTTTTGTCATGACACATTGTACTTCATGTTAGTGGTAAACATTGATCAAAATGTTTTGTATTCATTTCTAAAAAAAATTGGAAATTTGATGGAAATTTGGGAAACAATCACAATTTTCAAAATGTGAAATGCTCTGCTTTTCAGGCAAATAGTCATACCTCCAAAATACATGAATAAATATTACCTACCATATCTCTGCTTTATATTGGCATTATCTTTTAATCGTACTTTAATTTATTTTGGATGTTAGAAGGCTTTGAAGTGTAACAGCAATTTTCCAGATTTACAAGAAAATTTCCCAAACTCATTTTTTAGGGACGACTTCAGTTCTGAAGAGGATTATAAAGGCCTATATATTAGAAACCCCCATAAAGCACCACATTTTTAAAACTGCACCCCTCAAATAATTCAAAACAGCATTTGGGAAGTTTGTTAACCCTTTAAGCATCTCATAGGAATTAAAAGAATATGGTGATGAAATTTAGATGTTTCATTTTTATCCAATAATATATTCATTTATGCCTAAAATTAACACATTCACAAAGGGTTAAAGGAGAAAATGCATCTCGCAGTTTCTCCCGGGCACAGAAATACCCCACATGTGGGTGTAAACTGATTTTTGGGCACACAGCAGTGCACAGAAGAGAAGGAGCGACACTTGGCATTTGAAAAGCAGAATTTGCTGGAATAGTTTTCAGGTGCCATGCCTCATTTGCAAAGCCCCTAGAGTACCAAAACAATGAAAACCCCCAAAAAGTGACCCCATTTTATCAGGGGGTGTAATGAGCATTAGTATGCCAAGCGGGATTGCATAGCGGATAGTGAAAAGTGAATACAAAGCTGTGCAGGGTACATTGGGTACACAAATTGCCTACTATGTCCCCAATAGCTCCTATGATTGGGGAGGGTCACTTATAAGTTCTAAATCTTGGGTGTCCCCTGATATACGCTTGCACAGCTTATACATTCCCTTCCTGCCGCAGCCAGTTGTGTTCTAATGATTTGGCGATTTTTTTGGGGGTTTTGTCTTCACATTGCTAGTTGCTATATTTTCTTTATTTTTCTGCTGACGTAGCTATATAAGGGCTTGTTGTTTGTGGGATTAGATGCATTTTGTAATGACACCATTTTTGGGTGCCTACAACTTATTGAATACATTTTAACTTTTTTTTTTTTTTTTTTTGTTGGATTTTAAAAAAAATAAAAAAAAAATACTGTCATTGCGTTTTTACCTTTTAAATTTTTCGCCATGCAGCGTACAGTATAAGTAGCATGTGCCCGTTATGCTGTGGGTCGGTACGATTACAGCAATACCTTATTTATATTATTATTTTAAGCTATAATAATTCTGCAGAACAAAAACACATTTGGGGACATAAATCAGTGAACTTTGCATCGCCATCTTCTGAGAGGCATAACACTTTAAATTTTCAGTTGACCGTGTTGTTTGAGGGCTTATTAGAGATGAGCGAACACTAAAATGTTCGAGGTTCGAAATTCGATTCGAACAGCCGCTCAATGTTCGTGTGTTCGAATGGGTTTCGAACCCCATTATAGTCTATGGGGAACAGATACTCGTTAAGGGGGAAACCCAAATCCGTGTCTGGAGGGTCACCAAGTCCACTATGACACCCCAGGAAATGATGCCAACACCTCTGGAATGACACTGGGACAGCAGGGGAAGCATGTCTGGGGGCATCTAACACACCAAAGACCCTCTATTACCCCAACATCACAGCCTAACAACTACACACTCAATACCACATCTCTGACAGTAGGAAAACACCTTGAAACATGTGTATTTGGCACTTGCAGTGAGGAGAGCTTGTCACCAGCAGTGAATTTGGCCCTTGTAGTAAGTTGAGGTTGGCACCAACATTTGTTTTGAAAATCAGGGTGGATTGAGCCTCTAACCAGCAGAGTTTGGGCAAATTCATGGTGGAGGGAGCCTCTAAAAACCCCAGTTTGGACCAATTCATGGTGGAGGGAGCCTCTAACCAGCCCAGTGTGGGCAAATTCATGGTGGAGGGAGCCTCTAAAAAACCCAGTTTGGACCAATTCATGGTGGAGGGAGCCTCTAACCAGCCCAGTTTGGGCAAATTCATGGTGGAGGGAGCCTCTAAAAAACCCAGTTTGGACCAATTCATGGTGGAGGGAGCCTCTAACCAGCCCAGTTTGGGCAAATTCATGGTGGAGGGAGCCTCTAAAAAACCCAGTTTGGACCAATTCATGGTGGAGGGAGCCTCTAACCAGCCCAGTTTGGGCAAATTCATGGTGGAGGGAGCCTCTAAAAAACCCAGTTTGGACCAATTCATGGTGGAGGGAGCCTCTAACCAGCCCAGTTTGGGCAAATTCATGGTGGAGGGAGCCTCTAAACAGCCCAGTTTGGGCAAATTCATGGTGGAGGGAGCCTCTAACCAGCCCAGTTTGGACCAATTAATGGTGGAGGGAGCCTCTAACCAGCCCAGTTTGGACCAATTAATGGTGGAGGGAGCCTCTAACCAGCCCAGTTTGGACCAATTAATGGTGGAGGGAGCCTCTAACCAGCCCAGTTTGGACCAATTCATGGTGGAGGGAGCCTCTAACCAGCCCAGTTTGGACCAATTCATGGTGGAGGGAGCCTCTAAACAGCCAAGTTTGGACCAATTCATGGTGGAGGGAGCCTCTAAAAACCCCAGTTTGGACCAATTCATGGTGGAGGGAGCCTCTAACCAGCCCAGTTTGGGCAAATTCATGGTGGAGGGAGCCTCTAAACAGCCCAGTTTGGGCAAATTCATGGTGGAGGGAGCCTCTAACCAGCCCAGTTTGGACCAATTAATGGTGGAGGGAGCCGCTAAACAGCCCAGTTTGGACCAATTCATGGTGGAGGGAGCCTCTAAAAACCCCAGTTTGGACCAATTCATGGTGGAGGGAGCCTCTAAAAAACCCAGTTTGGACCAATTCATGGTGGAGGGAGCCTCTAACCAGCCCAGTTTGGACCAATTAATGGTGGAGGGAGCCTCTAAACAGCCAAGTTTGGACCAATTCATGGTGGAGGGAGCCTCTAAAAACCCCAGTTTGGACCAATTCATGGTGGAGGGAGCCTCTAACCAGCCCAGTTTGGGCAAATTCATGGTGGAGGGAGCCTCTAAACAGCCCAGTTTGGGCAAATTCATGGTGGAGGGAGCCTCTAAAAACCCCAGTTTGGACCAATTCATGGTGGAGGGAGCCTCTAAAAACCCCAGTTTGGACCAATTCATGGTGGAGGGAGCCTCTAAAAAACCCAGTTTGGACCAATTCATGGTGGAGGGAGCCTCTAAACAGCCCAGTTTGGGCAAATTCATGGTGGAGGGAGCGTCTAAAAACCCCAGTTTGGACCAATTCATGGTGGAGGGAGCGTCTAAAAACCCCAGTTTGGACCAATTCATGGTGGAGGGAGCCTCTAAAAACCCCAGTTTGGACCAATTCATGGTGGAGGGAGCCTCTAAAAAACCTAGTTTGGACCAATTCATGGTGGAGGGAGCCTCTAACCAGCCCAGTTTGGACCAATTCATGGTGGAGGGAGCCTCTAACCAGCCCAGTTTGGGCAAATTCATGGTGGAGGGAGCCTCTAAACAGCCCAGTTTGGACCAATTCATGGTGGAGGGAGCCTCTAAAAACCCCAATTTGGACCAATTCATGGTGGAGGGAGCCTCTAACCAGCCCAGTTTGGACCAATTCATGGTGGAGGGAGCCTCTAACCAGCCCAGTTTGGGCAAATTCATGGTGGAGGGAGCCTCTAAAAACCCCAATTTGGACCAATTCATGGTGGAGGGAGCCTCTAAACAGCCCAGTTTTGGCAAATTCATGGTGGAGGGAGCCTCTAAAAACCCCAGTTTGGACCAATTCATGGTGGAGGGAGCCTCTAACCAGCCCAGTTTGGGCAAATTCATGGTGGAGGGAGCCTCTAACCAGCAGAGTTGTGGGAAAGCAGGGTGGAGGGAGCCTCTAACCAGCAGAGTTGGTGGAAATCAGGGTGGAGGGAGCCTCTAACCAGCAGAGTTGGGGGAAATCATGTTGGAGGGAGCCTAGTATTAGCAGAATTGTGCAACGCTTATGGTGGATGAGTATGAGGATGCGGAGGAATTGGAGAGGTTGAGTACAGACATGGAGTTTCATGTTGGGGTGCTTTGCACAGGTGGGCACAAAAATGAAGGCTCTATCCAGTGGTGGTTCATTTTTATCAAAGTGAGCCGGTCGGCACTCTCAGCTGACAGACGGGTGCGCTTGTCAGTGATGATGCCACCGGCTGCACTGAACACCCTCTCAGATAGGACGCTGGCGGCAGGACAGGACAGCACCTCCAAGGCATATAGGGCAAGTTCAAGCCACAGGTCCAACTTCGACACCCAATACGTGTAGGGCGCAGAGGGGTCGGAGAGGACAGGGCTGTGGTCGGAAAGGTATTCCCGCAACATGCGCCTATACTTCTCACGCCTGGTGACACTAGGACCCTCCGTGGCGGCACCTTGGCGAGGGGGTGCCATCAAGGTGTCCCAGACCTTAGACAGTGTGCCCCTCGTTTGTGTGGACCGGTGAGAACTTGGTTGCCTACTGGAGGAACTGCCCTCCCTGCTGCCAACGTCACATGCTGGAAACATCTCCATCATATTCTGCACCAATTGCCTGTGGCAAGCATTGATGCGATTGGCCCTCCCCTCTACCGGAATAAAAGACGAGATGTTGTTTTTATACCGGGGGTCAAGGATAGCAAAGATCCAGTACTGGTTGTCCTCCATGATTTTGACAATACGCTTGTCGGTTGTAAAGCACCCCAACATGAACTCAGCCATGTCTGCCATAGTGTTAGTTGGCATGACTCCTCTGGCCCCACCGGAAAGTTCAATCTCCATTTCCTCCTCATCCTCCATGTCTACCCATCCGCGCTGCAACAATGGGACGATTCGAAGTTGCCCGGAAGCCTCCTGTATCACCATCACATCATCGGACAACTCTTCTTCCTCCTCCTCCTCCATTAAACGCAGTGAAGCGGACAGATGTGTGGACCTACTCTCCAGCTGTGACGGATCGGATGCTATCCCTAACTCCTCTGTGTGATCTGAGTTATCCCTGATGTCAATCAGGGATTCTCTCAGAACACACAAGAGCGGGATTGTAAGGCTCACCATCGCATCCTCAGAGCTCACCCTCCTTGTGGACTCCTCAAAGACCCGTAGGATGTCACAAAGGTCTCTCATCCATGGCCACTCATGGATGTGAAACTGAGGCAGCTGACTTTGTGGCACCCTAGGGTTTTGTAGCTGGTATTCCATCAAAGGTCTCTGCTGCTCAACCACTCTATTCAACATCTGAAACGTTGAGTTCCAGCGTGTGGGATCGTCGCACAAAAGCCGGTGTTGTGGCACATGCAGGCGTTGCTGGAGAGATTTTAAGCTAGCAGCGGCTACTGTCGACTTGCGAAAGTGGGCGCACATGCGCCGCACTTTCACCAGTAGCTCTGGAACATTGGGGTAGCTCTTTAGGACACGTTGCACCACTAGGTTGAAGACGTGGGCCAGGCATGGAACATGTTGGAGTCCGGCAAGCTCCAGAGCTGCTACCAGGTTCCGGCCGTTATCACAAACGACCATGCCTGGGCCCAGGTGCAGCGGCTCAAACCATATTGCCGTCTCATCGAGGAGGGCATCCCTCACCTCGGAGGCAGTGTGCTGTCTGTCCCCCAAGCTGATCAGCTTCAGCACAGCCTGCTGACGTCTACCAACGCCAGTGCTGCAACGTTTCCAACTCGTAGCTGGGGTCAATCTAACAGCGGAGGAGGAGGCGGTAGAGGAGGAGGAGGGGGGTGTTCTTCTCGTGTCCCTGCCAGGAATGTTAGGCGGGGAGACGAGGTACACCGGGCCAGTTTGGGAAGCAGTCCCAGCCTCAACTACATTCACCCAGTGTGCCGTCAGTGAAATGTAGCGTCCCTGTCCGCATGCACTTGTCCACGCGTCGGTGGTCAAGTGGACCTTTGTGCAAAGCGCGGAACTAAGGGCCCGCCTGATGTTGAGTGACACGTGCTGGTGCAAGGCGGGGACGGCACACCGGGAGAAGTAGTGACGGCTAGGGACGGCATAGCGAGGTGCCGCAGTTGCCATCAGGTCCAGGAAGGCGGGAGTTTCAACAAGCCGGAACGCCAACATCTCCTGGGCCAGCAGTTTAGCGATGTTGGCGTTCAAGGCTTGCGCGTGTGGGTGGTTAGCAGTGTATTTCTGCCGCCGCTCCAATGTCTGAGAGATGGTGGGTTGTTGTAAAGAAACGCCTGATGGTGCCTTTGATGGTGCAGGAGAAGGAGATAAGACAGGACCAGGGGAGGATGAGGTAGAAGTCAACAAAGTGGCGGAGGCAGATGAAGTGGTGTCCTGGCTCGTCCTCTGGAGTGCATCGCCAGCACAGTCAGCAGTGGCAGTGGCAGAGGCAGTGGCAGTGGCAGTGGCGTGAACGGCAGGCGGCCTTTGTCCTGCCGTTGCTGCCTGCCACTGATTCCAGTGCTTGGATTCCAAATGACGGCGCATTGAAGTGGTGGACAGGTTGCTCTTCTCAGAGCCCCTAATCAATTTCGAGAGGCAAATTGTGCAGACAACACTATATCTGTCCTCGGCGCATTCCTTGAAAAAACTCCACACCTTCGAGAAACGTGCCCTCGAGGTGGGAGTTTTTCGGGGCTGGGTACGAACTGGAACATCTTGGGAGATTCCGGGTGTGGCCTGGCTTCGCCTAAGCTGCTGACCTCTGCCTCTGCCTCTAGCTACCCTTTTTGGTGCTGCACCTGCCTCAACATCCACACTACTTTCCCCGCTTGACATCCCCCCTGTCCAGGTCGGGTCAGTGTCCTCATCATCCACCACTTCCTCTTCCAACTCCTGTCTCATCTCCTCCTCCCGCACAATGCGCCGGTCAACTGGATGCCCTGACGGCAACTGCGTCACATCATCGTCGATGAGGGTGGGTTGCTGGTCATCCACCACCAAATCGAACGGAGATGGAGGAGACTCTAGTGTTTGAGCATCTGGACACAGATGCTCCTCTGTTAGGTTCGTGGAATCGTGACGTGGAGAGGCAGGTTGAGGGACAATGAAAGGAGCGGAGAACAGCTCTGGGGAGCAGGGACAGTTTGGGTTATTGTTCTGTAAAGCTTCGGAATTTTGGGAGGAAGGAAGACAAGACTGTTGGGTAATAGGAGGAGAGGAGGCAGAGTCTGACTGGCTGCTGGACAATGTGCTGTAAGCGTTCTCTGACAGCCATTGCAAGACCTGTTCCTGGTTCTCGGGCCTACTAAGGTTTGTACCCTGCAGTTTAGTTAATGTGGCAAGCAACCCTGGCACTGTGGAGTGGCGCAATGCTTGCTGCCCCACAGGAGTAGGCACGGGACGCCCTGTGGCTTCACTGCTACCTTGCTCCCCATAACCATTCCCCCGACCTCGCCCACGGCCTCGTCCACGTCCCTTTCCGGGAGCCTTGCGCATTTTGAATTCCTAGTTAGAAATTGGCACTGTATACCAGTAGTAAAAATTGTGGGTGCACGTAACCCCAATATATTCTTTGAATTACCAGTCAGAAACTGGCACTATATGGCAGTAGCAAGAAATGAGGGTATTTGTATTCCCAATATATTCTTTGAATTCCCAGTCAGACAATGGCACTGTATACCAGTAGTAAAAATTGTGGGTGCACGTAACCCCAATATATTCTTTGAATTCCCAGTCAGACACTGGCACTATATGGCAGTAGCAAGAAATGAGGGTATTTGTATTCCCAATATATTCTTTGAATTCCCAGTCAGACAATGGCACTGTATACCAGTAGTAAAAATTGTGGGTGCACGTAACCCCAATATATTCTTTGAATTCCCAGTCAGACACTGGCACTATATGGCAGTAGCAAGAAATGAGGGTATTTGTATTCCCAATATATTCTTTGAATTCCCAGTCAGACAATGGCACTGTATACCAGTAGTAAAAATTGTGGGTGCACGTAACCCCAATATATTCTTTGAATTCCCAGTCAGACACTGGCACTATATGGCAGTAGCAAGAAATGAGGGTATTTGTATTCCCAATATATTCTTTGAATTCCCAGTCAGACAATGGCACTGTATACCAGTAGTAAAAATTGTGGGTGCACGTAACCACAATATATTCTTTGAATTACCAGTCAGAAACTGGCACTATATGGCAGTAGCAAGAAATGAGGGTATTTATAACCCCAATATATTCTTTGAATTCCCAGTCAGACAATGGCACTGTATACCAGTAGTAAAAATTGTGGGTGTATATAGCCCCAATTCTATTGCTAGGGGACTTGCAGGGTATTTCTGGGGTGAAGGTGGGGGGGCACACCGTTGGAACGGGTATCGGGGTATATATCGGGTATACGGGAATACACTGACAGTGTATTCCATTCAGGATCCTGGGAAAGCTGGGTTGCGGCGATTGAGCCCGTCAGTGCCACGTTACACTGACAAGCTTCTCCCTGGAATTTAGCTCTTACAAGAGCTGTTGTGGTTGTCTTCCTATCCTAGCCTGTCCCTGCCTACCCAGAATCTAAGCCCTAGCTAGCTGGACGGAAACCTCCGTCCTCGGTGAATTGCAAGCTCAGAATGACGCGAACCTGGGCGGCGCTGTTCTTTTAAATTAGAGGTCACATGTTTTCGGCAGCCAATGGGTTTTGCCTACTTTTCTCAACGTCACCGGTGTCGTAGTTCCTGTCCCACCTACCCTGCGCTGTTATTGGAGCAAAAAAGGCGCCAGGGAAGGTGGGAGGGGAATCGAGTAATGGCGCACTTTACCACGCGGTGTTCGATTCGATTCGAACATGCCGAACAGCCTAATATCCGATCGAACATGAGTTCGATAGAACACTGTTCGCTCATCTCTAGGGCTTATCTTTTGCGGGACAATATGTGCTTTTTATTGGTACTGTTTTGTGGTACATATGACTTTTTGATCATTTTTTTTAGCACATTTTTTTAAGGTGAGATGGCGAAAAATTACTACTCCTGGCGGGTTTTTACCGTTTTTTTTTTTTTTACAACATTCACCGTGTACATTAAATATTTATTTTATTGTACAGGTTGTTACAGACGCGGCAATACCAAATATGCATTGTTTTTGTAAATTTTTTGTGCTTTTTTTAAAAAATTTTTTTATACAGTACAGACCAAAAATTTGGACACACCTTCTCATTCAAAGAATTTTCTGTATTTTCATGACTATAAAAATTGGAGATTCACACTGAAGGCATCAAAACTATGAATTAACACACGTGGAATTATATACTTAACAAAAAAAGTGTGAAACAGCTGAAAATCTGTCTTATATTCTAGGTTCTTCAAAGTAGCCACCTTTTGCTTTGATTACTGCTTTGCACACTTGTGGCATTCTCTTGATGAGCTTCAAGAGGTAGTCACCTGAAATGGTCTTCCAACAGACTTGAAGGAGTTCCCAGAGATGCTTAGCACTTGTTGGCCCTTTTGCCTTCACTCTGCGGTCCAGTTCACCCCAAACCATCTCAATTGGGTTCAGGTCTGGTGACTGTGGAGGCCAGGTCATCTGGCGTAACACCCCATCACTCTCCTTCTTGGTCAAATAGCCCCTACACAACCTGGAGGTGTGTTTGGGGTCATTGCCCTGTTGAAAAATAAAGGATGGTCCAGCTAAATGCAAACCAAATGAAATAGAATGCCGCTGCAAGATGCTGTGGTAGCCATGCTGATTCAGTATGCCTTCAATTTTGAATAAATCCCCAACATTATCATCAGCAAAGCACCCCCACACCATAACACCTCATCCATGCTTCACGGTGGGAACCAGGCATGTAGAGTCCATTCGTTCACCTTTTCTGCATCGCACAAAGACACGGTGGTTGGAACCAAAGATCTCAAATTTGGACTCATCAGGCCAAAGCACAGATTTCCACTGGTCTAATGTCCATTCCTTGTGTTCTTTAGCCCAAACAAGTCTCTTCTGCTTGTTGCCTGTCCTTAGCAGTGGCTTTCTAGCAGCTATTTTACCATGAAGCCCTGCTGCACAAAGTCTTTTCTTAACAGTTGTTGTAAAGATGTGTCTGCTGCTAGAACTCTGTGTGGTATTGACCTGGTCTCTAATCTGAGCTGCTGTTAACCTGTGATTTCTGAGGCTGGTGACTCGGATGAACTTATTCTCCGCAGCAGAGGTGACTCTTGGTCTTCCTTTCCTGGGGCAGTTCTCATGTGACACAAAAAGAATTGTAGTCCAGCACCATGCAATAAAGTTTGCTAAAACATCCCTTTTAATTGAATGAAAAAATTAAAAACATTCATAAGGACACACAGTACACAAAAAATATGTATATCCATTAACATAAAAAACGAACAAACCGAACATAAATGTGAAACAAAAAGAAAACGAACCAAGTCCGCGTTCACATGGTGAGAAACAACTGAAGCGTTTCAAGACTCCTGTGCAACTACACTTGGGGACACTTTCAAAGTTTTCCCAATTTTTTCGGACTGACTGACCTTCATTTCTTAACCGGTTAAGGACCGCTGGCCGTAAATTTACGGCCAGTGATCCTGGTCTCTAAAGACCGGCCTATTGTAAAAATACGGCCGATCTTCAGAGACCTCCTTGGGGGGGGAGGGGTGCGGGGGGACAGGGGTTAGGTGTTACTAACACCTAACCCCCCCCCCCCCCCCTCAATAACTTCCAGTCGGAACTGAGTCCCATTGTACGTTTTAACCCTTTCGATTGCGCCGTGAAACATAACAGCGCGATCGAAAGGGGTCTGCCGGCAATTTAATCAGATCGGCACCCCCCGCAGCGAGAACGGGGGGTGCCGATAGCAGTAAAAGGTAGTCTGGGGTCTGGCCAGTGACCCCAGACTACCGGAGCCCCCACATACCTGGTGATCCTGCCAGGACCTTCTGATGTCATGCTGTGCGTCTGCACAGCCTGACATCCTGCTACGGAATGCCATGTGGGACACCTGCAGGCTGTGTCTCACATTGCATTCTATATCAGCAAAGTATTGCTGATTGAAGTGTCCTAAATGGACACATGAAAAAGTAAAAAAAAAAAAATGAAAAAAATAAATAAAATGAAGTTATAAAGCCCAAAAATCCCTTTTTCTCTATAGAAAATAAATTATATAAAAAACTAAAAAGTAATAAAAACAATGCATATTTGGTATCGCCGCGTCCGTAACAATCTGTACAATAAAACTGAAATAGTATTTCATGTACACGGCGAACGCCGGAAAAAAAACGGAAAAAACTTGCCGGAAGTAATGATTTTTCGCCATCTCACCATACAAAATATGCTATAAAAAGTGATCAAAAAGTCATATGCACCCCACAACAGTGGCAATAAAAAGCGCACATTGTCCCGCAAAAAATAAGCCCTCAACCAACACTGTCAACCGAAAAATAAAAATGTTACGCCTCTTAGAAGATGGCGATGCAAAAAACATTGATTTATATCCCCAAATGTGTTTTTCCTCTGCAGAACTAGTAACACATAAAAAAATATAAATGAGGTATCGCCATAACCGTACCGACCTGCAGAATACAGGTAACATGTTGCTTATACTGTACACTGCATGGTGTAAAATTAAAAAAGTAAAACTCAATGCCAGGATTGATTTTTTTTTTTTTTTTTTTTATAAATCCAGCAAAAAAGGGTTAATAAAATGTATTCAATAAGATGTAGACACCCAAAAACGGTGTCATTACGAAATGCATCACATCCTGCAAAAATCGCCAAATTATTAGAACACAACTGGCTGCGGCAGGAAGGGAATATATAAGCTGTGCGAGCGAATATCAGGGGACTCCCCAGATTTACAGCTTATGACCCCCAGAGTGACTCCCCCAATTATAGGAGCTACTGGGGCATAGTAGGGAATGTGGTGTTTGCAATGTTCTCCGCACAGCTTACGTATTCCCTCTTCGCCATCCGCTGTGCAGTCACGTCTGGGATACTAATACTCACTACGCCCCCTGATAAATTCTTTGAGGGGTGCAGTTTTCAAAATGGGGTCACTCCTGGTACCCCATGGAATCCACTTTTCTGGTACCTTACAGGCTCTACAAACATGACATGGCGTCCAGATACCAAACATCTGAATCTGTACTCCAAAAGCCGCATAGCGCTCCTTCCCTTCTGCGCCCTGCTGTGCGCCCAAACTGCAGTTTATGCCACAGGTATGACACATGTATGACACTGGTGTACCCGGGATAACGGACGTAATGTCATATGTGGGTATAAACTGATATTAGGGCACAGCCGGACACAGAAGGGAAGAAGGGTCATTTGGTTTTTGGAGCACAGACAGTTTGGTTTTTGGATGCCATGACACTTTTGTAGAGCTGAAACGCCAGAAAAGTGGAATCCCCTGATATGAGACCTTATTTTGAAGGATTTATCCAGGGGTACAGAGAGCATTTTAACCCCAAGTGTTGCTATAACTTATTATCCATAAATGAATACGAAGCTGATTGTGAGAGGTGAAAATGACCATTTTTCCAGGAATACGTCGTTTCAGTGCGTAATATGTTGTGCCCGCCTTGTATCAGAGATGAACGCTCTAAAAGCTGTTGTGCCCAGGATACCCGCTTAACAGTTTTTGGAGTGTCTCTGCTGACATAAGTCGGGCACAACATATTGGCACTGAAATGGCAAATCTCTGTAAAATTTTCATTTTTAACTTCTCATTATCAGTTGCGATTTCATTTCTGGAAACTAAATAAATGCAACACTCAAGGGTTAAAAATTCTCGCTACACCACTTGATAAATCCCATCAGTGGGGTAGTGTCCAAAATGGGGTGACATGTCTGCAGATTCCACTTTATTGTCAATTCAGGGGCTTTACAAAAGTGGCATGACGTCCAAAAACCAAACTGTGCTCCAAAAACCAAAATAGCGCTCCTTCCCTTCTGTCCCCGGCTGTGCCCAAACAGCCATTTCTACCCACATATGGCATTAAGTCCGTTATCCGGGGTACACCAGTGTCATACATGTGGGCATACACTGCTATTTGGGTACCCAGCAGGGCGCAGATGTGAAGGAGCAATATGTGCTTTTGGAGTGCAGATTTAGATTCTTCATTTTTGGACACCATGTCACATTTGCAGAGACCCTAAAATTGCCCCTACAAAATGGGGTCACTTCTTGGTGAATTCCAGTTTACTGGCACCTCCAGGGCTCTGCAAAAACAACATGGTGCCCAGAGGGTCCCTCTAAATCTGTACCCCAAAAGCTAAAACGCACAGTGGTCCTTCCCTTCTGAGCCCTGCTGTGTGCCCAAGCAGCAGTTTACACCCACATATATAATTTTTTGACCCCCGGGATGGCCCACTTAATAGTTTTAGGAGTTCAGGTCTCTGACAACACAAAGTGGGTGCAACGTATTGGGCACCGAAATGGCATATTTTAAAAAATTTCAATTTTCATTTTGTACATTAATTTTTGGGAAGCATTTTAGGCTCAAAATGATAATACCCCTTGATACATTCCTTGACAGGTATAGTTTCTAAAATGGGGTCACTTTTGAGGGGTTTCCATTGTATTGGTACTTTAGGGGCTCAGCAAATGCAACATGGCACCTGAAAACTATTCCAGCAACATCTGCCCTCCAAAATCCAAATAGCGCTCTTTCCATTCTGAGCCCCACCATGTTCCCATACAGCAGATTTTGGCCACATATGGGGTATTGCCGTGTTCAGAAGAAATTGTGTAACAAACTGTGGGGGGCTTTTAATTCTTAAACTATTTGCAAAATTAAAACTATGGAGCTAAATGGACGATTTATTGGGAAAAAAAGTAATTTTTCATTTTCATGTCCCAATGTTAATAAAATCTGTGAAACACCTGTGAGGCCAGAATACTCACTCTACCCCTAGATAAATTCTATGAGGGGTGTAGTTTCCAAAATGGGGTCACTTTTAGGGGGTTTCCACTGTATTGGTACTTTAGGGGCTCTGCAAATGCGACATAGGACCTGAAAAATATTCCAGCAAAATCTGCCCTTCGAAAGCCAAATTGCCCTCTTTCCATTCTGAGCCCCACCATGTTCCCATACAGCAGATTATGGCCACATATGGGGTATTTCTGTGTTCAGGAGAAATTGTGTAACAAACTGTGGGGGGCTTTTTCTCCTTTATCCTCTTGTGAAAATTAAAAATTTGGGGCTAAATTGACAGTTTATTGGAAAAAAAGTAATTTTTCATTTTCATGGCCCAATGTTAATAAAATCTGTGAAACAGCTGTAGGGTCAAAATGCTCACTCTACCCTTTGATATGTTCTGTGGGGGGTGTAGTTTCCCAAATGGGGTCACTTTTAGGGGGTTTCCACTGTATTGGTACTCTAGGGGCTCTGCTAATACGACATGGCACCTAAAAATAGTTCCAGCAAAATCTGCCATCCAAAAGCAAAATAGCGCTTTTTCCATTCTGAGCCCCACCATGTACCCATACAGCATACTATGGCCACATATGGGGTATTGCCGTGTTCAGGAGAAATTGTTTAACAAACTGTGGGGGGCTTTTACTCCTTTAACCCCTTGTGAAAATGAAAACTTTGGAGATAAAGTGACATTTTAGTAATTTTTCATTTACACATCCCAATGTTAGTAAAATCTGTGAAACAACTGTAGGGTCAAAATGCTGACTATACCCCTTGATGAATTCTGTGAGGGGTGTGGATTCTAAAATGGGGTCACTTTTGGGGGGTTTCCATTGTTTTGGTACTCTAGGGGCTCTGCAAATGAGGCATGGCGCCTGAAAATTATTCCAGCAAAATCTGCTGTTCAAACACCCAGTGTCGCTCCTTCCCTTCCATGCACTTCCGTGTACCCAAAAATCAGTTTACACCCACATGTGGGGTATTTCTGTGCACGGGAGAAATTGCACAATAAACTGTCAGATGCATTTTCTCCTTTAACGCTTTTTGAATGTGTTGATTTAAGGTCTAAATGAATGTATTAGTGAAAAAAAATGAAATGTCTAAATTTCACTGCCATATTATTTTTATTCTTATGAAATGCTTAAAGGGTTAACAAACATCCCAAATGCTGTTTTGAATAATTTGAGGGGTGCAGTTTTGAAAATAGGGTGATTTATGGGGGTTTCTATTATATAGGCCTTTATAATTACTTTCAGAACTGAAGTGGTCCTTAAAAAATTGGTTTGGGAAATTTTCTTGCAAATCTGGAAAATCGCTGTTACACTTGTAAGGGAGCGTTCACACTACCGTCGGTGTCCGACAGGTAGTGTCCGCTCCGAGTGTCCAATCAAAATCTGTTACTGACATTAGGAGCGGACACTAGCTGTGTCCGTGACACCTGTCATTCATTTCAATGGGCATCGGGTGCGTTCTTTTGCACTTGAAAAGACATGAAAATCCAGAAAACTCTTTGAATGAGAAGGTGTGTCCAAACTTTTGGTCTGTACTGTATAATTCATTTTCTATACAAAAAAGGGATTTATAATGTTCTAACATTTTTTCATACACTTTTTTTTTTTTTCTTTTTCATGTGTCCCTTTAGGACACTAGAATCAATTGATGCTTTGTAACTAGAGATGAGCGAACAGTGTTCTATCGAACTCATGTTCGATCGGATATTAGGCTGTTCGGCATGTTCGAATCGAATCGAACACCGCGTGGTAAAGTGCGCCATTACTCGATTCCCCTCCCACCTTCCCTGGCGCCTTTTTTGCTCCAATAACAGCGCAGGGTAGGTGGGACAGGAACTACGACACCGGTGACGTTGAGAAAAGTAGGCAAAACCCATTGGCTGCCGAAAACATGTGACCTCTAATTTAAAAGAACAGCGCCGCCCAGGTTCGCGTCATTCTGAGCTTGCAATTCACCGAGGACGGAGGTTTCCATCCAGCTAGCTAGGGCTTAGATTCTGGGTAGGCAGGGACAGGCTAGGATAGGAAGGAGAAGACAACCACAACAGCTCTTGTAAGAGCTAAATTCCAGGGAGAAGCTTGTCAGTGTAACGTGGCACTGACGGGCTCAATCGCCGCAACCCAGCTTTCCCAGGATCCTGAATGGAATACACTGTCAGTGTATTCCCGTATACCCGATATATACCCCCGATACCTGTTCCAACGGTGTGCCCCCCCACCTTCACCCCAGAAATACCCTGCAAGTCCTCTAGCAATAGAATTGGGGCTATATACACCCACTATTTTTGCTACTGCCATATAGTGCCATTGTCTGACTGGGAATTCAAAGAATATATTGGGGTTACGTGCACCCACAATTTTTACTACTGGTATACAGTGCCAGTTTCTGACTGGGAATTCAAAGAATATATTGGGGTTATAAATACCCTCATTTCTTGCTACTGCCATATAGTGCCAGTTTCTGACTGGGAATTCAAAGAATATATTGGGGTTACGTGCACCCACAATTTTTACTACTGGTATACAGTGCCATTGTCTGACTGGGAATTCAAAGAATATATTGGGGTTATAAATACCCTCATTTCTTGCTACTGGTATATAGTGCCATTGTCTGACTGGGAATTCAAAGAATATATTGGGGTTACGTGCACCCACAATTTTTACTACTGGTATACAGTGCCAGTTTCTGACTGGGAATTCAAAGAATATATTGGGGTTACAAATACCCTCATTTCTTGCTACTGCCATATAGTGCCAGTTTCTGACTGGTAATTCAAAGAATATATTGCGGTTACGTGCACCCACAATTTTTACTACTGGTATACAGTGCCAGTTTCTGACTGGGAATTCAAAGAATATATTGGGGTTACAAATACCCTCATTTCTTGCTACTGCCATATAGTGCCAGTTTCTGACTGGTAATTCAAAGAATATATTGGGGTTACGTGCACCCACAATTTTTACTACTGGTATACAGTGCCATTGTCTGACTGGGAATTCAAAGAATATATTGGGGTTATAAATACCCTCATTTCTTGCTACTGCCATATAGTGCCAGTTTCTGACTGGCAATTCAAAGAATATATTGGGGTTACGTGCACCCACAATTTTTACTACTGGTATACAGTGCCAGTTTCTGACTGGGAATTCAAAGAATATATTGGGGTTACAAATACCCTCATTTCTTGCTACTGCCATATAGTGCCAGTTTCTGACTGGTAATTCAAAGAATATATTGGGGTTACGTGCACCCACAATTTTTACTACTGGTATACAGTGCCATTGTCTGACTGGGAATTCAAAGAATATATTGGGGTTATAAATACCCTCATTTCTTGCTACTGCCATATAGTGCCAGTTTCTGACTGGGAATTCAAAGAATATATTGGGGTTACGTGCACCCACAATTTTTACTACTGGTATACAGTGCCATTGTCTGACTGGGAATTCAAAGAATATATTGGGGTTATAAATACCCTCATTTCTTGCTACTGGTATATAGTGCCATTGTCTGACTGGGAATTCAAAGAATATATTGGGGTTACGTGCACCCACAATTTTTACTACTGGTATACAGTGCCAGTTTCTGACTGGGAATTCAAAGAATATATTGAGAATACAAATACCCTCATTTCTTGCTACTGCCATATAGTGCCAGTTTCTGACTGGTAATTCAAAGAATATATTGGGGTTACGTGCACCCACAATTTTTACTACTGGTATACAGTGCCAGTTTCTGACTGGGAATTCAAAGAATATATTGGGGTTACAAATACCCTCATTTTTTGCTACTGCCATATAGTGCCAGTTTCTGACTGGTAATTCAAAGAATATATTGGGGTTACGTGCACCCACAATTTTTACTACTGGTATACAGTGCCAGTTTCTGACTGGGAATTCAAAGAATATATTGGGGTTACAAATACCCTCATTTCTTGCTACTGCCATATAGTGCCAGTTTCTGACTGGTAATTCAAAGAATATATTGGGGTTACGTGCACCCACAATTTTTACTACTGGTATACAGTGCCAGTTTCTGACTGGGAATTCAAAGAATATATTGGGGTTATAAATACCCTCATTTCTTGCTACTGCCATATAGTGCCAGTTTCTGACTGGGAATTCAAAGAATATATTGGGGTTACGTGCACCCACAATTTTTACTACTGGTATACAGTGCCAGTTTCTGACTGGGAATTCAAAGAATATATTGGGGTTACAAATACCCTCATTTCTTGCTACTGCCATATAGTGCCAGTTTCTGACTGGTAATTCAAAGAATATATTGGGGTTACGTGCACCCACAATTTTTACTACTGGTATACAGTGCCATTGTCTGACTGGGAATTCAAAGAATATATTGGGGTTATAAATACCCTCATTTCTTGCTACTGCCATATAGTGCCAGTTTCTGACTGGGAATTCAAAGAATATATTGGGGTTACGTGCACCCACAATTTTTACTACTGGTATACAGTGCCATTGTCTGACTGGGAATTCAAAGAATATATTGGGGTTATAAATACCCTCATTTCTTGCTACTGGTATATAGTGCCATTGTCTGACTGGGAATTCAAAGAATATATTGGGGTTACGTGCACCCACAATTTTTACTACTGGTATACAGTGCCAGTTTCTGACTGGGAATTCAAAGAATATATTGGGGTTATAAATACCCTCATTTCTTGCTACTGCCATATAGTGCCAGTTTCTGACTGGTAATTCAAAGAATATATTGGGGTTACGTGCACCCACAATTTTTACTACTGGTACACAGTGCCATTGTCTGACTGGGAATTCAAAGAATATATTGGGGTTATAAATACCCTCATTTCTTGCTACTGCCATATAGTGCCAGTTTCTGACTGGTAATTCAAAGAATATATTGGGGTTACGTGCACCCACAATTTTTACTACTGATATACAGTGCCATTGTCTGACTGGGAATTCAAAGAATATATTGGGGTTATAAATACCCTCATTTCTTGCTACTGCCATATAGTGCCAGTTTCTGACTGGTAATTCAAAGAATATATTGGGGTTATAAATACCCTCATTTCTTGCTACTGGTATATAGTGCCATTGTCTGACTGGGAATTCAAAGAATATATTGGGGTTACGTGCACCCACAATTTTTGCTACTGGTATATAGTGCCAATTTCTAACTGGGAATTCAAAATGCGCAAGGCTCCCGGAAAGGGACGTGGACGAGGCCGTGGGCGAGGTCGGGGGAATGGTTATGGGGAGCAAGGTAGCAGTGAAGCCACAGGGCGTCCCGTGCCTACTCCTGTGGGGCAGCAAGCATTGCGCCACTCCACAGTGCCAGGGTTGCTTGCCACATTAACTAAACTGCAGGGTACAAACCTTAGTAGGCCCGAGAACCAGGAACAGGTCTTGCAATGGCTGTCAGAGAACGCTTACAGCACATTGTCCAGCAGCCAGTCAGACTCTGCCTCCTCTCCTCCTATTACCCAACAGTCTTGTCCTCCTTCCTCCCAAAATTCCCAAGCTTCACAGAACAATAACCCCAACTGTTCCTGCTCCCCAGAGCTGTTCTCCGCTCCTTTCATTGTCCCTCAACCTGCCTCTCCACGTCACGATTCCACGAACCTAACAGAGGAGCATCTGTGTCCAGATGCTCAAACACTAGAGTCTCCTCCATCTCCGTTCGATTTGGTGGTGGATGACCAGCAACCCACCCTCATCGACGATGATGTGACGCAGTTGCCGTCAGGGCATCCAGTTGACCGGCGCATTGTGCGGGAGGAGGAGATGAGATAGGAGTTGGAAGAGGAAGTGGTGGATGATGAGGACACTGACCCGACCTGGACAGGGGGGATGTCAAGCGGGGAAAGTAGTGTGGATGTTGAGGCAAGTGCAGCACCAAAAAGGGTAGCTAGAGGCAGAGGCAGAGGTCAGCAGCTTAGGCGAAGCCAGGCCACACCCGGAATCTCCCAAGATGTTCCAGTTCGTACCCAGCCCCGAAAAACTCCCACCTCGAGGGCACGTTTCTCGAAGGTGTGGAGTTTTTTCAAGGAATGCGCCGAGGACAGATATAGTGTTGTCTGCACAATTTGCCTCTCGAAATTGATTAGGGGCTCTGAGAAGAGCAACCTGTCCACCACTTCAATGCGCCGTCATTTGGAATCCAAGCACTGGAATCAGTGGCAGGCAGCAACGGCAGGACAAAGGCCGCCTGCCGTTCACGCCACTGCCACTGCCTCTGCCACTGCCTCTGCCACTGCCACTGCTGACTGTGCTGGTGATGCACTCCAGAGGACGAGCCAGGACACCACTTCATCTGCCTCCGCCACTTTGTTGACTTCTCCCTCATCCTCCCCTGTTCCTGTCTTATCTCCTTCTCCTGCACCATCAAAGGCACCATCAGGCGCTTCTTTACAACAACCCACCATCTCTCAGACATTGGAGCGGCGTCAGAAATACACTGCTAACCACCCACACGCGCAAGCCTTGAACGCCAACATCGCTAAACTGCTGGCCCAGGAGATGTTGGCGTTCCGGCTTGTTGAAACTCCCGCCTTCCTGGACCTGATGGCAACTGCGGCACCTCGCTATGCCGTCCCTAGCCATCACTACTTCTCCCGGTGTGCCGTCCCCGCCTTGCACCAGCACGTGTCACTCAACATCAGGCGGGCCCTTAGTTCCGCGCTTTGCACAAAGGTCCACTTGACCACCGACGCGTGGACAAGTGCATGCGGACAGGGACGCTACATTTCACTGACGGCACACTGGGTGAATGTAGTTGAGGCTGGGACTGCTTCCCAAACTGGCCCGGTGTACCTCGTCTCCCCGCCTAACATTCCTGGCAGGGACACGAGAAGAACACCCCCCTCCTCCTCCTCCTCTACCGCCTCCTCCTCCGCCACCGCCTCCTCCTCCGCTGTTAGATTGACCCCAGCTACGAGTTGGAAACGTTGCAGCACTGGCGTTGGTAGACGTCAGCAGGCTGTGCTGAAGCTGATCAGCTTGGGGGACAGACAGCACACTGCCTCCGAGGTGAGGGATGCCCTCCTCGATGAGACGGCAATATGGTTTGAGCCGCTGCACCTGGGCCCAGGCATGGTCGTTTGTGATAACGGCCGGAACCTGGTAGTAGCTCTGGAGCTTGCCGGACTCCAACATGTTCCATGCCTGGCCCACGTCTTCAACCTAGTGGTGCAACGTTTCCTAAAGAGCTACCCCAATGTTCCAGAGCTACTGGTGAAAGTGCGGCGCATGTGCGCCCACTTTCGCAAGTCGACAGTAGCCGCTGCTAGCTTAAAATCTCTCCAGCAACGCCTGCATGTGCCACAACACCGGCTTTTGTGCGATGTCCCCACACGCTGGAACTCAACGTTTCAGATGTTGAATAGAGTGGTTGAGCAGCAGAGACCTTTGATGGAATACCAGCTACAAAACCCTAGGGTGCCACAAAGTCAGCTGCCTCAGTTTCTCATCCATGAGTGGCCATGGATGAGAGACCTTTGTGACATCCTACGGGTCTTTGAGGAGTCCACAAGGAGGGTGAGCTCTGAGGATGCGAGGGTGAGCCTTACAATCCCGCTCTTGTGTGTTCTGAGAGAATCCCTGATTGACATCAGGGATAACTCAGATCACACAGAGGAGTCAGGGATAGCATCCGATCCGTCACAGCTGGAGAGTAGGTCCACACATCTGTCCGCTTCATCGCGTTTAATGGAGGAGGAGGAGGAGGAGGAAGAAGAGTTGTCCGATGATGTGATGGTGATACAGGAGGCTTCCGGGCAACTTCGAATCGTCCCATTGTTGCAGCGCGGATGGGTAGACATGGAGGATGAGGAGGAAATGGAGATTGAACTTTCCGGTGGGGCCAGAGGAGTCATGCCAACTAACACTGTGGCAGACATGGCTGAGTTCATGTTGGGGTGCTTTACAACCGACAAGCGTATTGTCAAAATCATGGAGGACAACCAGTACTGGATCTTTGCTATCCTTGACCCCCGGTATAAAAACAACATCTCGTCTTTTATTCCGGTAGAGGGGAGGGCCAATCGCATCAATGCTTGCCACAGGCAATTGGTGCAGAATATGATGGAGATGTTTCCAGCATGTGACGTTGGCGGCAGGGAGGACAGTTCCTCCAGTAGGCGACCAAGTTCTCACCGGTCCACACAAACGAGGGGCACACTGTCTAAGGTCTGGGACACCTTGATGGCACCCCCTCGCCAAAGTGCCGCCACAGAGGGTCCTAGTGTCACCAGGCGTGAGAAGTATAGGCGCATGTTGCGGGAATACCTTTCCGACCACAGCCCTGTCCTCTCCGACCCCTCTGCGCCCTACACGTATTGGGTGTCGAAGTTGGACCTGTGGCTTGAACTTGCCCTATATGCCTTGGAGGTGCTGTCCTGTCCTGCCGCCAGCGTCCTATCTGAGAGGGTGTTCAGTGCAGCCGGTGGCATCATCACTGACAAGCGCACCCGTCTGTCAGCTGAGAGTGCCGACCGGCTCACTTTGATAAAAATGAACCACCACTGGATAGAGCCTTCATTTTTGTGCCCACCTGTGTAAAGCACCCCAACATGAAACTCCATGTCTGTACTCAACCTCTCCAATTCCTCCGCATCCTCATACTCATCCACCATAAGCGTTGCACAATTCTGCTAATACTAGGCTCCCTCCAACATGATTTCCCCCAACTCTGCTGGTTAGAGGCTCCCTCCACCCTGATTTCCACCAACTCTGCTGGTTAGAGGCTCCCTCCACCCTGCTTTCCCACAACTCTGCTGGTTAGAGGCTCCCTCCACCATGAATTTGCCCAAACTGGGCTGGTTAGAGGCTCCCTCCACCATGAATTGGTCCAAACTGGGGTTTTTAGAGGCTCCCTCCACCATGAATTTGCCAAAACTGGGCTGTTTAGAGGCTCCCTCCACCATGAATTGGTCCAAATTGGGGTTTTTAGAGGCTCCCTCCACCATGAATTTGCCCAAACTGGGCTGGTTAGAGGCTCCCTCCACCATGAATTGGTCCAAATTGGGGTTTTTAGAGGCTCCCTCCACCATGAATTGGTCCAAACTGGGCTGTTTAGAGGCTCCCTCCACCATGAATTGGTCCAAACTGGGGTTTTTAGAGGCTCCCTCCACCATGAATTGGTCCAAACTGGGCTGGTTAGAGGCTCCCTCCACCATGAATTGGTCCAAATTGGGGTTTTTAGAGGCTCCCTCCACCATGAATTGGTCCAAACTGGGCTGTTTAGAGGCTCCCTCCACCATGAATCGGTCCAAACTGGGGTTTTTAGAGGCTCCCTCCACCATGAATTGGTCCAAACTGGGCTGGTTAGAGGCTCCCTCCACCATGAATTGGTCCAAACTGGGTTTTTTAGAGGCTCCCTCCACCATGAATTGGTCCAAACTGGGGTTTTTAGAGGCTCCCTCCACCATGAATTTGCCCAAACTGGGCTGTTTAGAGGCTCCCTCCACCATGAATTGGTCCAAATTGGGGTTTTTAGAGGCTCCCTCCACCATGAATTTGCCCAAACTGGGCTGGTTAGAGGCTCCCTCCACCATGAATTGGTCCAAACTGGGCTGGTTAGAGGCTCCCTCCACCATGAATTGGTCCAAATTGGGGTTTTTAGAGGCTCCCTCCACCATGAATTGGTCCAAACTGGGCTGTTTAGAGGCTCCCTCCACCATGAATTGGTCCAAACTGGGGTTTTTAGAGGCTCCCTCCACCATGAATTGGTCCAAACTGGGCTGGTTAGAGGCTCCCTCCACCATGAATTGGTCCAAACTGGGTTTTTTAGAGGCTCCCTCCACCATGAATTGGTCCAAACTGGGGTTTTTAGAGGCTCCCTCCACCATGAATTGGTCCAAACTGGGGTTTTTAGAGGCTCCCTCCACCATGAATTGGTCCAAACTGGGGGTTTTAGAGGCTCCCTCCACCATGAATTTGCCCAAACTGGGTTTTTTAGAGGCTCCCTCCACCATGAATTGGTCCAAACTGGGGTTTTTAGAGGCTCCCTCCACCATGAATTGGTCCAAACTGGGGTTTTTAGAGGCTCCCTCCACCATGAATTTGCCCAAACTGGGCTGTTTAGAGGCTCCCTCCAGCATGAATTGGTCCAAACTGGGGTTTTTAGAGGCTCCCTCCACCATGAATTGGTCCAAACTGGGGTTTTTAGAGGCTCCCTCCACCATGAATTTGCCCAAACTGGGCTGTTTAGAGGCTCCCTCCACCATGAATTGGTCCAAATTGGGGTTTTTAGAGGCTCCCTCCACCATGAATTGGTCCAAATTGGGGTTTTTAGAGGCTCCCTCCACCATGAATTGGTCCAAACTGGGCTGGTTAGAGGCTCCCTCCACCATGAATTTGCCCAAACTGGGCTGTTTAGAGGCTCCCTCCACCATGAATTGGTCCAAACTGGGCTGGTTAGAGGCTCCCTCCACCATGAATTGGTCCAAACTGGGCTGGTTAGAGGCTCCCTCCACCATGAATTGGTCCAAACTGGGTTTTTTAGAGGCTCCCTCCACCATGAATTGGTCCAAACTGGGGTTTTTAGAGGCTCCCTCTACCATGAATTGGTCCAAACTGGGTTTTTTAGAGGCTCCCTCCACCATGAATTGGTCCAAACTGGGGTTTTTAGAGGCTCCCTCCACCATGAATTTGTCCAAACTGGGCTGTTTAGAGGCTCCCTCCACCATGAATTGGTCCAAATTGGGGTTTTTAGAGGCTCCCTCCACCATGAATTTGCCCAAACTGGGCTGTTTAGAGGCTCCCTCCACCATGAATTGGTCCAAACTGGGCTGGTTAGAGGCTCCCTCCACCATGAATTGGTCCAAACTGGGCTGTTTAGAGGCTCCCTTCACCATGAATTTGCCCAAACTGGGCTGTTTAGAGGATCCCTCCAGCATGAATTGGTCCAAACTGGGGTTTTTAGAGGCTCCCTCCACCATGAATTGGTCCAAACTGGGGTTTTTAGAGGCTCCCTCCACCATGAATTTGCCCAAACTGGGCTGTTTAGAGGCTCCCTCCAGCATGAATTGGTCCAAACTGGGGTTTTTAGAGGCTCCCTCCACCATGAATTTGCCCAAACTGGGCTGTTTAGAGGCTCCCTCCACCATGAATTGGTCCAAATTGGGGTTTTTAGAGGCTCCCTCCACCATGAATTTGCCCAAACTGGGCTGTTTAGAGGCTCCCTCCACCATGAATTGGTCCAAATTGGGGTTTTTAGAGGCTCCCTCCACCATGAATTTGCCCAAACTGGGCTGGTTAGAGGCTCCCTCCACCATGAATTGGTCCAAACTGGGCTGTTTAGAGGCTCCCTCCACCATGAATTGGTCCAAACTGGGTTTTTTAGAGGCTCCCTCCACCATGAATTGGTCCAAACTGGGCTGTTTAGAGGCTCCCTCCAGCATGAATTGGTCCAAACTGGGGTTTTTAGAGGCTCCCTCCACCATGAATTGGTCCAAACTGGGGTTTTTAGAGGCTCCCTCCACCATGAATTGGTCCAAACTGGGCTGGTTAGAGGCTCCCTCCACCATGAATTGGTCCAAACTGGGCTGGTTAGAGGCTCCCTCCACCATGAATTGGTCCAAATTGGGGTTTTTAGAGGCTCCCTCCACCATGAATTGGTCCAAACTGGGCTGTTTAGAGGCTCCCTCCACCATGAATTGGTCCAAACTGGGGTTTTTAGAGGCTCCCTCCACCATGAATTGGTCCAAACTGGGCTGGTTAGAGGCTCCCTCCACCATGAATTGGTCCAAACTGGGTTTTTTAGAGGCTCCCTCCACCATGAATTGGTCCAAACTGGGGTTTTTAGAGGCTCCCTCCACCATGAATTTGCCCAAACTGGGCTGGTTAGAGGCTCCCTCCACCATGAATTGGTCCAAACTGGGCTGGTTAGAGGCTCCCTCCACCATGAATTGGTCCAAACTGGGTTTTTTAGAGGCTCCCTCCACCATGAATTGGTCCAAACTGGGGTTTTTAGAGGCTCCCTCCACCATGAATTGGTCCAAACTGGGGTTTTTAGAGGCTCCCTCCACCATGAATTTGTCCAAACTGGGCTGTTTAGAGGCTCCCTCCACCATGAATTGGTCCAAATTGGGGTTTTTAGAGGCTCCCTCCACCATGAATTTGCCCAAACTGGGCTGTTTAGAGGCTCCCTCCACCATGAATTGGTCCAAATTGGGGTTTTTAGAGGCTCCCTCCACCATGAATTGGTCCAAACTGGGCTGGTTAGAGGCTCCCTCCACCATGAATTGGTCCAAACTGGGCTGTTTAGAGGCTCCCTTCACCATGAATTGGTCCAAATTGGGGTTTTTAGAGGCTCCCTCCACCATGAATTTGCCCAAACTGGGCTGTTTAGAGGCTCCCTCCAGCATGAATTGGTCCAAACTGGGGTTTTTAGAGGCTCCCTCCACCATGAATTGGTCCAAACTGGGGTTTTTAGAGGCTCCCTCCACCATGAATTTGCCCAAACTGGGCTGTTTAGAGGCTCCCTCCAGCATGAATTGGTCCAAACTGGGGTTTTTAGAGGCTCCCTCCACCATGAATTTGCCCAAACTGGGCTGTTTAGAGGCTCCCTCCACCATGAATTGGTCCAAACTGGGGTTTTTAGAGGCTCCCTCCACCATGAATTTGCCCAAACTGGGCTGTTTAGAGGCTCCCTCCACCATGAATTGGTCCAAATTGGGGTTTTTAGAGGCTCCCTCCACCATGAATTTGCCCAAACTGGGCTGGTTAGAGGCTCCCTCCACCATGAATTGGTCCAAACTGGGCTGTTTAGAGGCTCCCTCCACCATGAATTGGTCCAAACTGGGTTTTTTAGAGGCTCCCTCCACCATGAATTGGTCCAAACTGGGCTGTTTAGAGGCTCCCTCCAGCATGAATTGGTCCAAACTGGGGTTTTTAGAGGCTCCCTCCACCATGAATTGGTCCAAACTGGGCTGGTTAGAGGCTCCCTCCACCATGAATTGGTCCAAACTGGGCTGGTTAGAGGCTCCCTCCACCATGAATTGGTCCAAATTGGGGTTTTTAGAGGCTCCCTCCACCATGAATTTGCCCAAACTGGGCTGGTTAGAGGCTCCCTCCACCATGAATTGGTCCAAACTGGGCTGTTTAGAGGCTCCCTCCACCATGAATTGGTCCAAACTGGGTTTTTTAGAGGCTCCCTCCACCATGAATTGGTCCAAACTGGGGTTTTTAGAGGCTCCCTCCACCATGAATTGGTCCAAACTGGGGTTTTTAGAGGCTCCCTCCACCATGAATTTGCCCAAACTCTGCTGGTTAGAGGCTCAATCCACCCTGATTTTCAAAACAAATGTTGGTGCCAACCTCAACTTACTACAAGGGCCAAATTCACTGCTGGTGACAAGCTCTCCTCACTGCAAGTGCCAAATACACATGTTTCAAGGTGTTTTCCTACTGTCAGAGAGGTGGTATTGAGTGTGTAAAGTGTGTAGTTGTTAGGCTGTGATGTTGGGGTAATAGAGGGTCTTTGGTGTGTTAGATGCCCCCAGACATGCTTCCCCTGCTGTCCCAGTGTCATTCCAGAGGTGTTGGCATCATTTCCTGTGGTGTCATAGTGGACTTGGTGACCCTCCAGACACGGATTTGGGTTTCCCCCTTAACGAGTATATGTTCCCCATAGACTATAATGGGGTTCGAAACCCGTTCGAACACACGAACAGTGAGCGGCTGTTCGATTCGAATTTCGAACCTCGAACATTTTAGTGTTCGCTCATCTCTATTTGTAACTGATTCTCTATTCTCTGTATTGTAGATGGCAAGATATGAGCAGTCTCGTGTCTTGCAGTCTACAGAGGAAGTAAGCCGATGTAGACGCATCGGCTCACTTCCTCTTCTCGCTGGCAGGATCAACTAGTGGGGGCACCAGGCAGCCTGCTGTATTACTAATTTTATGCATATATACATTTTTATCTTTTGCTTAATAAAACTGATTGATATTTTATCTTTACTATTGTGATACTTGTTTTTCTTGGCCTGAGCTTTTTCCGTGCTGAGACTGGGGTCACTGGCCAGACCCTAGGCTGCATGTCACTGATACCGGCACCCCCCAATCTCGCCGAAGGGGGTGCCATGGGGGCAGGGCCGGTTTTAGACAAAGTGGGGCCCTGGGCAAAATTCAGCGCACTGCCGGCTTTCTAACGGTATATAAAACCGCATGTGCCCCAGGTCGTGAAAGGTCCACTTTAAGGCTTGGGCCCCATATCGCGAAAACACTGTGTTTTGGCCACAGCGAAAACACTGCTGCAAAAACCGTGGCGTTTTACAGTACCTGCAAAGTGGAGGGGATTCTGGCTAATCCCATACACACGTTGCACAAAAAAATGCAGCAAAATCTGCAACAAAACCCCCCCAGATTTTTCGTAATGTGACACACAGCATTTATGGCAGCTGCAGAAAGTGCCAGAAAAGTGAACAAAATGTAATCATTAATCTCATCCATAGCAGGTTAATTTTAGCTGCGGAGTTGCGAGCTTTACCACATATTTTAATAGGGGAAGTAAGGGCAGAGAAAAATGCAGCAAAAGCTCAATCAAAAACACTGCGGGGAAAAAAACTGTTTTTTTTGCAGCTTTTTTCTCCAGTGTTGTTGTCGCAGCGTTTTGCTGTGCTTGGCCTAATCCTTAGGCTAAGACCCCACAGGTTGTCCTGCAGCAAAAAAGCACTGTAGAGCTTCAAACAGAAAGTTTGCAGAGGTAACTTTCTGTTAAAATTATACCTATGGGGAATCTGCTGGCTTTTCCGTTGATATAATTGACATGCTGCGATTTCCAAAACCGCGCCAGTTTTGGAAATCGCAGTGTGTCTACACCACAGTTTTTACTGCAAATTGGGCATGGGATTCGCTAGAATTCCATTCACTTTTCCCTGACTGTAAAATGCCAAGATTTTTCCCGTAGGGCCCTGGCCTTAAAGAGGTTGTTCAAGAACTACAGGTTTCAGCAAGGAGGCCGGGGAAGGTGAAAAATAAAACCCACACTCGCCTGTTCCTGGTCCTTCCACCCCTGTCTAGTCCAGCGGTGCCCCAGGGCTTGTTCCATCAGTCATCCTCGCCACATCTAACCAATGAGGCCAACCAGGGGTATGGGGTTTTCTTTTTCTTATTTTTCACCTTCCCCGACCTTCTTGCAGAAAACTGTAATTCCTGGGCAACACCTTTTACATCTCAATATACAGAAGCCCGATTCACTTCTGCAATTGGGCTATTCTGTTTCCCTATCTGCATGAAATATGCAGAAAGAAAAATCCTGAAAGCCTTGATGAACTGGTTGAGGAATCTTAGGTCTATTATCATCCTCCAGTATCTCGAAGGTTTTGGAACCAGGAAGACTGGAAAATAGACCCCCAGACCCAGCTTTAAGGAGGGAACCCTCTCTAGGGCCCCCTTTACGATGTATTCGGCGACGGATCTTTCCAGAATTGTCTTCTGAGCAGCAGGCAGGGAACGTGTCATGACAAAACGGTTGCGGGGAGACTGGTTGAATTCTATGGCATAACCATGTTCTACCACCTGCAGAACCCAGGGATCTATGATAACAGTTTGCCACACAGCAGTGAAGTGAAAGAGCTGACCTCCCACAGGCACAACAACCAGAGAGCAGCATCCCATCAAAAATTAGATCTCTTCTTCGGCTCATCTCTAGAGAGCCCATGCACAGCTCCTCTAGAGCGATACCTAGAACGTCTTTGGGGCTGGGATCTATACTCAAAGGATGATCCCCGACCCGTAGTAGGGGGACCTCTCCTGCCCCTGGATGCTTGAGGCAGAGATGTTCCTTTGCCTTCAGCCAGGCCTTCCATCAGGTCATCCAGCCCTCGAGCAACGACCTTCCCAGGTTCGAAAGGAAGTGCACAAACCGCGAATTTGGAGGCAACGTCGGCTCTCCAGGGTCTAAGCCATAATGGCCTCCTGGCAGCGGTGGATTGGGCCATCGATTCAGAGGCAAGCTTCAGTTGTTGTCTTGAAGCCTCACTCACGAAATCAGCCGCCATGTGTATAGAATCCAAGGAGGCCAAGATGTCATCTCTGGAGACCCCCGCATCAATATCCTGGGGGAGGTCTCTGTGCCCCCTTATAGGGTTGTAGCCATGCATATTTAAATTTTTACTGATTAAAAATTTTCCCTGTTTTACCAGCACACAGGTGCAGAAATACCCCACATTGTGCTGATGTAGGACGACAGGGAATGATAACACTGATACGCAATTTTTCAACTTTTTTCTGTTGCTTTCAAATGAATAGGTGTATCTGAATGGATTTTTTTCCGCAGATTCTGAAAATGATCTTCAAATTTCCGTATCACGTCAGGTTTTTTCAAAAATGATGGAAATGTGAAAATTGAAAACAACGTAATTTCTTAATGACCTTGCTATATGACAACATTTGTAAAGTGTGAAAATGTTCTCCGGAGGGATGGAATGATTGTGTAAGGAATAGATAAACATAAATACATATTTAAAAGCAAACATACCTAACATTTACCACTGGGCTACCCTTCAAACTTCCTCTTTTTGGATTGTCTTCGGTGATTGTCCATACAATCTCTTTTCAACATCCAACAATAGTCAGATATCATATGTACAGTCCACTTTCCTTGGTATCTCTTTTCCATCACTTTAATATCCTGATGGAAGTGCTCGCCATGTTCTTCCGTAAAATCACCAAGATTGTCAGGAAAGTAATTTAGATGAGCATGAAGAAAGTGAACTTTGACGCTCATGTTGCAACCAAGCAGTTTATAGGATTCCAACATGTCCTCGACTAAAATGGTGTAATTTGCAGCTTTCATATTCCCCAGTTCCCCATATTCCAGTTCCTCAACCCCTCCACACATGCATGGCACACTTTGTGAGGCGACCAAACTTTGTCCTGATCTGCTATTTTAATCCCGAAGTATTGGAAATAAGCATTTTTCACGAATGGCGTAATATTTTGCCTTCGTTTTTTTCCTGTCTTATAACAGCCACATATGTAGCAGAATACGTCTGGATGATTAACTCAACCACGTGAAGCCATTGCACACACCACAAGGAAACAACCGAACGCGACCAGTCCCTTCTTCGCACTGACTAGATCTCCCCAGAATGGCGCCATGTGACCAATAGAAAGAAGGGAGGTATGAGTCATACTGCCGTGCCAAGATAACATTCTCTCATTCTCCGCTTTTGTTAGTGCAGCAAATCATGACGTCATACAGATAAATAAGTTGCATTTCCATTGTTGTATTTATTCAAACAACTTTTGCGGAAACTTATACAATCAAAAGTTCACATAGTGCCGACAAAGCCTTTATCGACTCAAACAAGATATTAAGCACTATATACCAAAAATAATAATATATAAAACTTAATAAAAGACAATTACACGTCTTCTGACAGACCTTATTCAGAGTATTTTACATTATTTTTTTTTTTTACATAAAAAAATTTATTTACAATATTCTGAATAAAGTCTGTCAGATGGCGTGTAATTTTCTTTCATTAAGTTTATATACACTATATACCAAAAATAATTTTTTGGTATATAGTGCTTAATATCTTGTTTGAGTATGTATTTATGTTTATCCATCCCTTACACAATCATTCCGTCCTTCCAGATAAGATTTTCACAAGATACAAACGTTGTCATATATCAATGTGATTAAAAAATTTGTTTTTTTTATTTTCACATTTCCATCATTTGTGAAAAAACCTGACGTGATACGGAATTTTGAAGGTCATTTTCGGAATCTGGGCAAAAAAACCATTCCGATACACCTATTCATTTCAAAACAACAAAACCTTGCGTATCAGTGTAATTGACCTTTGCTACTGCAATCGTTTCATCAGAAAAAAATGATTCTGTATGGACAACATAAGTTCTGTGATTGCCATGTTGGAACCTGGAGACTTTATGGGCAGTTGAGACTTGAAAGATGTCATACCTCCATACATATACAGTATGGTAATCATAGGAGGTTAAAGGAGACTTCTACAATTTATTGTCCTACTCTTTGGAATCTCCTCAGCCCCCTTTGTATTTACAAATGTTGTCTTAGCTGTCATTACAGACCTCAACATTCAGTGACTGGCCATCATGCCCTATCTAGATGTGGCTCATAAAGGCCTCATTTTGCATCTCCCAAATGCCCAGCTTTTGGGCTCTTTCTTTAGACTCTAGGCTGGATCACCAATTGGGACAATTGGTTTATAATAGATTTCAGTCTAATGAACATCTCTTTGCCTCTTGCCAGATGGGAAAGAATTATTGCAGCTACAAGGTTCTTGAGTGTTGGCTGCAACAGAGGGAGTCCCTTTGGCTTTATGACATCTGCATTTAATCCAGACAAATATCCTCAGTGTGTGGTATCACAACACCAGGAGTCTTAACGGGAAATTCTCCCTCCTACAAGAGACCCATCTTTCACTCAGATGGTAACTCTACCTGAAGAATGGGAAATGCACATTCCAGCAAGTCAGGACTCTGTTGACAAAGGATGCATCCCTTGTGGGGTTGGGAGCTCATTTACAAGACACCCAAGTTTGAGAAACTTGGAATACTCAGGAGAGGAAATTGCTATCCAATCTCATAGCTATAAGATTACCTTTCCTCCACTTCTATACCCTAATCAAAGTCAGAGCATTCAGATTGAGATCAGCCAACATGACAACATTCCTGTATATCAACAAGCATGAAGGCACTCAATCTCAACCCCTCCACAGAGAAATGGGAATGATCTTGACTTTGGGCAGAGAAGAACCTCTCTTGGATGTTCAGGCTGGCATAAATGTCCCGTCCAATTTCCATGATACCAAGGGTATTGATGAAATTCCTACTGCTGTCAAAGAGGTTATGATTTACCCAGCTCAATAACTGAAATTGAGGTACCAACTGGAGACTTCCCGAAATTCAAAAATAAGCATCTCAGGTCTCTCAGCTGTGCGCAGATCTGAGAAGACGCAACATGAAAACCTGGAGGTTGACTGGCATATACGGCATTCTAGAGAACTCTGAGGCTGTCCTGAATATCATTGCTCTGTCCAAAATGTTCTATGCAGAATCTGCTAAAAGGAGTTTACACCAGAATAAGGAACATCTTTTCTGAATGGTGCTCCAAGAGAAAGTTTGACTGTTCCAGCCCTTTGATAGGGGCTATTATACAGTTTTTAGAGGGCGGCCTAGATATAGGGTTAAGCCTATCCACACTGAAGGTGCAGACAGCCACTCTATCAACTTGTCTTGGAAAAAAGGTATCTCGGGATCCTTTTAAAGTTCAAGTCCAAGAGGCAGGTGCGTTCAACAGCAGATCACGCTCAGTGAGACAAAAAGGATGATATAATACTCTTAAGCAGTGGTTTAATTGGTCGGAACACGCCATAACTCAGTTCCCGCATAATTTAAAAATAGTCTATCAGTGTTCTGGTTTAATTTCTTAGTTTCCACCATATACATTTTATGGTATAAACTAAGAAAATGTCTGATCCACAATGTGGAACATAAAAAAACACAGTTACTTACCTCTCCTGGCTTCAGAAGACTTCTGGCCTACTTTGGTGATGTCCCATGGGCTGGGGCTTGCATCCTTACTAGAGATGAGCGAGTAGTGAAATATTCGATATTCATTATTCGTTTTGAGTAGACCCTCAATATTCGACTATTCGACCGAATATCGAATCCCATTATAGTCTATAGGGAAAAAATGTTAAGGAAAGTCACCAAGTCCACAATAACACCTCAGGAAATGATGCCAACACCTCTGGAATGCAACTGGGACAGCAGGGAAAGCATGTCTGTGGGCATCTAACTTGCCCAAGTCCCAGTACTACCCCACCATCACAGCCTATCAACTAGACACTTTCCAAACTCAACAGAACCTCTATGGAAAGTGGAAAAATACTTGGAAACCTTCTTTCCTCCACAATAGTATGGACAGAAACACAAATTTAAAGCTAAAAAAAATTAGCATGCACCCCTTTAACCACTTCAGTACCTGGCCAATTTGTAGTCCAAGACCAGACACATTTTAGGTTTATTTTGTATGTGCGGTTTTGAGGGCTGTAACATTTTTCTCGTATGTCTCAGTCAACTAATTTTTGCGTCTTTTTTCGGGGACACATAGGGCTTTATTTTTATGTTATTTTTATTTTCAAATGTGTTTTAATTTTTTTTATATCCAGGAAAATATAAACAAAATAGGAGGGAAATTGTGTCTGGTTTTCAATTTATTTATTTTATTTAATAACACAGTGTCACTGAAAAACTTTATAATATAGTTTTTCCTCTCCGTTACGGTAATTTTTTTTTTGTATGGTATCATCGGGGGTGGGGCTATAACCTTTAATAACGGCGTTTTATTAGCGTATTTTTTTTTTTATTATTTACATTTTTTAAAAACTTTTTTAATATATATATATATATATATATATATATATATATATATTTTTCAGATTGTGTCCCCATAAGGTGATAAGAGACCTTTGGGGACATCTGATCACTTTTTCTTTTTTTGTACTGGAGGCTGATTTCTCCTATAACTGGGGCTGGTACATTTAGGCCAGTTGCAGGAGAAATCCAGCCTCCTGCACGCTGTGTATATATAGCTTACTGAGCTGATCTGGGGTCCTGTAGGACCCAGCAGCTTTTGTAAGACTCTGCTCCCGGCGGATCATGTGACCGCCGGGTCAGAGGGCGGCTGAATTATGGCAGTGTCCATAGCTGTGTATACAGCGCTCATTGAGCGCTGTATACACAGCGATCGAGAAGGCAGGGGAGGTAATAAATCTTCCCTGTCTTCTCTCTGGGAGCTCCGGCTGAAGTTACAGCCGGCTCCCATTGAAAGCAGCTGCACGATCTCCGTGCAGCTGCTGTGTTCTGACTGGACGTACCGGCACGTCCTGTCAGAACAAGGCAACCACTTCCTGGATGTATATAGTCTATGGGCGGTCTGGAAGTGGTTAAATCACATTGCCCACCAGCAGCAGCAGAGTTTTAGACCCTTTAAAATTGGTAGCCCCTAAAATGGTGGTTCCAAAACCATCACTCTCATTGTGTGAGATTGATGCAGTGGATTGGAGTGAGGACCCAGACATTGACCTTGATTTTGATTGTGAAATTGATAACATTTTGGCATCAAGTCCTGGGGGTAACTTTTATTTAGAGGACCGCAAAGGTGTATAATTGGCTGCAACCACTACTACCAGTAATGGTCATCTAATATCGGACTCTACATTACCTTTACAGGGTTCTGATCAGGTGTTAATAGTCCAAACAACATGCTCTGGTACTTTAGATGTACATCAGAAACCACTTTCCCTTACGACACCAGATTTAACCAAGGTTCATCATAATCCTGCTGAGATGGAGCCACAAAAGGAAACCTTCCCTTCCAAGGCATGTTCTGCGACTGAGCCAAATCTAAACACAGTCGTTTGGAACTGGACAAAATTCAAAGTGTCAAAAGACTTTAGAGACTGTTAAAAGTAATGGGATCCAGAATGAGGAGTTCCTCACAAGGCTGACCGACCCAACTCCAAATGCTGCAGCACAAGCAACCAGCAGTCAGACTAAGATTGTCTCTTCTTCAAGTAAGGTACAAGATTCTTTGGAACCAGAACAGGAAAAGCCAGTAATTGCCATTGCAGCAGTGCCTAGGCCATCTTTCAGAGCAGTTCATTCAGAGATTGAATTGGAGAGAAAAATAAGAACATTTACTGTGATCGAGTATTCATGCACATTAGTGGGCATGGACAATCTAACGTAGAAGATCCTCATGCTGACCTGGCCTCATTACTGAACAAGATCAACCAGGATAATCAGGGCTGGAAACAGTCATCAGATCTTACCGAAAGGAATCACCCTCGGTTTGGAAAGAAGCCATCTAAACGTTGCATTTTTAATTGAGTTGAGCATTGCACCAGCAGAATGTTAGTCCCTTTGGGTGAGTTGAGCCTTTAACCAGCAGTATTTTTTGCCCTTGGGGTAAGTTGAGCCTTGCACCAGCAGAGTTTTTGGCCCTTTGGGTGAGTAGAGCCTTTACCCAGCAGAGTTTTAGTTTTTGGCCCTTTGGGTGAGTTGAGCCTTTAAACAGCAGAGATTTGTTGGCCCTTGAGGTGAGTTGAGCCTTGCAACAGCAGTGTTTTTGGCCCTTGGGTTGAGTTGAGCCTTTAAACAGCAGTGTTTTTGGCCCTTGGGATGAGTTGAGCCTTTAACCAGCAGTGTTTTTGGCCCTTGGGGTGAGTTGAGCCTTGCACCAGCAGAGTTTTTGGCCCTTGGGGTGAGTAGAGCCTTTAACCAGCAGAGATTTAGTTCTTCGCCCTTGAGGTGAGTTGAGCCTTTAAACAGCAGTGTTTTTGGCCCTTGGGGTGAGTTGAGCCTTTAATCAGCAGAGATTTAGTTCTTGGCCCTTGGGGTGAGTTGAGCCTTGCACCAGCAGAGATTTTGGCCCTTGGGGTGAGTTGAGCCTTTAACCAGCAAAGATTTAGTTCTTCGCCCTTGAGGTGAGTTGAGCCTTTAAACAGCAGTGTTTTTGGCCCTTTGGGTGAACTGAGCCTTTAACCAGCAGAGTTTTTGCCCCTTGGGGTGAGGTGAATCTTTACACAGCAGTGTTTTTGGCCCTTGGGGTAAGTTGAGCCTTTAACCAGCAGATATTTAGTTTTTGGCCCTTTGGGTGAACTGAGCCTTGTAGCTGCAGAGTTTTAGTTTTTGGCTCTTGGGATGAATTGAGGATTGTAGGAGCCTATTATTATGCTCTATGGATGAATAGAGCCTTGTCGGAGCATGATATTAGGCCCTTGAGGTGAGCCTTAATGGGGTGATTTTAAATTTTGTTTTTTCAACTATGATGGTGGAGGAGGAGGGACTGAAGACCTGGAGCACACACATCCAACTTCATGTTGGGGTGCTTGACACTGGTGGATATGCAAATGATGGGTCAATTCAGTGACAGTTCATTTTGATCAGCGCCAGCCAGTCAGCACTGTCAGCTGACAGATGGCTGCGCTTATCTGTGATGATGCCACCGGCTGTGCTGAAGACCATTTCTGATAGAACGCTGGTGGCATGGCAGGACAGCACCTCCAAGGCGTAAAGCGCAAGCTGAAGCCACAAGTCCAACTTTGACACCCAATAAGTGTAGGGCGCAGAGGGATTGGAGAGGACAGGGCTGTGGTCGGCCAGGTATTCCCGCAACATGCGCCTATACTTGTCCCTCCTGGTGACACTAGGCCCCTCAATGGTGGTAGTTTGGCAAGGGGGTGCCATTAAGGTGTCCCACACCTTAGAGAGTGTACCCCTGGTGGGTGTGGACCGGATGGCAGTTGTTATCCTCTTGGAGCAACTGTTCTCTCTGCCGCCAACGAGAGTTGATGGAAACATTTCCATCATATTTTGCACAAGTTGCTTGTGGCAATCATAAATGTGATTGGCCCTCCCCTCTACTGGAATGAAAGACGATATGTTTAGAGATGAGCGAACAGTAAAATAATCGAGGTTCGTTATTCGTTCTGAATAGCATCTCAATATTCGACTACTCGAACGAATATCGAACCCCATTATAGTCTATGGGAGAAAATGCTTCGTTTCAGGGGATCCCACCATTCGACTCAGGAGGGTCACCAAGTCCACTATCACACCTCAGCAAATGATGCCAACACCTCTAAAATGCAACTGGGACAGCAGGGGAAGCATGCTCGGGGGCATCTAACACACAAAAGTCCCTCTATTACTGTTCTGTCCCCATATGAGGCGAATGAAGATGTGGCAGGTATATAGGGGCTGGGAGAGGTCCTATATATACCGCAGTGCAGCTTAGTTAAGGTGTTCTGACAAGATTCCCAAGCTGTTTTGGAGAATCGTGGGGTTTTGCACTCCGACAATCTGCAGTAATGTTGTATAACATACAGAGAGTCTCTATACACAATGCAGACTAGGGTGACACTGCAGACAGTTTCTTAGCAGAGCAGAGTTGAGGTATATGGGCAGGCAGATGGGTTACTACAGGTTGGGGCCGGGCTTCAAGGCAGTTTTCGACTGTTCTGTCCCCACATGAGGCGAATGAAGATGTGGCAGGTATATAGGGGCTGGGAGAAGTCCTACCTTCGTTTCCTCAATGCAGGGCAGACAGGACCATGTTGCTCAGCGTTCGGAGAGATGATGCACATCAGGAATGGTGAAGTTCAGGCTTGTTTATTTGGAAGACTGGACATACAGCATATGATGGTAATGCAGCACTTCTCCAGGAATACAGGTGTAACAAGCAGGATGGTACAGCAAGTGTGAGCAACTACTTATAAGTGTAGTTTGTGATAAGTGTGTGTGGTCGAAAACTGATGCCTTCTGCTCCTCAGTCCAAGTGTTTCTCTCCCAGAGAAAATGGAGACTAGTGATATGTGAAAACAGGAAACAGTTACCCTTGAACCAGAAAGCGAAGGCATGTGCAGAATTAACTACAGGCTGTCATACGAAAAAAGGACAGCAGGTGGCAGCATGGATTACAAAGAATACAATCTATGTATGAACGGTGTGACTACATCTAGATGAAACAGCACAATTACCCCACTATCACAGCCTAACAACTACACACTTTCTACATTAAAAAAAACCTTCTATCAAAGTGGGAAAATACATGGAAACCTTCTTTACTCTACAAATTAATGGACACAAACCCCAATTTAAGCTCAACAAACATTAACAAGCACCCCTTTAAATCACGTTCCCCATGACAACCACAGATGGAATAGGCAATGGGAAATCCTTCAGTCCCCACCCTGAACTGTCATTGTGGATGTGTATGTGATGTGGTAAGACCTTCCAAAATTCACTTCTCTAGCCCTTAACATGAGCCCTTCCAAATTAAGTTACAGGCCCTTAAGCTGAGCTACCAGCAGAAATTGAGGCCCTTCAGGTGACTTCAGCCTTCCAGCTGCAGAGTTTTAGGCCCTTTAACTTAGATCAGCCTTGCACCAGCAGAAATTTGTTGGCCCTTTGGGTGAGTTGAGCCTTTAAAAAGCAGTGTTGTTGGCCCTTGGAGTGAGTAGAGCCTTTAAAATACAGTGTTTTTGGCCCTTGGAGTGAGTGTAGCCTTTAAACTACATTGCTTTTGGCCCTTGGCATGAGTAGAGCCTTTAGAAAGCAGTGTTTTTGGCCCTTGGAGTGAGTAGAGCCTTGCAACAGCAGTGTTTTTGGCCCTTGGAGTGAGTAGAGCCTTTAAACTACAATGCTTTTGGCCCTTGGCATGAGTAGAGCCTTTAGAAAGCAGTTTTTTTTGGCCCTTGGAGTGAGTAGACACTCTAACCAGTAGAGTTGGGGGTATCAGGGTGGATTGACACTCTAACCAGCAGAGTTGGGGGTATCAGGGTGGATTGATCCTAGTAGGATCAGAATTGTGCAGCGCTGATGGAGGAAGAGTATGAGGAGGAGGAGGAATTGGAGAGGGTGAGCACACACATGCAACTTCATGTCGGGGTGCTTGACACCAGTGGATATGAAAATGATGGGTCTATCCAGTGGCTGTTCATTTTTATGAGCGTCAGCTGGTCAGCGCTGATAGCTGGCTGCGCTTATCCGTAATTATGCCACCGGCAGCGCTGAAGACCCTTTCAGAAAGCATGCTGGCGGCAGGTCAGGAAAGAACCTCCAATGCGTACAGCGCAAGTTCCAGCCACAAATCCAACTTGGAGACCCAATAAGTATAGGCCGCAGAGGGATCGGAGAGGACAGGGCTGGTGTCGGCCAGGTACTCCTGCAACATGCGCCTATACTTATCCCTCCTGGTGACACTAGGCCCCTCAGTGGCGGTACTTTGGCGAGTGGGTGCCATTAAGGTGTCCCATACCTTGGAGAGTGTGCCCCTGCCGGGTGTGGACCGGATGACAATTTGTCGCCTGTTGGAGGAACTCTCCTGTGTGCTGCCAACGACAGTTGATGGAAACATCTCCATCATATTCTGTACCAGTTGCTTGTGGCAATCACTCATGCGACTGGCCCTCCCCTCTACTGGAAAAAAATTTCAAACAAAATGTTTATACTGGGGGTCGAGGATTGAAAAAAGTAATCGTTGCTCTCCAGGATTTTGGCAATGCATTTGTCAGTTGCAAAGCCATGTGTGCCAGAGTGTTACTTGGCGTCACTTGGCTGCTCCCACCGGAATGCTCACTCTCCATTTCCTCCTCCTCCTCCATTTCGCCCCAACCGCGCTGCAGCAATGGGACGCAATGAACTTCCCCACTAGCCTACTGTGTGACAATGAGATCTGCCACATTGTCGTCCTCCTCCTCCCCCCTCAATGTACGCTGTGAAGCGGACAGGAATGTGCTATGACTATCCAGCTGGGATGTTTCAGCACCTATGCCCAACTCCTTAGCGTCCAATGTGTTATCACTGATGGCGATGAGGGATTCTCGCATCACACACAGGAGGGGAATTGTGACACTCACAATTGCGTCATCACAACTGACCCTCATGGTTGATTCCTCAAAGACACGCAAGATCTCGCATAAGTGTGCCATCCATGGCCACTTATGGTGCAGAAACTGTGGAAGCTGACTCTGAGGAACCCTTGGGTTTTGGAGATGGTACTCCATCAAGGGTCTCTGATGCTCACACACTCTACTCAACATGTGGTACGTCAAGTTCCAGCGTGTGGGGACGTCGCACATCAGCCGGTGTTCTGGCAGACGGAGGCATTACTGGAGGCCTCGGAGACTAGCAGCGGCTGCTGTGGACTTGCAAAAGTGGGCGCACAAGTGCCGCACTTTCACCAGTAGCTCGGCTACATTGGGGTATGTTTTCAAAAACCGTTGCACCACTAAATTGAACACATGGGCCAGGCATGGAACGTGTCGGAGGTTGGCAAGCTCCAGAGCCTACCAGGTTGCGGCCGTTATCACACACAATCATGCCTGGGCCCAGATGCAGCGGTGAAAGCCATGTTGCCGTCTCGTCAAGGAGGGCATCCCTCACCTCTGAGGCAATGTGCTGTCTGTCCCCCAAGTTTATGAGCTTCAGCACAGCCTGCTGACGTCTCTCCACGCCAGTGCTGCAGCGTTTCCAGCTGGTAGCTGGGGTCAATGTAATGGCGGAGGAGGTGGAGGAGGAGGGTGGTGGTTCAGAGCCCCTGCCAGGAATGTTGGGCAGGGAAATGAGGTAGAACGTCCTAGATTGTGACCCGCTCCCAGCCTCAACTACATTCACCCAGTGTGCCGTCAGTGAAATGTAGCGTCCCTGTCCGCATGCACTTGTCCACGCATCGGTGGTCAAGTGGACCTTTGTGCAAATCGCGGAACTTAGGGCCCGCCGGATGTTGCGTGACACGTGCTGGTGCAAGGCGGGGACGGCACACCGGGAGAAGTAGGGACGGCATAGCGAGGTGCCGCACTTGCCGTCAGGTCACGGAAGGCCTGAGTTTCAACAAGCCTGAACGGCAACATCTCCTGGGCCAGCAGTTTGGAGATGTGCGCGTTTAAGGCTTGTGCATGGGGGTGGGTAGCGCAGTATTTTTGCCTGCTTTCAAAAGTCAGGGAGATGGTGGGTTGTTTTGAGGAGGCGCATGATGGCACAGGAGAAAGAACTGAGGCAGGAGAAGGAGCTGAGGCAGGAAAAGGGGAGGATGAGGGAGAAGTCCCCAAAGTGGTGGAGGAAGATGTGGAGGTTTCCTGGCTGCTGGTCTGGACTGCAGCACCAGCACTGGCAAGAGTGGGAGAGACAGTGGTGGCAACACCAGACGATGATAGTACAGCGTTTGCTCTCTGCCACTGAGCCCAGTGCTTGCCTTCCAAATGCGCATGGCAGTGGTTGTGAGGCTGCTCTTTTCAGAGCCCCTACTCAGTTTTGAGTTGCAAAGTGTGCAAACAGCACTATATTTGTCTGTAGCACAGACATAAAAAAAATTCCACACTACCGAAGACCATTGGCCTCGATGGGGGAGTTTTTCTAGGCTGGCTACAAGAGGGAACATTTTGGGCCCTGCTGGCTGTTGCCTGGCTTCAGTGAAGCAGCTGTCCTCTGCCTCTCAAAAATGCCTCTGCCTCTAGCCCTCTTTGGTGCTTCACTTCCCTCCACATCTCCACTGCTCTCCCCGCTTGACATCCGCCCTGTCCAGGTCGGGTCAGTGGCCTCATTGTCCACCACCTCCTCTTCCAAATCCTCCAACGGCTTCTCCTCCTCCTCTTGCGCAACGACAACGGCAACAGGCTGCCCTGATGACAACTGTGTCTCGCCATCGTCGTCACTGAGGGACGATTGCTGGTCAACAGAAACAACAAGAGATAACGATTGCTCCAGTGTTTGTGCATCACGGAAGTCATCTGTTACCTCTGGTGATTCAGGACGTGGTGGGACAGAGAGAGAGACAGTGAATGGAGCCGAAAACAGCTCCTGGGAGGTGGGAAAGTTTGGAATAGGTTGCTGGGAAGATTGGGCATGTTGTGAGGAAGGAGGAGCAGTCTGTTGGGTAGGAGGAGGAGTTGAGGTAGCGGCCAACTGGCTGGTGGAGAATGTGCTGGAAGCATTGTCCGCCAGCCATTGTAACACCTGTTCCTGGTGCTCGGGCTTACTTAGGTTTGTAACTTGCAGCCTACTCAATTTAGTCATCAAGCCAGGGACTGTGGAGAAGCGTAATGCTTGCTGCCGCAGAGCTGTAGGCGCAGTAGACGCTGTTGGTTGAGTGCAACCTTGCTGAACATCTGCATTTCCACGCCCCCGTCCTCGTTCTCATCCCGGTCCCCTTGCACTAGCTTTGTACATTTTGGATGTACTATTCCCTTTTTGATGGTCTATAAACCACAAAGAAAAGCTGTTTTCCAGCTCTATATGAACTTGGAAATGCAGTGGATTGCTGCTATTTTTCAGGCCCCCCAAAAATTCAAGGCTTTTTTCAGCTCTATATGAACTAGTCACTGCTGTGTATTCCAGCTATTCTGTGTGCGGACAGCCAACAATGAAAGCTGTTTCTGCACTATATATGAACTTGTATCTGTTGTGTGTCCCTGTTTTCCACTGTCCGTGTAAAGCTGGACTGATGTCCCTACAGTGTATAGCTCTGAGAAGAGTTGTTGGTTTTCTTCTTTAGTTCTTGCCTGCCTATTTGAAGCTAATCGCTATCTAGCCCTCAGCAGATGTCTTTCTCTCCTTATCTCTGACCACTAAAATGGCAAATAGGGCGGCAGCCGTTCTTATGAATGGGAGGTCACATGTTTTCGGCAGCCAATGGGTTTTATCAATTTTTTTTAACTGCCTCCGTTGTCGTAGTTCCTGTCCCACCTGCCCTGCGCAGTTATTGGTGCAAAAAACGTGCCAGGGAAGGTGGCAGGGGATACGAATTTTTACTGCATATGCGGCCTTGTATTCAATTGTGGACAAATACATCGAACGCCATGATATTCGATCAAATACCTATTCGATCGAACGGCGTTTGCTCATCTCTAGATATGTTATTTTTATACCGGGGGTCGAGGATTGCAAAAATCCAGTATTGGTTGCTCTCCAGGATTTTGACAATGCGTTTGTCAGTGGAAAAGCAGCCCAACATTAAGTCAGCCATGTGTGCCAGAGTGTTAGTTGGCATGACTTCACTGCCCTCACCAGAAGGGTCACTGTCCATTTCCTCCTCTTCCTCCTTCCCTTCGCCCCATCCACGCTGAAGTAATGGGACGCACTGAACTTAGCCACTAGCCTCGTGTGTCACAATGATCTAATCTGCCTCTTCATCCTACTCCACCTCTTCCTCCGTCATTACAGGCTAAGAAACTGACAGGAGTGTGCACTGACTATCCTGCTGGAATGGGTCTGTTCCTATCCCAGACTCCTCAGCGTGCAATGCGTTATCCCTGATGGCCATGAGGGATTCTCGCATCACACACAGGAGCGGGATCGTTGCGCTCACTAGTGCGTCGTCACAGCTGACCCTCTTGGACTCCTCAAAGACGCATAAGATCTCACATAAGTCTGCCATCCATGGTCACTCATGGTGCAGAAACTTGTTGAGTTGATTTTGAAGAACCCTTCTGTTTTGGAGATGGTACTCCATCAAGGGTCTCTGCTCACCTGCTCACCCTGCTCAACATGTGGTACGTCGAGTTCCAGCGTGAGGGGACGTCGCACAACAGCCGGTGTTTGGGAAGATGTAGGCATTGCTGGAGGGTTCGGAGGTTAGCAGCGGCTACTGTCGACTTACGAAAGTAACACTGTCCCTAGCCGTCACTACTTTTCCCAGTGTGCCGTCCCCGCTTTGCACCAGCATGTGTCACATTGTGAATCAACAATGGTCCATTGTCCAAATACCTAACAATGGCCCGTTGCTAGGCGACAGTGTTCCATTGGTCTGTTGCCTAGCAACCGTTGTCGGGTGACCCTTGCTTAGCAACCATGGACCATTGTCCATATTCAACAATGGTCCATTGCGAATCAACAATGGTCCATTGTCTAACTATCCAACAATGGCCCGTTGCTAGGCGACTGTGTTCCATTGGTCCATTGCTTAGCAACCATGGTCCATTGTCCATATTCAACAATGGTCCATTGCGAATCAACAATGGTCCATTGTCCAACTACCTAACAATGGCCCGTTGCTAGGCGACAGTGTTCCATTGGTCCATTGCCTAGCAACCGTTGTTGAGTGACCCTTGCTTAGCAACCATGGTCCATTGTCCATATTCAACAATGGTCCATTGTGAATCAACAATGGTCCATTGTCCAAATACCTAACAATGGACCGTTGCTAGGTGACAGTGTTCCATCGGTCCGTTGCCTAGCAACCGTTGTCGGGTGACCCTTGCTTAGCAACCATGGTCCATTGTCCATATTCAACAATGGTCCATTGTGAATCAACAATGGTCCATTGTCCAAATACCTAACAATGGCCCGTTGCTAGGCGACAGTGTTCCATTGGTCTGTTGCCTAGCAACCGTTGTCAGGTGACCCTTGCTTAGCAACCATGGCCCATTGTCCATATTCAACAATGGTCCATTGTGAATCAACAATGGTCCATTGTCCAAATACCTATCAACGGCCCGTTGCTAGGCGACAGTGTTCCATTGGTCCGTTGCTTAGCAACCGTTGTCGGGTGACCCTTGCTTAGCAACCATGGTCCATTGTCCATATTCAACAATGGTCCATTGTGAATCAACAATGGTCCATTGTCCAAATACCTAACAACGGCCCGTTGCTAGGCGACAGTGCTCCATCGGCCCGTTGCCTAGCAACCATTGTCGGGTGACCCTTGCTTAGCAACCATGGTCCATTGTCCATATTCAACAATGGTCCATTGTGAATCAACAATGGTCCATTGTCCAAATACCTAACAACGGCCCGTTGCTAGGCGACAGTGTTCCATTGGTCCATTGCCTAGCAACCATTGTCGGGTGACCCTTGCTTAGCAACCATGGTCCATTGTCCATATTCAACAATGGTCGATTGTGAATCAACAATGGTCCATTGTCCAAATGCCTAACAATGGCCCGTTGCTAGGCGACAGTGTTCCATTGGTCCTTTGCCTAGCAACCGTTGTCGGGTGACCCTTGCTTAGCAACCATGGTCCATTGTCCATATTCAACAATGGTCCATTGTGAATCAACAATGGTCCATTGTTCAAATACCTAACAATGGCCCGTTGCTAGGCGACAGTGTTCCATTGGTCCGTTACCTAGCAACCGTTGTCGGGTGACCCTTGCTTAGCAACCATGGTCCTTTGTCCATATTCAACAATGGTCCATTGTGAATCAACAATGGTCCATTGTCCAAATACCTAACAATGGCCCGTTGCTAGGCGACAGTGTTCCATTGGTCCGTTGCCTAGCAACCGTTGTTGGGTGACTCTTGCTTAGCAACCATGGTGCATTGTCCATATTCAACAATGGTCCATTGTAAATCAACAATGGTCCATTGTCCAAATACCTATCAACGGCCCGTTGCTAGGCGACAGTGTTCCATTGGTCCGTTGCCTAGCAACCGTTGTCGGGTGACCCTTGCTTAGCAACCATGGTCCATTGTCCATATTCAACAATGGTCCATTATGAATCAACAATGGTCCATTGTCCAAATACCTAACAATGGCCCGTTGCTAGGCGACAGTGTTCCATTGGTCCGTTGCCTAGCAACCGTTGTCGGGTGACCCTTGCTTAGCAACCATGGTCCTTTGTACATATTCAACAATGGTCCATTGTGAATCAACAATGGTCCATTGTCTAACTATCCAACAATGGCCCGTTGCTAGGCGACTGTGTTCCATTGGTCCATTGCTTAGCAACCATGGTCCATTGTCCATATTCAACAATGGTCCATTGCGAATCAACAATGGTCCATTGTCCAACTACCTAACAATGGCCCGTTGCTAGGCGACAGTGTTCCATTGGTCCATTGCCTAGCAACCGTTGTTGAGTGACCCTTGCTTAGCAACCATGGTCCATTGTCCATATTCAACAATGGTCCATTGTGAATCAACAATGGTCCATTGTCCAAATACCTAACAATGGACCGTTGCTAGGTGACAGTGTTCCATCGGTCCGTTGCCTAGCAACCGTTGTCGGGTGACCCTTGCTTAGCAACCATGGTCCATTGTCCATATTCAACAATGGTCCATTGTGAATCAACAATGGTCCATTGTCCAAATACCTAACAATGGCCCGTTGCTAGGCGACAGTGTTCCATTGGTCTGTTGCCTAGCAACCGTTGTCAGGTGACCCTTGCTTAGCAACCATGGCCCATTGTCCATATTCAACAATGGTCCATTGTGAATCAACAATGGTCCATTGTCCAAATACCTATCAACGGCCCGTTGCTAGGCGACAGTGTTCCATTGGTCCGTTGCTTAGCAACCGTTGTCGGGTGACCCTTGCTTAGCAACCATGGTCCATTGTCCATATTCAACAATGGTCCATTGTGAATCAACAATGGTCCATTGTCCAAATACCTAACAACGGCCCGTTGCTAGGCGACAGTGCTCCATCGGCCCGTTGCCTAGCAACCATTGTCGGGTGACCCTTGCTTAGCAACCATGGTCCATTGTCCATATTCAACAATGGTCCATTGTGAATCAACAATGGTCCATTGTCCAAATACCTAACAACGGCCCGTTGCTAGGCGACAGTGTTCCATTGGTCCATTGCCTAGCAACCATTGTCGGGTGAACCTTGCTTAGCAACCATGGTCCATTGTCCATATTCAACAATGGTCGATTGTGAATCAACAATGGTCCATTGTCCAAATGCCTAACAATGGCCCGTTGCTAGGCGACAGTGTTCCATTGGTCCTTTGCCTAGCAACCGTTGTCGGGTGACCCTTGCTTAGCAACCATGGTCCATTGTCCATATTCAACAATGGTCCATTGTGAATCAACAATGGTCCATTGTCCAAATACCTAACAATGGCCCGTTGCTAGGCGACAGTGTTCCATTGGTCCGTTACCTAGCAACCGTTGTCGGGTGACCCTTGCTTAGCAACCATGGTCCTTTGTCCATATTCAACAATGGTCCATTGTGAATCAACAATGGTCCATTGTCCAAATACCTAACAATGGCCCGTTGCTAGGCGACAGTGTTCCATTGGTCCGTTGCCTAGCAACCGTTGTCGGGTGACTCTTGCTTAGCAACCATGGTGCATTGTCCATATTCAACAATGGTCCATTGTAAATCAACAATGGTCCATTGTCCAAATACCTATCAACGGCCCGTTGCTAGGCGACAGTGTTCCATTGGTCCGTTGCCTAGCAACCGTTGTCGGGTGACCCTTGCTTAGCAACCATGGTCCATTGTCCATATTCAACAATGGTCCATTGTGAATCAACAATGATCTATTGTCCAAATACCTAACAATGGCCCGTTGCTAGGCGACAGTGTTCCATTGGTCCGTTGCCTAGCAACCATTGTCGGGTGACCCTTGCTTAGCAACCATGGTCCATTGTCCATATTCAACAATGGTCCATTATGAATCAACAATGGTCCATTGTCCAAATACCTAACAATGGCCCGTTGCTAGGCGACAGTGTTCCATTGGTCCGTTACCTAGCAACCGTTGTCGGGTGACCCTTGCTTAGCAACCATGGTCCTTTGTCCATATTCAACAATGGTCCATTGTGAATCAACAATGGTCCATTGTCCAAATACCTAACAATGGCCCGTTGCTAGGCGACAGTGTTCCATTGGTCCGTTGCCTAGCAACCGTTGTCGGGTAACTCTTGCTTAGCAACCATGGTCCATTGTCCATAATCAACAATGGTCCATTGTGAATCAACAATGGTCCATTGTCCAAATAACTAACAACGGCCCGTTGCTAGGCGACAGTTTTCCATTGGTCCGTTGCCTAGCAACTGTTGTCGGGTGACCCTTGCTTAGCAACCATGGTCCATTGTCCATATTCAACAATGGTCCATTGTGAATCAACGATGGTCCAATGTCCAAATACCTAACAACGGCCCGTTGCTAGGCGACAGTGTTCATTAGGTCCATTGCCTAGCAACCGTTGTCGGGTGACCCTTGCTTAGCAACCATGGTCCATTGTCCATATTCAACAATGGTCCATTGTGAATCAACAATGGTCCATTGTCCAAATACCTAACAATGGCCCGTTGCTAAGCGACAGTGTTCCATTGGTCTGGTGCCTAGCAACCGTTGTCTGGTGACCCTTCCTTAGCAACCATGGTCCATTGTCCATATTCAACAATGGTCCATTGTGAATCAACAATGGTCCATTGTCCAAATACCTAACAATGGACCGTTGCTAGGTGACAGTGTTCCATCGGTCCGTTGCCTAGCAACCGTTGTCGGGTGACCCTTGCGTAGCAACCATGGTCCATTGTCCATATTCAACAATGGTCCATTGTGAAACAACAATGGTCCATTGTCCAAATACCTAACAATGGCCCGTTGCTAGGCGACAGTGTTCCATTGGTCCGTTGCCTAGCAACCGTTGTCTGGTGACCCGTGCTTAGCAACCATGGTCCATTGTCCATATTCAACAATGGTCCATTGTGAATCAACAATGGTCCATTGTCCAAATACCTAACAATGGCCTGTTGCTATGCGACAGTGTTCCATTGGTCCGTTGCCTAGCAACCGTTGTCGGGTGACCCTTGCTTAGCAACCATGGTCCATTGTCCATACTCAACAATGGTCCATTGTGAATCAACAATGGTCCATTGTCCAAATACCTAACAATGGCCCGTTGCTAGGCGACAGTGTTCCATCGGCCCGTTGCCTAGCAACCATTGTCGGGTGACCCTTGCTTAGCAACCATGGTCCATTGTCCATATTCAACAATGGTCCATTGTGAATCAACAATGGTCCATTGTCCAAATACCTATCAACGGCCCGTTGCTAGGCGACAGTGTTCCATTGGTCCATTGCCTAGCAACCATTGTCGGGTGACCCTTGCTTAGCAACCATGGTCCATTGTCCATATTCAACAATGGTCCATTGTGAATCAACAATGGTCAATTGTCCAAATACCTAACAATGGCCCGTTGCTAGGCGACAGTTTTCCATTGGTCCGTTGCCTAGCAACCGTTGTCGGGTGACCCTTGCTTAGCAACCATGGTCCAATGTCCATATTCAACAATGGTCCATTGTGAATCAACAATGGTCCATTGTCCAAATACCTAACAATGGCCCGTTGCTAGGCGACAGTGTTCCATTGGTCCGTTGCCTAGCAACCGTTGTCTGGTGACCCTTGCTTAGCAACCATGGTCCATTGTCCATATATTAAACAATGGTCCATTGTGAATCAACAATGGTCCATTGTCCAAATACCTAACAATGGACCGTTGCTAGGTGACAGTGTTCCATCGGTCCGTTGCCTAGCAACCGTTGTCGGTTGACCCTTGCTTAGCAACCATGGTCCATTGTCCATATTCAACAATGGTCCATTGTGAATCAACAATGGTCCATTGTCCAAATACCTAACAATGGCCCGTTGCTAGGCGACAGTGTTCCATTGGTCCGTTGCCTAGCAACCGTTGTCGGGTGACCCTTGCTTAGCAACCATGGTCCATTGTCAATATTCAACAATGGTCCATTTGTGAATCAACAATGGTCCATTGTCCAAATACCTAACAACGGCCCGTTGCTAGGCGACAGTGCTCCATCGGCCCGTTGCCTAGCAACCATTGTCGGGTGACCCTTGCTTAGCAACCATGGTCCATTGTCCATATTCAACAATGGTCCATTGTCCAAATACCTAACAATGGACCGTTGCTAGGTGACAGTGTTCCATCGGTCCGTTGCCTAGCAACCGTTGTCGGGTGACCCTTGCTTGGCAACCATGGTCCTTTGTCCATATTCAACAATGGTCCATTGTGAATCAACAATGGTCCATTGTCCAAATACCTAACAACGGCCCGTTGCTAGGCGACAGTGTTCAATTGGTCCATTGCCTAGCAACCGTTGTCGGGTGACCCTTGCTTAGCAACCATGGTCCATTGTCTATATTCAACAATGGTCCATTGTGAATCAACAATGGTCCATTGTCCAAATACCTATCAACGGCCCGTTGCTAGGCGACAGTGTTCCATTGGTCCGTTGCCTAGCAACCGTTGTCGGGTGACCCTTGCTTAGCAACCATGGTCCATTGTCCATATTCAACAATGGTCCATTGTGAATCAACAATGATCTATTGTCCAAATACCTAACAATGGCCCGTTGCTATGCGACAGTGTTCCATTGGTCCGTTGCCTAGCAACTGTTGTCGGGTGACCCTTGCTTAGCAACCATGGTCCTTTGTCCATATTCAACAATGGTCCATTGTGAATCAACAATGGTCCATTGTCCAAAATCCTAACAACGGCCTGTTGCTAGGCGACAGTGTTCCATTGGTCCGTTGCCTAGCAACCATTGTCGGGTGACCCTTGCTTAGCAACCATGGTCCATTGTCCATATTCAACAATGGTCCATTGTGAATCAACAATGGTCCATTGTCCAAATACCTAACAATGGCCCGTTGCTAGGCGACAGTGTTCCATTGGTCCGTTGCCTAGCAACCGTTGTCGGGTGACCCTTGCTTAGCAACCATGGTCCATTGTCCATATTCAACAATGGTCCATTGTGAATCAACAATGGTCCATTGTCCAAATACCTATCAACGGCCCGTTGCTAGGCGACAGTGTTCCATTGGTCCGTTGCCTAGCAACCGTTGTCGGGTGACCCTTGCTTAGCAACCATGGTCCATTGTCCATATTCAACAATGGTCCATTGTGAATCAACAATGGTCCATTGTCCAAATACCTATCAACGGCCCGTTGCTAGGAGAAAGTGTTCCATTGGTCCGTTGCCTAGCAACCGTTGTCGGGTGACCCTTGCTTAGCAACCATGGTCCATTGTCCATATTCAACAATGGTCCATTGTGAATCAACAATGATCTATTGTCCAAATACCTAACAATGGCCCGTTGCTATGCGACAGTGTTCCATTGGTCCGTTGCCTAGCAACTGTTGTCGGGTGACCCTTGCTTAGCAACCATGGTCCTTTGTCTATATTCAACAATTGTCCATTGTGAATCAACAATGGTCCATTGTCCAAAATCCTAACAACGGCCTGTTGCTAGGCGACAGTGTTCCATTGGTCCGTTGCCTAGCAACCATTGTCGGGTGACCCTTGCTTAGCAACCATGGTCCATTGTCCATATTCAACAATGGTCCATTGTGAATCAACAATGGTCCATTGTCCAAATACCTAACAATGGCCCGTTGCTAGGCGACAGTGTTCCATTGGTCCGTTGCCTAGCAACCGTTGTCGGGTGACCCTTGCTTAGCAACCATGGTCCATTGTCCATATTCAACATTGGTCCATTGTGAATCAACAATGGTCCATTGTCCAAATACCTAACAATGGCCCGTTGCTAGGCGACAGTTTTCCATTGGTCTGTTGCCTAGCAACCGTTGTCAGGTGACCCTTGCTTAGCAACCATGGCCCATTGTCCATATTCAACAATGGTCCATTGTGAAACAACAATGGTCTATTGTCCAAATACCTAACAATGGCCCGTTGCTAAGCGACAGTGTTCCATTGGTCCGTTGCCTAGCAACCGTTGTCTGGTGACCCTTCCTTAGCAACCATGGTCCATTGTCCATATTCAACAATGGTCCATTGTGAAACAACAATGGTCTATTGTCCAAATACCTAACAATGGCCCGTTGCTAGGCGACAGTGTTCCATTGGTCCATTGCCTAGCAACCGTTGTCTGGTGACCCTTGCTTAGCAACCATGGTCCATTGTCCATATTCAACAATGGTCCATTGTGAATCAACAATGGTCCATTGTCCAAATACCTAACAATGGCCTGTTGCTATGCGACAGTGTTCCATTGGTCCGTTGCCTAGCAACCGTTGTCGGGTGACCCTTGCTTAGCAACCATGGTCCATTGTCCATACTCAACAATGGTCCATTGTGAATCAACAATGGTCCATTGTCCAAATACCTAACAATGGCCCGTTGCTAGGCGACAGTGTTCCATCGGCCCGTTGCCTAGCAACCATTGTCGGGTGACCCTTGCTTAGCAACCATGGTCCATTGTCCATATTCAACAATGGTCCATTGTGAATCAACAATGGTCCATTGTCCAAATACCTATCAACGGCCCGTTGCTAGGAGACAGTGTTCCATTGGTCCGTTGCCTAGCAACCATTGTCGGGTGACCCTTGCTTAGCAACCATGGTCCATTGTCCATATTCAACAATGGTCCATTGTGAATCAACAATGGTCCATTGTCCAAATACCTAACAACGGCCTGTTGCTAGGCGACAGTGTTCCATTGGTCCATTGCCTAGCAACCATTGTCGGGTGACCCTTGCTTAGCAACCATGGTCCATTGTCCATAATCAACATTGGTCCATTGTGAATCAACAATGGTCCATTGTCCAAATACCTAGCAATGGCTCGTTGCTAGGCGACAGTGTTCCATTGGTCTGTTGCCTAGCAACCGTTGTCGGCTAACTCTTGCTTAGCAACCATGGTCCATTGTCCATATTCAACAATGGTCCATTGTGAATCAACAATGGTCCATTGTCCAAATAACTAACAACGGCCCGTTGCCAGGCGATAGTGTTCCACTGGTCCGTTGCCTAGCACCCGTTGTCGGGTGACCCTTGCTTAGCAACCATGGTCCATTGTCCATATTCAACAATGGTCCATTGTAAATCAACAATGGTCCATTGTCCAAATAACTAACAATGGCCCGTAGCTAGGCGACAGTTTTCCATTGGTCCGTTGCCTAGCAACTGTTGTCGGGTGACCCTTGCTTAGCAACCATGGTCCATTGTCCATATTCAACAATGGTCCATTGTGAATCAACAATGGTCCATTGTCCAAATACCTAACAACGGCCCGTTGCTAGGCGACAGTGTTCCATTGGTCCGTTGCCTAGCAGCCGTTGTCGGGTGACCCTTGCTTAGCAACCATGGTCCATTGTCCATATTCAACAATGGTCCATTGTGAATCAACAATGGTCCATTGTCCAAATACCTAACAACGGCCCGTTGCTAGGCGACAGTGCTCCATCGGTTCGTTGCCTAGCAACCATTGTCGGGTGACCCTTGCTTAGCAACCATGGTCCATTGTCCATATTCAACAATGGTCCATTGTCCAAATACCTAACAATGGACCGTTGCTAGGTGACAGTGTTCCATCGGTCCGTTGCCTAGCAACCGTTGTCGGGTGACCCTTGCTTAGCAACCATGGTCCATTGTCCATATTCAACAATGGTCCATTGTGAATCAACAATGGTCCATTGTCCAAATACCTAACAATGGCCCGTTGCTAAGCGACAGTGTTCCATTGGTCCGTTGCCTAGCAACCGTTGTCTGGTGACCCTTCCTTAGCAACCATGGTCCATTGTCCATATTCAACAATGGTCCATTGTGAATCAACAATGGTCCATTGTCCAAATACCTAACAATAAACCGTTGCTAGGTGACAGTGTTCCATCGGTCCGTTGCCTAGCAACCGTTGTCGGGTGACCCTTGCGTAGCAACCATGGTCCATTGTCCATATTCAACAATGGTCCATTGTGAAACAATAATGGTCCATTGTCCAAATACCTAACAATGGCCCGTTGCTAGGCGACAGTGTTCCATTGGTCCGTTGCCTAGCAACCGTTGTCTGGTGACCCTTGCTTAGCAACCTTGGTCCATTGTCCATATTCAACAATGGTCCATTGTAAATCAACAATGGTCCATTGTCCAAATACCTAACAATGGCCTGTTGCTATGCGACAGTGTTCCATTGGTCCGTTGCCTAGCAACCGTTGTCGGGTGACCCTAGCTTAGCAACCATGGTCCATTGTCCATACTCAACAATGGTCCATTGTGAATCAACAATGGTCCATTGTCCAAATACCTAACAATGGCCCGTTGCTAGGCGACAGTGTTCCATTGGTCCGTTGCCTAGCAACCGTTGTCTGGTGACCCTTGCTTAGCAACCATGGTCCATTGTCCATATATTAAACAATGGTCCATTGTGAATCAACAATGGTCCATTGTCCAAATACCTAACAATGGTCCGTTGCTAGGTGACAGTGTTCCATCGGTCCGTTGCCTAGCAACCATTGTCGGGTGACCCTTGCTTATCAACCATGGTCCATTGTCCATATTCAACAATGGTCCATTGTGAATCAACAATGGTCCATTGTCCAAATACCTAACAATGGCCCGTTGCTAGGCGACAGTTTTCCATTGGTCCGTTGCCTAGCAACCTTTGTCGGGTGACCCTTGCTTAGCAACCATGGTCCATTGTCCATATTCAACAATGGTCCATTGTGAATCAACAATGGTCCATTGTCCAAATACCTAACAATGGCCCGTTGCTAGGCGACAGTGTTCCATTTGTCCGTTGCCTAGCAACCGTTGTCGGGTGACCCTTGCTTAGCAACCATGGTCCATTGTCCATATTCAACAATGGTCCATTGTGAATCAACCATGGTCCATTGTCCAAATACCTAACAACGGCTCGTTGCTAGGCGACAGTGCTCCATCGGCCCGTTGCCTAGCAACCATTGTCGGGTGACCCTTGCTTAGCAACCATGGTCCATTGTCCATATTCAACAATGGTCCATTGTCCAAATACCTAATAATGGACCGTTGCTAGGTGACAGAGTTCCATCGGTCCGTTGCCTAGCAACCGTTGTCGGGTGACCCTTGCTTGGCAACCATGGTCCTTTGTCCATATTCAACAATGGTCCATTGTGAATCAACAATGGTCCGTTGTCCAAATACCTAACAACGGCCCGTTGCTAGGCGACAGTGTTCAATTGGTCCATTGCCTAGCAACCGTTGTCGGGTGACCCTTGCTTAGCAACCATGGTCCATTGTCTATATTCAACAATGGTCCATTGTGAATCAGCAATGGTCCATTGTCCAAATACCTAACAACGGCCCGTTGCTATGCGACAGTGTTCCATTGGTCCGTTGCCTAGCAACCGTTGTCGGGTGACCCTTGCTTAGCAACCATGGTCCATTGTCCATATTCAACAATGGTCCATTGTGAATCAACAATGGTCCATTGTCCAAATACCTATCAACGGCCCGTTGCTAGGCGACAGTGTTCCATTGGTCCGTTGCCTAGCAACCGTTGTCGGGTGACCCTTTCTTAGCAACCATGGTCCATTGTCCATATTCAACAATGGTCCATTGTGAATCAACAATGATCTATTGTCCAAATACCTAACAATGGCCCGTTGCTATGCGACAGTGTTCCATTGGTCCGTTGCCTAGCAACCGTTGTCGGGTGACCCTTGCTTAGCAGCCATGGTCCATTGTCCATATTCAACATTGGTCCATTGTGAATCAACAATGGTCCATTGTCCAAATACCTATCAACGGCCCGTTGCTAGGAGACAGTGTTCCATTGGTCCGTTGCCTAGCAACCATTGTCGGGTGACCCTTGCTTAGCAACCATGGTCCATTGTCCATATTCAACAATGGTCCATTGTGAATCAACAATGGTCCATTGTGCAAATACCTAACAATGGTCCGTTGCTAGGCGACAGTGTTCCATTGGTCCGTTGCCTAGCAACCGTTGTCGGGTGACCCTTGCTTAGCAACCATGGTCCATTGTCCATATTCAACAATGGTCCATTGTGAATCAACAATGGTCAATTGTCCAAATACCTAACAATGGCCCGTTGCTAGGCGAAAGTTTTCCATTGGTCCGTTGCCTAGCAACCGTTGTCGGGTGACCCTTGCTTAGCAACCATGGTCCAATGTCCATATTCAACAATGGTCCATTGTGAATCAACAATGGTCCATTGTCCAAATACCTAACAATGGCCCGTTGCTAGGCGACAGTGTTCCATTGGTCCGTTGCCTAGCAACCGTTGTCTGGTGACCCTTGCTTAGCAACCATGGTCCATTGTCCATATATTAAACAATGGTCCATTGTGAATCAACAATGGTCCATTGTCCAAATACCTAACAATGGACCGTTGCTAGGTGACAGTGTTCCATCGGTCCGTTGCCTAGCAACCGTTGTCGGGTGACCCTTGCTTAGCAACCATGGTCCTTTGTCCATATTCAACAATGGTCCATTGTGAATCAACAATGGTCCATTGTCCAAATACCTAACAACGGCCCGTTGCTAGGCGATAGTGTTCCATTGGTCCGTTGCCTAGCAGCCATTGTCGGGTGACTCTTGCTTAGCAACCATGGTCCATTGTCCATACTCAACAATGGTCCATTGTGAATAAACAATGGTCCATTGTCCAAATACCTAACAACGGCCCGTTGCTAGGCGACAGTGTTCCATCGGCCCGTTGCCTAGCAACCGTTGTCGGGTGACCCTTGCTTAGCAACCATGGTCCATTGTCCATATTCAACAATGGTCCATTGTGAATCAACAATGGTCCATTGACCAAATACCTAAAAATGGCCTGTTGCTATGCGACAGTGTTCCATTGGTCCGTTGCCTAGCAACCGTTGTCGGGTGACCCTTGCTTAGCAACCATGGTCCATTGTCCATATTCAACAATGGTCCATTGTGAATCAACAATGGTCCATTGTCCAAATACCTATCAACGGCCCGTTGCTAGGAGACAGTGTTCCATTGGTCCGTTGCCTAGCAACCGTTGTCGGGTGACTCTTGCTTAGCAACCATGGTCCATTGTCCATATTCAACAATGGTCCATTGTGAATCAACAATGGTCTATTGTCCAAATACCTAATAATAACCCGTTGCTAGGAGACAGTGTTCCATTGGTCCGTTGCCTAGCAACAATTGTCGGGTGACCCTTGCTTAGCAACCATGGTCCATTGTCCAAATTCAACAATGGTCCATTGTGAATCAACAATGGTCCATTGTGCAAATACCTAACAATGGCCCGTTGCTAGGCGACAGTGTTCCATTGGTCCGTTGCCTAGCAACCATTGTCGGGTGACCCTTGCTTAGCAACCATGGTCCATTGTCCATATATTAAACAATGGTCCATTGTGAATCAACAATGGTCCATTGTCCAAATACCTAACAATGGCCCGTTGCTAGGCGACAGTTTTCCATTGGTTCGTGTCCTAGCAACCGTTGTCGGGTGACCCTTGCTTAGCAACCATGGTCCAATGTCCATATTCAACAATGGTCCATTTTGAATCAACAATGGTCCATTGTCCAAATACCTAACAATGGCCCTTTGCTAGGCGACAGTGTTCCATTGGTCCGTTGCCTAGCAACCATTGTCGGGTGACCCTTGCTTAGCAACCATGGTCCATTGTCCATATATTAAACAATGGTCCATTGTGAATCAACAATGGTCCATTGTCCAAATACCTAACAATGGCCCGTTGCTAGGCGACAATGTTCCATCGGTCTGTTGCCTAGCAACCTTTGCCGGGTGACCCTTGCTTGGCAACCATGGTCCATTGTCCATATTCAACAATGGTCCATTGTGAATCAACAATGGTCCATTGTCCAAATACCTAACAATGGCCTGTTGCTATGCGACAGTGTTCCATTGGTCCGTTGCTTAGCAACCGTTGTCGGGTGACCCTTGCGTAGCAACCATGGTCCATTGTCCATATTCAACAATGGTCCATTGTGAAACAACAATGGTCCATTGTCCAAATACCTAACAATGGCCCGTTGCTAGGAGACAGTGTTCCATTGGTCCGTTGTCTAGCAACCGTTGTCGGGTGACCCTTGCTTAGCAACCATGGTCCATTGTCCATATTCAACAATGGTCCATTGTGAATCAACAATGGTCTATTGTCCAAATACCTAACAATGGCCCGTGTCTAGGCGACAGTGTTCCATTGGTCCGTTGCCTAGCAACCGTTGTCGGGTGACCCTTGCTTAGCAACCATGGTCCATTGTCCAAATTGAACAATGGTCCATTGTGAATCAACAATGGTCCATTGTGCAAATACCTAACAATGGCCCGTTGCTAGGCGACAGTGTTCCATTGGTCCGTTGCCTAGCAACCGTTGTCGGGTGATCCTTGCTTAGCAACCATGGTCCATTGTCCATATTCAACAACGGTCCATTGTGAATCAACAATGGTCAATTGTCCAAATACCTAACAATGGCCCGTTGCTAGGCGACAGTTTTCCATTGGTCCGTTGCCTAGCAACCGTTGTCGGGTGACCCTTGCTTAGCAACCATGGTCCAATGTCCATATTCAACAATGGTCCATTGTGAATCAACAATGGTCCATTGTCCAAATACCTAACAATGGCCTGTTGCTATGCGACAGTGTTCCATTGGTCCGTTGCCTAGCAACCGTTGTCGGGTGACCCTTGCTTAGCAACCATGGTCCATTGTCCATACTCAACAATGGACCATTGTGAATCAACAATGGTCCATTGTCCAAATACCTATCAACGGCCCGTTGCTAGGCGACAGTGTTCCATTGGTCCGTTGCCTAGCAACCGTTGTCGGGTGACCCTTGCTTAGCAACCATGGTCCATTGTCCATATTCAACAATGGTCCATTGTGAATCAACAATGGTCCATTGTGCAAATACCTAACAATGGCCCGTTGCTAGGCGACAGTGTTCCATTGGTCCGTTGCCTAGCAACCGTTGTCGGGTGACCCTTTCTTAGCAACCATGGTCCATTGTCCATATTCAACAATGGTCCATTGTGAATCAACAATGGTCAATTGTCCAAATACCTAACAATGGCCCGTTGCTAGGCGACAGTGTTCCATTGGTCCGTTGCCTAGCATCCGTTGTCTGGTGACGCTTGCTTAGCAACCATGGTCCATTGTCCATATATTAAACAATGGTCCATTGTGAATCAACAATGGTCCATTGTCCAAATACCTATCAACGGCCCGTTGCTAGGCGACAGTGTTCCATTGGTCCGTTGCCTAGCAACCGTTGTCGGGTGACCCTTTCTTAGCAACCATGGTCCATTGTCCATATTCAACAATGGTCCATTGTGAATCAACAATGATCTATTGTCCAAATACCTAACAATGGCCCGTTGCTATGCGACAGTGTTCCATTGGTCCGTTGCCTAGCAACCGTTGTCGGGTGACCCTTGCTTAGCAGCCATGGTCCATTGTCCATATTCAACATTGGTCCATTGTGAATCAACAATGGTCCATTGTCCAAATACCTATCAACGGCCCGTTGCTAGGAGACAGTGTTCCATTGGTCCGTTGCCTAGCAACCATTGTCGGGTGACCCTTGCTTAGCAACCATGGTCCATTGTCCATATTCAACAATGGTCCATTGTGAATCAACAATGGTCCATTGTGCAAATACCTAACAATGGTCCGTTGCTAGGCGACAGTGTTCCATTGGTCCGTTGCCTAGCAACCGTTGTCGGGTGACCCTTGCTTAGCAACCATGGTCCATTGTCCATATTCAACAATGGTCCATTGTGAATCAACAATGGTCAATTGTCCAAATACCTAACAATGGCCCGTTGCTAGGCGAAAGTTTTCCATTGGTCCGTTGCCTAGCAACCGTTGTCGGGTGACCCTTGCTTAGCAACCATGGTCCTTTGTCCATATTCAACAATGGTCCATTGTGAATCAACAATGGTCCATTGTCCAAATACCTAACAACGGCCCGTTGCTAGGCGATAGTGTTCCATTGGTCCGTTGCCTAGCAGCCATTGTCGGGTGACTCTTGCTTAGCAACCATGGTCCATTGTCCATACTCAACAATGGTCCATTGTGAATAAACAATGGTCCATTGTCCAAATACCTAACAACGGCCCGTTGCTAGGCGACAGTGTTCCATCGGCCCGTTGCCTAGCAACCGTTGTCGGGTGACCCTTGCTTAGCAACCATGGTCCATTGTCCATATTCAACAATGGTCCATTGTGAATCAACAATGGTCCATTGACCAAATACCTAAAAATGGCCTGTTGCTATGCGACAGTGTTCCATTGGTCCGTTGCCTAGCAACCGTTGTCGGGTGACCCTTGCTTAGCAACCATGGTCCATTGTCCATATTCAACAATGGTCCATTGTGAATCAACAATGGTCCATTGTCCAAATACCTATCAACGGCCCATTGCTAGGAGACAGTGTTCCATTGGTCCGTTGCCTAGCAACCGTTGTCGGGTGACTCTTGCTTAGCAACCATGGTCCATTGTCCATATTCAACAATGGTCCATTGTGAATCAACAATGGTCTATTGTCCAAATACCTAATAATAACCCGTTGCTAGGAGACAGTGTTCCATTGGTCCGTTGCCTAGCAACAATTGTCGGGTGACCCTTGCTTAGCAACCATGGTCCATTGTCCAAATTCAACAATGGTCCATTGTGAATCAACAATGGTCCATTGTGCAAATACCTAACAATGGCCCGTTGCTAGGCGACAGTGTTCCATTGGTCCGTTGCCTAGCAACCATTGTCGGGTGACCCTTGCTTAGCAACCATGGTCCATTGTCCATATATTAAACAATGGTCCATTGTGAATCAACAATGGTCCATTGTCCAAATACCTAACAATGGCCCGTTGCTAGGCGACAGTTTTCCATTGGTTCGTGTCCTAGCAACCGTTGTCGGGTGACCCTTGCTTAGCAACCATGGTCCAATGTCCATATTCAACAATGGTCCATTTTGAATCAACAATGGTCCATTGTCCAAATACCTAACAATGGCCCTTTGCTAGGCGACAGTGTTCCATTGGTCCGTTGCCTAGCAACCATTGTCGGGTGACCCTTGCTTAGCAACCATGGTCCATTGTCCATATATTAAACAATGGTCCATTGTGAATCAACAATGGTCCATTGTCCAAATACCTAACAATGGCCCGTTGCTAGGCGACAATGTTCCATCGGTCTGTTGCCTAGCAACCTTTGCCGGGTGACCCTTGCTTGGCAACCATGGTCCATTGTCCATATTCAACAATGGTCCATTGTGAATCAACAATGGTCCATTGTCCAAATACCTAACAATGGCCTGTTGCTATGCGACAGTGTTCCATTGGTCCGTTGCTTAGCAACCGTTGTCGGGTGACCCTTGCGTAGCAACCATGGTCCATTGTCCATATTCAACAATGGTCCATTGTGAAACAACAATGGTCCATTGTCCAAATACCTAACAATGGCCCGTTGCTAGGAGACAGTGTTCCATTGGTCCGTTGTCTAGCAACCGTTGTCGGGTGACCCTTGCTTAGCAACCATGGTCCATTGTCCATATTCAACAATGGTCCATTGTGAATCAACAATGGTCTATTGTCCAAATACCTAACAATGGCCCGTGTCTAGGCGACAGTGTTCCATTGGTCCGTTGCCTAGCAACCGTTGTCGGGTGACCCTTGCTTAGCAACCATGGTCCATTGTCCAAATTGAACAATGGTCCATTGTGAATCAACAATGGTCCATTGTGCAAATACCTAACAATGGCCCGTTGCTAGGCGACAGTGTTCCATTGGTCCGTTGCCTAGCAACCGTTGTCGGGTGATCCTTGCTTAGCAACCATGGTCCATTGTCCATATTCAACAACGGTCCATTGTGAATCAACAATGGTCAATTGTCCAAATACCTAACAATGGCCCGTTGCTAGGCGACAGTTTTCCATTGGTCCGTTGCCTAGCAACCGTTGTCGGGTGACCCTTGCTTAGCAACCATGGTCCAATGTCCATATTCAACAATGGTCCATTGTGAATCAACAATGGTCCATTGTCCAAATACCTAACAATGGCCTGTTGCTATGCGACAGTGTTCCATTGGTCCGTTGCCTAGCAACCGTTGTCGGGTGACCCTTGCTTAGCAACCATGGTCCATTGTCCATACTCAACAATGGACCATTGTGAATCAACAATGGTCCATTGTCCAAATACCTATCAACGGCCCGTTGCTAGGCGACAGTGTTCCATTGGTCCGTTGCCTAGCAACCGTTGTCGGGTGACCCTTGCTTAGCAACCATGGTCCATTGTCCATATTCAACAATGGTCCATTGTGAATCAACAATGGTCCATTGTGCAAATACCTAACAATGGCCCGTTGCTAGGCGACAGTGTTCCATTGGTCCGTTGCCTAGCAACCGTTGTCGGGTGACCCTTTCTTAGCAACCATGGTCCATTGTCCATATTCAACAATGGTCCATTGTGAATCAACAATGGTCAATTGTCCAAATACCTAACAATGGCCCGTTGCTAGGCGACAGTGTTCCATTGGTCCGTTGCCTAGCATCCGTTGTCTGGTGACGCTTGCTTAGCAACCATGGTCCATTGTCCATATATTAAACAATGGTCCATTGTGAATCAACAATGGTCCATTGTCCAAATACCTAACAATGGACCGTTGCTAGGTGACAGTGTTCCATTGGTCCGTTGCCTAGCAACCATTGTCGGGTGACCCTTGCTTAGCAACCATGGTCCATTGTCCAAATTCAACAATGGTCCATTGTGAATCAACAATGGTCCATTGTGCAAATACCTAACAATGGCCCGTTGCTAGGCGACAGTGTTCCATTGGTCCGTTGCCTAGCAACCGTTGTCGGGTGACCCTTTCTTAGCAACCATGGTCCATTGTCCATATTCAACAATGGTCCATTGTGAATCAACAATGGTCAATTGTCCAAATACCTAACAATGGCCCGTTGCTAGGCGACAGTGTTCCATTGGTCCGTTGCCTAGCAACCGTTGTCGGGTGACCCTTTCTTAGCAACCATGGTCCATTGTCCATATTCAACAATGGTCCATTGTGAATCAACAATGGTCCATTGTTTAAATACCTAACAACGGCCCGTTGCTAGGCGACAGTGTTCCATTGTTCCGTTGCCTAGCAACCATTGTCGGGTGACCCTTGCAAAGCAACCATGGTCCATTGTCCATATTCAACAATGGTCCATTGTGAATCAACAATAGTCCATTGTCCAAATACCTATCAACGGCCCGTTGCTAGGCGACAGTTTTCCATTGGTCCGTTGCCTAGCAACCGTTGTCGGGTGACCCTTGCTTAGCAACCATAGTCCATTGTCCATATTCAACAATGGTTCATTGTGAATCAACAATGGTCCATTGTCCAAATACCTAACAACGGCCCGTTGCTAGGCGACAGTGTTCCATTGGTCCGTTGCCTAGCAACCGTTGTCGGGTGACCCTTGCTTAGCAACCATAGTCCATTGTCCATATTCAACAATGGTTCATTGTGAATCAACAATGGTCCATTGTCCAAATACCTAACAACGGCCCGTTGCTAGGCGACAGTGTTCCATTGATCCGTTGCCTAGCATCCATTGTCGGGTGACCCTTGCTTAGCAACCATGGTCCATTGTCCATATTCAACAATGGTCCATTGTCCAAATACCTAACAATGGCCCGTTGCTAGGTGACAGTGTTCCATTGTTCCGTTGCCTAGCAACCATTGTCGGGTGACCCTTGCTTAGCAACCATGGTCCATTGTCCATATTCAATAATGGTCCATTGTGAATCAACAATGGTCTATTGTCCAAATACCTAACAACGGCCCGTTGCTAGGCGACAGTGTTCCATTGTTCCGTTGACTAGCAACCGTTGTCGGGTGACCCTTGCTTAGCAACCATAGTCCATTGTCCATATTCAACAATGGTTCATTGTGAATCAACAATGGTCCATTGTCCAAATACCTAACAACGGCCCGTTGCTAGGCGACAGTGTTCCATTGGTCCGTTGCCTAGCAACCGTTGTCGGGTGACCCTTGCTTAGCAACCGTGGTCCATTGTCCATATTCAACAATGGTCCATTGTGAATCAACAATGGTCCATTGTCCAAATACCTAACAATGGCCCGTTGCTAGGCGACAGTGTTCCATTGGTCCGTTGCCTAGCAACCGTTGTCGGGTGACCCTTGCTTAGCAACCGTGGTCCATTGTCCATATTCAACAATGGTCCATTGTGAATCAACAATGGTCCATCGTCCAAATACCTAACAACGGCCCGTTGCTAGGCGACAGTGTTCCATTGATCCGTTGCCTAGCATCCGTTGTCGGGTGACCCTTGCTTAGCAACCATGGTCCATTGTCCATATTCAACAATGGTCCATTGTCCAAATACCTAACAATGGCCCGTTGCTAGGCGACAGTGTTCCATTGTTCCGTTGCCTAGCAACCGTTGTCGGGTGACCCTTGCTTAGCAACCATGGTCCATTGTCCATATTCAACAATGGTCCATTGTGAATCAACAATGGTCTATTGTCCAAATACCTAACAATGGCCCGTTGCTAGGCGACAGTGTTCAATTCTTCCGTTACCTAGCAACCGCTGTCAGGTGACCCTTGCTTAGCAACCATAGTCCATTGTCCATATTCAACAATGGTCCATTGTGAATCAACAATGGTCTATTGTCCAAATACCTAACAATGGCCCATTGCTAGGCGACAGTGTTCCATTGGTCCGTTGCCTAGTAACCGTTGTCGAGTGACCCTTGCTTAGCAAACATGGTCCATTGTCCATATTCAACAATGGTCCATTGTGAATCAACAATGGTCCATTGTCCAAATACCTAACAACGGCCCGTTGCTAGGCGACAGTGTTCTATTGATCCGTTGCCTAGCAACCATTGTCAGGTGACCCTTGCTTAGCAACCGTGGTCCATTGTCCATATTCAACAATGGTCCATTGTGAATCAACAATGGTCCATTGTCCAAATACCTAACAATGGCCCGTTGCTAGGCGACAGTGTTCCATTGGTCCGTTGCCTAGCAACCGTTGTCGGGTGACCCTTGCTTAGCAACCGTGGTCCATTCTCCTTATTCAACAATGGTCCATTGTGAATCAACAATGGTCCATTGTCCAAATACCTAACAATGGCCCTTTGCTAGGCGACAGTGTTCCATTGTTCCGTTGCCTAGCAACCATTGTCGGGTGACCCTTGCTTGGCAACCATGGTCCATTGTCCATATTCAACAATGGTCCATTGTGAATCAACAATGGTCCATCGTCCAAATACCTAACAACGGCCCGTTGCTAGGCGACAGTGTTCCATTGATCCGTTGCCTAGCATCCGTTGTCGGGTGACCCTTGCTTAGCAACCATGGTCCATTGTCCATATTCAACAATGGTCCATTGTGAATCAACAATGGTCCATTGTCCAAATACCTAACAATGGCCCGTTGCTAGGCGACAGTGTTCCATTGGTCCGTTGCCTAGCAACCGTTGTCGGGTGACCCTTGCTTAGCAACCATGGTCCATTGTCCATATTCAACAATGGTCCATTGTGAATAAACAATGGTCCATTGTCCAAATACCTAACAACGGCCCGTTGCTAGGCGACAGTGTTCCATCGGCCCGTTGCCTAGCAACCGTTGTCGGGTGACCCTTGCTTAGCAACCATGGTCCTTTGTCCATATTCAACAATGGTCCATTGTGAATCAACAATGGTCCATTGTCCAAATACCTAACAACGTCCCGTTGCTAGGCGACAGTGTTCCATTGGTCCGTTGCCTAGCAACCGTTGTCGAGTGACCTTTGCTTAGCAACCATGGTCCATTGTCCATATTCAACAATGGTCCATTGTGAATCAACAATGGTCCATTGTCCAAATACCTAACAACGTCCCGTTGCTAGGCGACAGTGTTCCATCGGCCCGTTGCCTAGCAACCGTTGTCGGGTGACCCTTGCTTAGCAACCATGGTCCTTTGTCCATATTCAACAATGGTCCATTGTGAATCAACAATGGTCCATTGTCCAAATACCTAACAACGTCCCGTTGCTAGGCGACAGTGTTCCATTGGTCCATTGCCTAGCAACCGTTGTCGAGTGACCTTTGCTTAGCAACCATGGTCCATTGTCCATATTCAACAATGGTCCATTGTGAATCAACAATGTTCCATTGTCCAAATACCTAACAATGGCCCGTTGCTAGGCGACAGTGTTCCATTGGTCCATTGCCTAGCAACCGTTGTCGGGAGACCCCTGCTTAGCAACCATGGTCCATGGTCCATATTCAACAATGGTCCATTGTGAATCAACAATGGTCCATTGTCCAAATACCTAACAATGGCCCGTTGCTAGGCGACAGTTTTCTATTGGTCCGTTGCCTAGCAACCGTTGTCGGGTGACCCTTGCTTAGCCACCATGGTCCATTGTCCATATTCAACAATGGTCCATTGTGAATCAACAATGGTCCATTGTCCAAATACCTAACAACAGCCCGTTGCTAGGCGATAGAGTTCCATCGGCCCGTTGCCTAGCAACCGTTGTCGGGTGACCCTTGCTTAGCAACCATGGTCCTTTGTCCATATTCAACAATGGTCCATTGTGAATCAACAATGGTCCATTGTCCAAATACCTAACAATGGCCCGTTCCTAGGCGACAGTGTTCCATTGGTCCGTTGCCTAGCAACCGTTGTCGTGTGACCCTTGCTTAGCAGCCATGGTCCATTGTCCATATTCAACAATGGTACATTGTGAATCAACAATGGTCCATTGTCTAAATACCTAACAACGGCCCGTTGCTAGGCAACAGTGTTCCATTGGTCCGTTGCCTAGCAACCATTGTCGGGTGACCCTTGCTTAGCAACCATGGTCCATTGTCCATATTCAACAATAATCCATTGTGAATCAACAATGGTCCATTGTCCAAATACCTATCAACGGCCCGTTGCTAGGCGACAGTTTTCATTGGTCCGTTGCCTAGCAACCGTTGTCGGGTGACCCTTGCTTAGCAACCATGGTCCATTGTCCAAATTCAACAATGGTCCATTGTGAATCAACAATGGTCCATTGTCCAAATACCTAACAACAGCCCGTTGCTAGGCGATAGAGTTCCATCGGCCCGTTGCCTAGCAACCGTTGTCGGGTGACCCTTGCTTAGCAACCATGGTCCTTTGTCCATATTCAACAATGGTCCATTGTGAATCAACAATGGTCCATTGTCCAAATACCTAACAATGGCCCGTTCCTAGGCGACAGTGTTCCATTGGTCCGTTGCCTAGCAACCGTTGTCGTGTGACCCTTGCTTAGCAGCCATGGTCCATTGTCCATATTCAACAATGGTACATTGTGAATCAACAATGGTCCATTGTCTAAATACCTAACAACGGCCCGTTGCTAGGCAACAATGTTCCATTGGTCCGTTGCCTAGCAACCATTGTCGGGTGACCCTTGCTTAGCAACCATGGTCCATTGTCCAAATTCAACAATGGTCCATTGTGAATCAACAATGGTCCATTGTCCAAATACCTAACAATGGCCCGTTGCTTGGCGACAGTGTTCCATCGGTCCGTTGCCTAGCAACCGTTGTCGGGTGACCCTTACTTAGCAACCATGGTCCTTTGTCCATAATCAACAATGGTCCATTGTGAATCAACAATGGTCCATTGTCCAAATACCTAACAATGGCTTGTTGCTAGGCGAAAGTGTTCCATTGGTCCGTTGCCTAGCAACCGTTGTCGGGTGACCCTTGCTTAACAACCATAGTCCATTGTCCATATTCAACAATGGTCCATTGTGAATCAACAATGGTCCATTGTCCAAATACCTAACAATGGCCCGTTGCTAGGCGACAGTGTTCCATTGGTCCGTTGCCTAGCAACCGCTGTTGGGTGACCCTTGCTTAGCAACCATGGTCCATTGTCCATATTCAACAATAATCCATTGTGAATCAACAATGGTCCATTGTCCAAATACCTAACAACGGCCCGTTGCTAGGCGACAGTGTTCCATTGTTCCATTGCCTAGCAACCATTGTCGGGTGACCCTTGCTTAGCAACCATGGTCCATTGTCCATATTCAACAATGGTCCATTGTGAATCAACAATAGTCCATTGTCCAAATACCTATCAACGGCCCGTTGCTAGGCGACAGTGTTCCATTGTTCCGTTGCCTAGCAACCATTGTCGGGTGACCCTTGCTTAGCAACCATGGTCCATTGTCCATATTCAACAATGGTCCATTGTGAATCAACAATGGTCCATTGTGCAAATACCTATCAACGGCCCGTTGCTAGGCGACAGTTTTCATTGGTCCGTTGCCTAGCAACCGTTGTCGGGTGACCCTTGCTTAGCAACCATAGTCCATTGTCCATATTCAACAATGGTCCATTGTGAATCAACAATGGTCCATTGTCCAAATACCTAACAACGGCCCGTTGCTAGGCGACAGTGTTCCATTGATCCGTTGCCTAGCATCCATTGTCGGGTGACCCTTGCTTAGCAACCATGATCCATTGTCCATATTCAACATCGGTCCATTGTCCAAATACCTAACAATGGCCCGTTGCTAGGCGACAGTGTTCCATTGTTCCGTTGCCTAGCAACCATTGTCGGGTGACCCTTGCTTAGCAACCATGGTCCATTGTCCATATTCAACAATGGTCCATTGTGAATCAACAATGGTCTATTGTCCAAATACCTAACAACGGCCCGTTGCTAGGCGACAGTGTTCCATTGTTCCGTTGACTAGCAACCGTTGTCGGGTGACCCTTGCTTAGCAACCATAGTCCATTGTCCATATTCAACAATGGTTCATTGTGAATCAACAATGGTCCATTGTCCAAATACCTAACAACGTCCCGTTGCTAGGCGACAGTGTTCCATTGGTCCGTTGCCTAGCAACCGTTGTCGGGTGACCCTTGCTTAGCAACCGTGGTCCATTGTCCATATTCAACAATGGTCCATTGTGAATCAACAATGGTCCATTGTCCAAATACCTAACAATGGCCCGTTGCTAGGCGACAGTGTTCCATTGGTCCGTTGCCTAGCAACCATTGTCGGGTGACCCTTGCTTAGCAACCGTGGTCCATTGTCCATATTCAACAATGGTCCATTGTGAATCAACAATGGTCCATTGTCCAAATACCTAACAACGTCCCGTTGCTAGGCGACAGTGTTCCATTGGTCCGTTGCCTAGCAACCGTTGTCGGGTGACCCTTGCTTAGCAACCGTGGTCCATTGTCCATATTCAACAATTTTCCATTGTGAATCAACAATGGTCCATCGTCCAAATACCTAACAACGGCCAGTTGCTAGGCGACAGTGTTCCATTGATCCGTTGCATAGCATCCGTTGTCGGGTGACCCTTGCTTAGCAACCATGGTCCATTGTCCATATTCAACAATGGTCCATTGTCCAAATACCTAACAATGGCCCGTTGCTAGGCGACAGTGTTCCATTGTTCCGTTGCCTAGCAACCGTTGTCGGGTGACCCTTGCTTAGCAACCATGGTCCATTGTCCATATTCAACAATGGTCCATTGTGAATCAACAATGGTCTATTGTCCAAATACCTAACAACGTCCCGTTGCTAGGCGACAGTGTTCCATTGGTCCATTGCCTAGCAACCGTTGTCGAGTGACCTTTGCTTAGCAACCATGGTCCATTGTCCATATTCAACAATGGTCCATTGTGAATCAACAATGGTCCATTGTCCAAATACCTAACAATAGCCCGTTGCTAGGCGACAGTGTTCCATTGGTCCATTGCCTAGCAACCGTTGTCGGGTGACCCTTGCTTAGCAACCGTGGTCCATTGTCCATATTCAACAATGGTCCATTGTGAATCAACAATGGTCCATTGTCCAAATACCTAACAACGTCCCGTTGCTAGGCGACAGTGTTCCATTGGTCCGTTGCCTAGCAACCATTGTCGGGTGACCCTTGCTTAGCAACCGTGGTCCATTGTCCATATTCAACAATGGTCCATTGTGAATCAACAATGGTCCATCGTCCAAATACCTAACAACGGCCCGTTGCTAGGCGACAGTGTTCCATTGGTCCGTTGCCTAGCAACCGTTGTCGGGTGACCCTTGCTTAGCAACCATGGTCCATTGTCCATATTCAACAATGGTCCATTGTGAATCAACAATGGTCCATTGTCCAAATACCTAACAACGTCCCGTTGCTAGGCGACAGTGTTCCATTGGTCCGTTGCCTAGCAACCGTTGTCGAGTGACCTTTGCTTAGCAACCATGGTCCATTGTCCATATTCAACAATGGTCCATTGTGAATCAACAATGGTCCATTGTCCAAATACCTAACAATGGCCCGTTGCTAGGCGACAGTGTTCCATTGGTCCGTTGCCTAGCAACCGTTGTCGGGTGACCCTTGCTTAGCAACCATGGTCCTTTGTCCATATTCAACAATGGTCCATTGTGAATCAACAATGGTCCATTGTCCAAATACCTAACAACGTCCCGTTGCTAGGCGACAGTGTTCCATTGGTCCATTGCCTAGCAACCGTTGTCGAGTGACCTTTGCTTAGCAACCATGGTCCATTGTCCATATTCAACAATGGTCCATTGTGAATCAACAATGTTCCATTGTCCAAATACCTAACAATGGCCCGTTGCTAGGCGACAGTGTTCCATTGGTCCATTGCCTAGCAACCGTTGTCGGGAGACCCCTGCTTAGCAACCATGGTCCATGGTCCATATTCAACAATGGTCCATTGTGAATCAACAATGGTCCATTGTCCAAATACCTAACAATGGCCCGTTGCTAGGCGACAGTGTTCCATTAGTCCGTTGCCTAGCAACCGTTGTCTGGTGACCCTTGCTTAGCAACAATGGTCCATTGTCCAAATACCTAACAATGGCCCGTTGCTAGGCGACAGTCGGGTGACCCTTGCTTAGCCACCATGGTCCATTGTCCATATTCAACAATGGTCCATTGTGAATCAACAATGGTCCATTGTCCAAATACCTAACAACAGCCCGTTGCTAGGCGATAGTGTTCCATCGGCCCGTTGCCTAGCAACCGTTGTCGGGTGACCCTTGCTTAGCAACCATGGTCCTTTGTCCATATTCAACAATGGTCCATTGTGAATCAACAATGGTCCATTGTCCAAATACCTAACAATGGCCCGTTCCTAGGCGACAGTGTTCCATTGGTCCGTTGCCTAGCAACCGTTGTCGTGTGACCCTTGCTTAGCAGCCATGGTCCATTGTCCATATTCAACAATGGTACATTGTGAATCAACAATGGTCCATTGTCTAAATACCTAACAACGGCCCGTTGCTAGGCAACAGTGTTCCATTGGTCCGTTGCCTAGCAACCATTGTCGGGTGACCCTTGCTTAGCAACCATGGTCCATTGTCCATATTCAACAATGGTCCATTGTGAATCAACAATGGTCCATTGTCCAAATACCTAACAATGGCCCGTTGCTAGGCGACAGTGTTCCATTGGTCCGTTGCCTAGCAACCGTTGTCAGGTGACCCTTGCTTAGCAACCATGGTCCATTGTCCATATTCAACAATGGTCCATTGTGAATCAACAATGGTCCATTGTCCAAATACCTAACAACGGCCCGTTGCTAGGCGATAGTGTTCCATTGGTCCGTTGCCTAGCAACCGTTGTCGGGTGACCCTTGCTTAGCAACCATGGTCCATTGTCCATATTCAAGAATGGTCCATTGTGAATCAACGATGGTCCATTGTCCAAATACCTAACAATGGCCCGTTGCTAGGCGACAGTGTTCCATTGGTCCGTTGCCTAGCAACCATTGTCGGGTGACCCTTGCTTAGCAAACATGGTCCATTGTCCATATTCAACAATAATCCATTGTGAATCAACAATGGTCCATTGTCCAAATACCTATCAACGGCCCGTTACTAGGCGACAGTGTTCCATCGGTCCGTTGCCTAGCAACCGTTGTCGGTTGACCCTTGCTTAGCAACCATGGTCCTTTGTCCATAATCAACAATGGTCCATTGTGAATCAACAATGGTCCATTGTTCAAATACCTAACAATGGCTTGTTGCTAGGCGAAAGTGTTCCATTGGTCCGTTGCCTAGCAACCATTGTCGGGTGACCCTTGCTTAACAACCATAGTCCATTGTCCATATTCAACAATGGTCCATTGTGAATCAACAATGGTCCATTGTCCAAATACCTAACAATGGCCCGTTGCTAGGCGACAGTGTTCCATTGGTCCGTTGCCTAGCAACCGCTGTTGGGTGACCCTTGCTTAGCAACCATGGTCCATTGTCCATATTCAACAATGGTCCATTGTGAATCAACAATGGTCCATTGTCCAAATACCTAACAACGGCCCGTTGCTAGGCGACAGTGTTCCATTGGCCCGTTGCCTAGCAACCGTTGTCGGGTGACCCTTACTTAGCAACCATGGTCCTTTGTCCATATTCAACAATGGTCCATTGTGAATCAACAATGGTCCATTGTCCAAATACCTAACAACGGCCCGCTGCTAGGCGACAGTGTTCCATCGGTCTGTTGCCTAGCAACCTTTGTCGGGTCACCCTTGCTTAGCAACCATGGTCCATTGTCCATATTTAACAATGGTCCATTGTGAATCAACAATGGTCCATTGTCCAAATACCTAACAATGGCCCGTTGCTAGGCGACAGTGTTCCATTGGTCCGTTGCCTAGCAACCATTGTCGGGTGACCCTTGCTTAGCAACCATGGTCCATTGTCCATATTCAACAATGGTTCATTGTGAATCAACATTGGTCCATTGTCCAAATACCTAACAACGGCCCGTTGCTAGGCGACAGTGTTCCATTGGTCCCTTGCCTAGCAACCATTGTCGGGTGACCCTTGCTTAGCAACCATGGTCCATTGTCCATATTCAACAATGGTCCATTGTGAATCAACAATGGTCCATTGTCCAAATACCTAACAACGGCCCGTTGCTAGGCGACAGTTTTCCATTGGTCTGTTGCCTAGCAACTGTTGTCGGGTGACCCTTGCTTAGCAACCATGGTCCATTGTCCATATTCAACAATGGTCCATTGTGAATCAACAATGGTCCATTGTCCAAATACCTAACAATGGCCCGTTGCTAGGCGACAGTGTTCCATTGGTCCGTTGCCTAGCAACCGTCGTCTGTTGACCCTTGCTTAGCAACCATGGTCCATTGTCCATATTCAACAATGGTCCATTGTGAATCAACAATGGTCCATTGTCCAAATACCTATCAATGGCCCGTTGCTAGGCGACAGTGTTCCATTGGTCCATTGCCTAGCAACCGTTGTCGGGTGACCCTTGCTTAGCAACCATGGTCCATTTTCCATATTCAACAATGGTCCATTGTGAATCAACAATGGTCCATTGTCCAAATACCTAACAACGGCCCGTTGCTAGGCGACAGTGTTCCATCGGCCCGTTGCCTAGCAACCGTTGTCGGGTGACCCTTGCTTAGCAACCATGGTCCTTTGTCCATATTCATCAATGGTCCATTGTGAATCAACAATGGTCCATTGTCCAAATACCTAACAACGTCCCGTTGCTAGGCGACAGTGTTCCATTGGTCCGTTGCCTAGCAACCGTTGTCGAGTGACCTTTGCTTAGCAACCATGGTCCATTGTCCATATTCAACAATGGTCCATTGTGAATCAACAATGGTCCATTGTCCAAATACCTAACAATGGCCCGTTGCTAGGCGACAGTGTTCCATTGGTCCGTTGCCTAGCAACCGTTGTCGGGTGACCCTTGCTTAGCAACCATAGTCCATTGTCCATATTCAACAATGGTCCATTGTGAATCAACAATGGTCCATTGTCCAAATACCTATCAACGGCCCGTTGCTAGGCGACAGTTTTCATTGGTCCGTTGCCTAGCAACCGTTGTCGGGTGACCCTTGCTTAGCAACCATGGTCCATTGTCCAAATTCAACAATGGTCCATTGTGAATCAACAATGGTCCATTGTCCAAATACCTAACAACAGCCCGTTGCTAGGCGATAGAGTTCCATCGGCCCGTTGCCTAGCAACCGTTGTCGGGTGACCCTTGCTTAGCAACCATGGTCCATTGTCCATATTCAACAATGGTCCATTGTGAATCAACAATGGTCCATTGTGCAAATACCTATCAACGGCCCGTTGCTAGGCGACAGTTTTCATTGGTCCGTTGCCTAGCAACCGTTGTCGGGTGACCCTTGCTTAGCAACCATAGTCCATTGTCCATATTCAACAATGGTCCATTGTGAATCAACAATGGTCCATTGTCCAAATACCTAACAACGGCCCGTTGCTAGGCGACAGTGTTCCATTGATCCGTTGCCTAGCATCCATTGTCGGGTGACCCTTGCTTAGCAACCATGATCCATTGTCCATATTCAACATCGGTCAATTGTCCAAATACCTAACAATGGCCCGTTGCTAGGCGACAGTGTTCCATTGTTCCGTTGCCTAGCAACCATTGTCGGGTGACCCTTGCTTAGCAACCATGGTCCATTGTCCATATTCAACAATGGTCCATTGTGAATCAACAATGGTCTATTGTCCAAATACCTAACAACGGCCCGTTGCTAGGCGACAGTGTTCCATTGTTCCGTTGACTAGCAACCGTTGTCGGGTGACCCTTGCTTAGCAACCATAGTCCATTGTCCATATTCAACAATGGTTCATTGTGAATCAACAATGGTCCATTGTCCAAATACCTAACAACGTCCCGTTGCTAGGCGACAGTGTTCCATTGGTCCGTTGCCTAGCAACCGTTGTCGGGTGACCCTTGCTTAGCAACCGTGGTCCATTGTCCATATTCAACAATGGTCCATTGTGAATCAACAATGGTCCATTGTCCAAATACCTAACAATGGCCCGTTGCTAGGCGACAGTGTTCCATTGGTCCGTTGCCTAGCAACCATTGTCGGGTGACCCTTGCTTAGCAACCGTGGTCCATTGTCCATATTCAACAATGGTCCATTGTGAATCAACAATGGTCCATTGTCCAAATACCTAACAACGTCCCGTTGCTAGGCGACAGTGTTCCATTGGTCCGTTGCCTAGCAACCGTTGTCGGGTGACCCTTGCTTAGCAACCGTGGTCCATTGTCCATATTCAACAATTTTCCATTGTGAATCAACAATGGTCCATCGTCCAAATACCTAACAACGGCCAGTTGCTAGGCGACAGTGTTCCATTGATCCGTTGCATAGCATCCGTTGTCGGGTGACCCTTGCTTAGCAACCATGGTCCATTGTCCATATTCAACAATGGTCCATTGTCCAAATACCTAACAATGGCCCGTTGCTAGGCGACAGTGTTCCATTGTTCCGTTGCCTAGCAACCGTTGTCGGGTGACCCTTGCTTAGCAACCATGGTCCATTGTCCATATTCAACAATGGTCCATTGTGAATCAACAATGGTCTATTGTCCAAATACCTAACAACGTCCCGTTGCTAGGCGACAGTGTTCCATTGGTCCATTGCCTAGCAACCGTTGTCGAGTGACCTTTGCTTAGCAACCATGGTCCATTGTCCATATTCAACAATGGTCCATTGTGAATCAACAATGGTCCATTGTCCAAATACCTAACAATAGCCCGTTGCTAGGCGACAGTGTTCCATTGGTCCATTGCCTAGCAACCGTTGTCGGGTGACCCTTGCTTAGCAACCGTGGTCCATTGTCCATATTCAACAATGGTCCATTGTGAATCAACAATGGTCCATTGTCCAAATACCTAACAACGTCCCGTTGCTAGGCGACAGTGTTCCATTGGTCCGTTGCCTAGCAACCATTGTCGGGTGACCCTTGCTTAGCAACCGTGGTCCATTGTCCATATTCAACAATGGTCCATTGTGAATCAACAATGGTCCATCGTCCAAATACCTAACAACGGCCCGTTGCTAGGCGACAGTGTTCCATTGATCCGTTGCCTAGCATCCGTTATCGGGTGACCCTTGCTTAGCAACCATGGTCCATTGTCCATATTCAACAATGGTCCATTGTGAATCAACAATGGTCCATTGTCCAAATACCTAACAATGGCCCGTTGCTAGGCGACAGTGTTCCATTGGTCCGTTGCCTAGCAACCGTTGTCGGGTGACCCTTGCTTAGCAACCATGGTCCATTGTCCATATTCAACAATGGTCCATTGTGAATCAACAATGGTCCATTGTCCAAATACCTAACAACGTCCCGTTGCTAGGCGACAGTGTTCCATTGGTCCGTTGCCTAGCAACCGTTGTCGAGTGACCTTTGCTTAGCAACCATGGTCCATTGTCCATATTCAACAATGGTCCATTGTGAATCAACAATGGTCCATTGTCCAAATACCTAACAATGGCCCGTTGCTAGGCGACAGTGTTCCATTGGTCCGTTGCCTAGCAACCGTTGTCGGGTGACCCTTGCTTAGCAACCATGGTCCTTTGTCCATATTCAACAATGGTCCATTGTGAATCAACAATGGTCCATTGTCCAAATACCTAACAACGTCCCGTTGCTAGGCGACAGTGTTCCATTGGTCCATTGCCTAGCAACCGTTGTCGAGTGACCTTTGCTTAGCAACCATGGTCCATTGTCCATATTCAACAATGGTCCATTGTGAATCAACAATGTTCCATTGTCCAAATACCTAACAATGGCCCGTTGCTAGGCGACAGTGTTCCATTGGTCCATTGCCTAGCAACCGTTGTCGGGAGACCCCTGCTTAGCAACCATGGTCCATGGTCCATATTCAACAATGGTCCATTGTGAATCAACAATGGTCCATTGTCCAAATACCTAACAATGGCCCGTTGCTAGGCGACAGTGTTCCATTAGTCCGTTGCCTAGCAACCGTTGTCTGGTGACCCTTGCTTAGCAACAATGGTCCATTGTCCAAATACCTAACAATGGCCCGTTGCTAGGCGACAGTCGGGTGACCCTTGCTTAGCCACCATGGTCCATTGTCCATATTCAACAATGGTCCATTGTGAATCAACAATGGTCCATTGTCCAAATACCTAACAACAGCCCGTTGCTAGGCGATAGTGTTCCATCGGCCCGTTGCCTAGCAACCGTTGTCGGGTGACCCTTGCTTAGCAACCATGGTCCTTTGTCCATATTCAACAATGGTCCATTGTGAATCAACAATGGTCCATTGTCCAAATACCTAACAATGGCCCGTTCCTAGGCGACAGTGTTCCATTGGTCCGTTGCCTAGCAACCGTTGTCGTGTGACCCTTGCTTAGCAGCCATGGTCCATTGTCCATATTCAACAATGGTACATTGTGAATCAACAATGGTCCATTGTCTAAATACCTAACAACGGCCCGTTGCTAGGCAACAGTGTTCCATTGGTCCGTTGCCTAGCAACCATTGTCGGGTGACCCTTGCTTAGCAACCATGGTCCATTGTCCATATTCAACAATGGTCCATTGTGAATCAACAATGGTCCATTGTCCAAATACCTAACAATGGCCCGTTGCTAGGCGACAGTGTTCCATTGGTCCGTTGCCTAGCAACCGTTGTCAGGTGACCCTTGCTTAGCAACCATGGTCCATTGTCCATATTCAACAATGGTCCATTGTGAATCAACAATGGTCCATTGTCCAAATACCTAACAACGGCCCGTTGCTAGGCGATAGTGTTCCATTGGTCCGTTGCCTAGCAACCGTTGTCGGGTGACCCTTGCTTAGCAACCATGGTCCATTGTCCATATTCAAGAATGGTCCATTGTGAATCAACGATGGTCCATTGTCCAAATACCTAACAATGGCCCGTTGCTAGGCGACAGTGTTCCATTGGTCCGTTGCCTAGCAACCATTGTCGGGTGACCCTTGCTTAGCAAACATGGTCCATTGTCCATATTCAACAATAATCCATTGTGAATCAACAATGGTCCATTGTCCAAATACCTATCAACGGCCCGTTACTAGGCGACAGTGTTCCATCGGTCCGTTGCCTAGCAACCGTTGTCGGTTGACCCTTGCTTAGCAACCATGGTCCTTTGTCCATAATCAACAATGGTCCATTGTGAATCAACAATGGTCCATTGTTCAAATACCTAACAATGGCTTGTTGCTAGGCGAAAGTGTTCCATTGGTCCGTTGCCTAGCAACCATTGTCGGGTGACCCTTGCTTAACAACCATAGTCCATTGTCCATATTCAACAATGGTCCATTGTGAATCAACAATGGTCCATTGTCCAAATACCTAACAATGGCCCGTTGCTAGGCGACAGTGTTCCATTGGTCCGTTGCCTAGCAACCGCTGTTGGGTGACCCTTGCTTAGCAACCATGGTCCATTGTCCATATTCAACAATGGTCCATTGTGAATCAACAATGGTCCATTGTCCAAATACCTAACAACGGCCCGTTGCTAGGCGACAGTGTTCCATTGGCCCGTTGCCTAGCAACCGTTGTCGGGTGACCCTTACTTAGCAACCATGGTCCTTTGTCCATATTCAACAATGGTCCATTGTGAATCAACAATGGTCCATTGTCCAAATACCTAACAACGGCCCGCTGCTAGGCGACAGTGTTCCATCGGTCTGTTGCCTAGCAACCTTTGTCGGGTCACCCTTGCTTAGCAACCATGGTCCATTGTCCATATTTAACAATGGTCCATTGTGAATCAACAATGGTCCATTGTCCAAATACCTAACAATGGCCCGTTGCTAGGCGACAGTGTTCCATTGGTCCGTTGCCTAGCAACCATTGTCGGGTGACCCTTGCTTAGCAACCATGGTCCATTGTCCATATTCAACAATGGTTCATTGTGAATCAACATTGGTCCATTGTCCAAATACCTAACAACGGCCCGTTGCTAGGCGACAGTGTTCCATTGGTCCCTTGCCTAGCAACCATTGTCGGGTGACCCTTGCTTAGCAACCATGGTCCATTGTCCATATTCAACAATGGTCCATTGTGAATCAACAATGGTCCATTGTCCAAATACCTAACAACGGCCCGTTGCTAGGCGACAGTTTTCCATTGGTCTGTTGCCTAGCAACTGTTGTCGGGTGACCCTTGCTTAGCAACCATGGTCCATTGTCCATATTCAACAATGGTCCATTGTGAATCAACAATGGTCCATTGTCCAAATACCTAACAATGGCCCGTTGCTAGGCGACAGTGTTCCATTGGTCCGTTGCCTAGCAACCGTCGTCTGTTGACCCTTGCTTAGCAACCATGGTCCATTGTCCATATTCAACAATGGTCCATTGTGAATCAACAATGGTCCATTGTCCAAATACCTATCAATGGCCCGTTGCTAGGCGACAGTGTTCCATTGGTCCATTGCCTAGCAACCGTTGTCGGGTGACCCTTGCTTAGCAACCATGGTCCATTTTCCATATTCAACAATGGTCCATTGTGAATCAACAATGGTCCATTGTCCAAATACCTAACAACGGCCCGTTGCTAGGCGACAGTGTTCCATCGGCCCGTTGCCTAGCAACCGTTGTCGGGTGACCCTTGCTTAGCAACCATGGTCCTTTGTCCATATTCATCAATGGTCCATTGTGAATCAACAATGGTCCATTGTCCAAATACCTAACAACGTCCCGTTGCTAGGCGACAGTGTTCCATTGGTCCGTTGCCTAGCAACCGTTGTCGAGTGACCTTTGCTTAGCAACCATGGTCCATTGTCCATATTCAACAATGGTCCATTGTGAATCAACAATGGTCCATTGTCCAAATACCTAACAATGGCCCGTTGCTAGGCGACAGTGTTCCATTGGTCCGTTGCCTAGCAACCGTTGTCGGGTGACCCTTGCTTAGCAACCATAGTCCATTGTCCATATTCAACAATGGTCCATTGTGAATCAACAATGGTCCATTGTCCAAATACCTATCAACGGCCCGTTGCTAGGCGACAGTTTTCATTGGTCCGTTGCCTAGCAACCGTTGTCGGGTGACCCTTGCTTAGCAACCATGGTCCATTGTCCAAATTCAACAATGGTCCATTGTGAATCAACAATGGTCCATTGTCCAAATACCTAACAACAGCCCGTTGCTAGGCGATAGAGTTCCATCGGCCCGTTGCCTAGCAACCGTTGTCGGGTGACCCTTGCTTAGCAACCATGGTCCTTTGTCCATATTCAACAATGGTCCATTGTGAATCAACAATGGTCCATTGTCCAAATACCTAACAATGGCCCGTTCCTAGGCGACAGTGTTCCATTGGTCCGTTGCCTAGCAACCGTTGTCGTGTGACCCTTGCTTAGCAGCCATGGTCCATTGTCCATATTCAACAATGGTACATTGTGAATCAACAATGGTCCATTGTCTAAATACCTAACAACGGCCCGTTGCTAGGCAACAATGTTCCATTGGTCCGTTGCCTAGCAACCATTGTCGGGTGACCCTTGCTTAGCAACCATGGTCCATTGTCCAAATTCAACAATGGTCCATTGTGAATCAACAATGGTCCATTGTCCAAATACCTAACAATGGCCCGTTGCTTGGCGACAGTGTTCCATCGGTCCGTTGCCTAGCAACCGTTGTCGGGTGACCCTTACTTAGCAACCATGGTCCTTTGTCCATAATCAACAATGGTCCATTGTGAATCAACAATGGTCCATTGTCCAAATACCTAACAATGGCTTGTTGCTAGGCGAAAGTGTTCCATTGGTCCGTTGCCTAGCAACCGTTGTCGGGTGACCCTTGCTTAACAACCATAGTCCATTGTCCATATTCAACAATGGTCCATTGTGAATCAACAATGGTCCATTGTCCAAATACCTAACAATGGCCCGTTGCTAGGCGACAGTGTTCCATTGGTCCGTTGCCTAGCAACCGCTGTTGGGTGACCCTTGCTTAGCAACCATGGTCCATTGTCCATATTCAACAATAATCCATTGTGAATCAACAATGGTCCATTGTCCAAATACCTAACAACGGCCCGTTGCTAGGCGACAGTGTTCCATTGTTCCATTGCCTAGCAACCATTGTCGGGTGACCCTTGCTTAGCAACCATGGTCCATTGTCCATATTCAACAATGGTCCATTGTGAATCAACAATAGTCCATTGTCCAAATACCTATCAACGGCCCGTTGCTAGGCGACAGTGTTCCATTGTTCCGTTGCCTAGCAACCATTGTCGGGTGACCCTTGCTTAGCAACCATGGTCCATTGTCCATATTCAACAATGGTCCATTGTGAATCAACAATGGTCCATTGTGCAAATACCTATCAACGGCCCGTTGCTAGGCGACAGTTTTCATTGGTCCGTTGCCTAGCAACCGTTGTCGGGTGACCCTTGCTTAGCAACCATAGTCCATTGTCCATATTCAACAATGGTCCATTGTGAATCAACAATGGTCCATTGTCCAAATACCTAACAACGGCCCGTTGCTAGGCGACAGTGTTCCATTGATCCGTTGCCTAGCATCCATTGTCGGGTGACCCTTGCTTAGCAACCATGATCCATTGTCCATATTCAACATCGGTCCATTGTCCAAATACCTAACAATGGCCCGTTGCTAGGCGACAGTGTTCCATTGTTCCGTTGCCTAGCAACCATTGTCGGGTGACCCTTGCTTAGCAACCATGGTCCATTGTCCATATTCAACAATGGTCCATTGTGAATCAACAATGGTCTATTGTCCAAATACCTAACAACGGCCCGTTGCTAGGCGACAGTGTTCCATTGTTCCGTTGACTAGCAACCGTTGTCGGGTGACCCTTGCTTAGCAACCATAGTCCATTGTCCATATTCAACAATGGTTCATTGTGAATCAACAATGGTCCATTGTCCAAATACCTAACAACGTCCCGTTGCTAGGCGACAGTGTTCCATTGGTCCGTTGCCTAGCAACCGTTGTCGGGTGACCCTTGCTTAGCAACCGTGGTCCATTGTCCATATTCAACAATGGTCCATTGTGAATCAACAATGGTCCATTGTCCAAATACCTAACAATGGCCCGTTGCTAGGCGACAGTGTTCCATTGGTCCGTTGCCTAGCAACCATTGTCGGGTGACCCTTGCTTAGCAACCGTGGTCCATTGTCCATATTCAACAATGGTCCATTGTGAATCAACAATGGTCCATTGTCCAAATACCTAACAACGTCCCGTTGCTAGGCGACAGTGTTCCATTGGTCCGTTGCCTAGCAACCGTTGTCGGGTGACCCTTGCTTAGCAACCGTGGTCCATTGTCCATATTCAACAATTTTCCATTGTGAATCAACAATGGTCCATCGTCCAAATACCTAACAACGGCCCGTTGCTAGGCGACAGTGTTCCATTGATCCGTTGCATAGCATCCGTTGTCGGGTGACCCTTGCTTAGCAACCATGGTCCATTGTCCATATTCAACAATGGTCCATTGTCCAAATACCTAACAATGGCCCGTTGCTAGGCGACAGTGTTCCATTGTTCCGTTGCCTAGCAACCGTTGTCGGGTGACCCTTGCTTAGCAACCATGGTCCATTGTCCATATTCAACAATGGTCCATTGTGAATCAACAATGGTCTATTGTCCAAATACCTAACAACGTCCCGTTGCTAGGCGACAGTGTTCCATTGGTCCATTGCCTAGCAACCGTTGTCGAGTGACCTTTGCTTAGCAACCATGGTCCATTGTCCATATTCAACAATGGTCCATTGTGAATCAACAATGGTCCATTGTCCAAATACCTAACAATAGCCCGTTGCTAGGCGACAGTGTTCCATTGGTCCATTGCCTAGCAACCGTTGTCGGGTGACCCTTGCTTAGCAACCGTGGTCCATTGTCCATATTCAACAATGGTCCATTGTGAATCAACAATGGTCCATTGTCCAAATACCTAACAACGTCCCGTTGCTAGGCGACAGTGTTCCATTGGTCCGTTGCCTAGCAACCATTGTCGGGTGACCCTTGCTTAGCAACCGTGGTCCATTGTCCATATTCAACAATGGTCCATTGTGAATCAACAATGGTCCATCGTCCAAATACCTAACAACGGCCCGTTGCTAGGCGACAGTGTTCCATTGATCCGTTGCCTAGCATCCGTTATCGGGTGACCCTTGCTTAGCAACCATGGTCCATTGTCCATATTCAACAATGGTCCATTGTGAATCAACAATGGTCCATTGTCCAAATACCTAACAATGGCCCGTTGCTAGGCGACAGTGTTCCATTGGTCCGTTGCCTAGCAACCGTTGTCGGGTGACCCTTGCTTAGCAACCATGGTCCATTGTCCATATTCAACAATGGTCCATTGTGAATCAACAATGGTCCATTGTCCAAATACCTAACAACGTCCCGTTGCTAGGCGACAGTGTTCCATTGGTCCGTTGCCTAGCAACCGTTGTCGAGTGACCTTTGCTTAGCAACCATGGTCCATTGTCCATATTCAACAATGGTCCATTGTGAATCAACAATGGTCCATTGTCCAAATACCTAACAATGGCCCGTTGCTAGGCGACAGTGTTCCATTGGTCCGTTGCCTAGCAACCGTTGTCGGGTGACCCTTGCTTAGCAACCATGGTCCTTTGTCCATATTCAACAATGGTCCATTGTGAATCAACAATGGTCCATTGTCCAAATACCTAACAATGGCCCGTTGCTAGGCGACAGTGTTCCATTGGTCCATTGCCTAGCAACCGTTGTCGGGAGACCCCTGCTTAGCAACCATGGTCCATGGTCCATATTCAACAATGGTCCATTGTGAATCAACAATGGTCCATTGTCCAAATACCTAACAATGGCCCGTTGCTAGGCGACAGTGTTCCATTAGTCCGTTGCCTAGCAACCGTTGTCTGGTGACCCTTGCTTAGCAACAATGGTCCATTGTCCAAATACCTAACAATGGCCCGTTGCTAGGCGACAGTCGGGTGACCCTTGCTTAGCCACCATGGTCCATTGTCCATATTCAACAATGGTCCATTGTGAATCAACAATGGTCCATTGTCCAAATACCTAACAACAGCCCGTTGCTAGGCGATAGTGTTCCATCGGCCCGTTGCCTAGCAACCGTTGTCGGGTGACCCTTGCTTAGCAACCATGGTCCTTTGTCCATATTCAACAATGGTCCATTGTGAATCAACAATGGTCCATTGTCCAAATACCTAACAATGGCCCGTTCCTAGGCGACAGTGTTCCATTGGTCCGTTGCCTAGCAACCGTTGTCGTGTGACCCTTGCTTAGCAGCCATGGTCCATTGTCCATATTCAACAATGGTACATTGTGAATCAACAATGGTCCATTGTCTAAATACCTAACAACGGCCCGTTGCTAGGCAACAGTGTTCCATTGGTCCGTTGCCTAGCAACCATTGTCGGGTGACCCTTGCTTAGCAACCATGGTCCATTGTCCATATTCAACAATGGTCCATTGTGAATCAACAATGGTCCATTGTCCAAATACCTAACAATGGCCCGTTGCTAGGCGACAGTGTTCCATTGGTCCGTTGCCTAGCAACCGTTGTCAGGTGACCCTTGCTTAGCAACCATGGTCCATTGTCCATATTCAACAATGGTCCATTGTGAATCAACAATGGTCCATTGTCCAAATACCTAACAACGGCCCGTTGCTAGGCGATAGTGTTCCATTGGTCCGTTGCCTAGCAACCGTTGTCGGGTGACCCTTGCTTAGCAACCATGGTCCATTGTCCATATTCAAGAATGGTCCATTGTGAATCAACGATGGTCCATTGTCCAAATACCTAACAATGGCCCGTTGCTAGGCGACAGTGTTCCATTGGTCCGTTGCCTAGCAACCATTGTCGGGTGACCCTTGCTTAGCAAACATGGTCCATTGTCCATATTCAACAATAATCCATTGTGAATCAACAATGGTCCATTGTCCAAATACCTATCAACGGCCCGTTACTAGGCGACAGTGTTCCATCGGTCCGTTGCCTAGCAACCGTTGTCGGTTGACCCTTGCTTAGCAACCATGGTCCTTTGTCCATAATCAACAATGGTCCATTGTGAATCAACAATGGTCCATTGTTCAAATACCTAACAATGGCTTGTTGCTAGGCGAAAGTGTTCCATTGATCCGTTGCCTAGCAACCATTGTCGGGTGACCCTTGCTTAACAACCATAGTCCATTGTCCATATTCAACAATGGTCCATTGTGAATCAACAATGGTCCATTGTCCAAATACCTAACAATGGCCCGTTGCTAGGCGACAGTGTTCCATTGGTCCGTTGCCTAGCAACCGCTGTTGGGTGACCCTTGCTTAGCAACCATGGTCCATTGTCCATATTCAACAATGGTCCATTGTGAATCAACAATGGTCCATTGTCCAAATACCTAACAACGGCCCGTTGCTAGGCGACAGTGTTCCATTGGCCCGTTGCCTAGCAACCGTTGTCGGGTGACCCTTACTTAGCAACCATGGTCCTTTGTCCATATTCAACAATGGTCCATTGTGAATCAACAATGGTCCATTGTCCAAATACCTAACAACGGCCCGCTGCTAGGCGACAGTGTTCCATCGGTCTGTTGCCTAGCAACCTTTGTCGGGTCACCCTTGCTTAGCAACCATGGTCCATTGTCCATAGTTAACAATGGTCCATTGTGAATCAACAATGGTCCATTGTCCAAATACCTAACAATGGCCCGTTGCTAGGCGACAGTGTTCCATTGGTCCGTTGCCTAGCAACCATTGTCGGGTGACCCTTGCTTAGCAACCATGGTCCATTGTCCATATTCAACAATGGTTCATTGTGAATCAACATTGGTCCATTGTCCAAATACCTAACAACGGCCCGTTGCTAGGCGACAGTGTTCCATTGGTCCCTTGCCTAGCAACCATTGTCGGGTGACCCTTGCTTAGCAACCATGGTCCATTGTCCATATTCAACAATGGTCCATTGTGAATCAACAATGGTCCATTGTCCAAATACCTAACAACGGCCCGTTGCTAGGCGACAGTTTTCCATTGGTCTGTTGCCTAGCAACTGTTGTCGGGTGACCCTTGCTTAGCAACCATGGTCCATTGTCCATATTCAACAATGGTCCATTGTGAATCAACAATGGTCCATTGTCCAAATACCTAACAATGGCCCGTTGCTAGGCGACAGTGTTCCATTGGTCCGTTGCCTAGCAACCGTCGTCTGTTGACCCTTGCTTAGCAACCATGGTCCATTGTCCATATTCAACAATGGTCCATTGTGAATCAACAATGGTCCATTGTCCAAATACCTATCAATGGCCCGTTGCTAGGCGACAGTGTTCCATTGGTCCATTGCCTAGCAACCGTTGTCGGGTGACCCTTGCTTAGCAACCATGGTCCATTTTCCATATTCAACAATGGTCCATTGTGAATCAACAATGGTCCATTGTCCAAATACCTAACAACGGCCCGTTGCTAGGCGACAGTGTTCCATCGGCCCGTTGCCTAGCAACCGTTGTCGGGTGACCCTTGCTTAGCAACCATGGTCCTTTGTCCATATTCATCAATGGTCCATTGTGAATCAACAATGGTCCATTGTCCAAATACCTAACAACGTCCCGTTGCTAGGCGACAGTGTTCCATTGGTCCGTTGCCTAGCAACCGTTGTCGGGTGACCCTTGCTTAGCAACCATGGTCCATTGTCCATATTCAACAATGGTCCATTGTGAATCAACAATGGTCCATTGACCAAATACCTAAAAATGGCCTGTTGCTATGCGACAGTGTTCCATTGGTCCGTTGCCTAGCAACCGTTGTCGGGTGACCCTTTCTTAGCAACCATGGTCCATTGTCCATATTCAACAATGGTCCATTGTGAATCAACAATGGTCCATTGTCCAAATACCTATCAACGGCCCGTTGCTAGGAGACAGTGTTCCATTGGTCCGTTGCCTAGCAACCGTTGTCGGGTGACTCTTGCTTAGCAACCATGGTCCATTGTCCATATTCAACAATGGTCCATTGTGAATCAACAATGGTCTATTGTCCAAATACCTAATAATAACCCGTTGCTAGGAGACAGTGTTCCATTGGTCCGTTGCCTAGCAACAATTGTCGGGTGACCCTTGCTTAGCAACCATGGTCCATTGTCCAAATTCAACAATGGTCCATTGTGAATCAACAATGGTCCATTGTGCAAATACCTAACAATGGCCCGTTGCTAGGCGACAGTGTTCCATTGGTCCGTTGCCTAGCAACCATTGTCGGGTGACCCTTGCTTAGCAACCATGGTCCATTGTCCATATATTAAACAATGGTCCATTGTGAATCAACAATGGTCCATTGTCCAAATACCTAACAATGGCCCGTTGCTAGGCGACAGTTTTCCATTGGTTCGTGTCCTAGCAACCGTTGTCGGGTGACCCTTGCTTAGCAACCATGGTCCAATGTCCATATTCAACAATGGTCCATTTTGAATCAACAATGGTCCATTGTCCAAATACCTAACAATGGCCCTTTGCTAGGCGACAGTGTTCCATTGGTCCGTTGCCTAGCAACCATTGTCGGGTGACCCTTGCTTAGCAACCATGGTCCATTGTCCATATATTAAACAATGGTCCATTGTGAATCAACAATGGTCCATTGTCCAAATACCTAACAATGGCCCGTTGCTAGGCGACAATGTTCCATCGGTCTGTTGCCTAGCAACCTTTGCCGGGTGACCCTTGCTTGGCAACCATGGTCCATTGTCCATATTCAACAATGGTCCATTGTGAATCAACAATGGTCCATTGTCCAAATACCTAACAATGGCCTGTTGCTATGCGACAGTGTTCCATTGGTCCGTTGCTTAGCAACCGTTGTCGGGTGACCCTTGCGTAGCAACCATGGTCCATTGTCCATATTCAACAATGGTCCATTGTGAAACAACAATGGTCCATTGTCCAAATACCTAACAATGGCCCGTTGCTAGGAGACAGTGTTCCATTGGTCCGTTGTCTAGCAACCGTTGTCGGGTGACCCTTGCTTAGCAACCATGGTCCATTGTCCATATTCAACAATGGTCCATTGTGAATCAACAATGGTCTATTGTCCAAATACCTAACAATGGCCCGTGTCTAGGCGACAGTGTTCCATTGGTCCGTTGCCTAGCAACCGTTGTCGGGTGACCCTTGCTTAGCAACCATGGTCCATTGTCCAAATTGAACAATGGTCCATTGTGAATCAACAATGGTCCATTGTGCAAATACCTAACAATGGCCCGTTGCTAGGCGACAGTGTTCCATTGGTCCGTTGCCTAGCAACCGTTGTCGGGTGATCCTTGCTTAGCAACCATGGTCCATTGTCCATATTCAACAACGGTCCATTGTGAATCAACAATGGTCAATTGTCCAAATACCTAACAATGGCCCGTTGCTAGGCGACAGTTTTCCATTGGTCCGTTGCCTAGCAACCGTTGTCGGGTGACCCTTGCTTAGCAACCATGGTCCAATGTCCATATTCAACAATGGTCCATTGTGAATCAACAATGGTCCATTGTCCAAATACCTAACAATGGCCTGTTGCTATGCGACAGTGTTCCATTGGTCCGTTGCCTAGCAACCGTTGTCGGGTGACCCTTGCTTAGCAACCATGGTCCATTGTCCATACTCAACAATGGACCATTGTGAATCAACAATGGTCCATTGTCCAAATACCTATCAACGGCCCGTTGCTAGGCGACAGTGTTCCATTGGTCCGTTGCCTAGCAACCGTTGTCGGGTGACCCTTGCTTAGCAACCATGGTCCATTGTCCATATTCAACAATGGTCCATTGTGAATCAACAATGGTCCATTGTGCAAATACCTAACAATGGCCCGTTGCTAGGCGACAGTGTTCCATTGGTCCGTTGCCTAGCAACCGTTGTCGGGTGACCCTTTCTTAGCAACCATGGTCCATTGTCCATATTCAACAATGGTCCATTGTGAATCAACAATGGTCAATTGTCCAAATACCTAACAATGGCCCGTTGCTAGGCGACAGTGTTCCATTGGTCCGTTGCCTAGCATCCGTTGTCTGGTGACGCTTGCTTAGCAACCATGGTCCATTGTCCATATATTAAACAATGGTCCATTGTGAATCAACAATGGTCCATTGTCCAAATACCTATCAACGGCCCGTTGCTAGGCGACAGTGTTCCATTGGTCCGTTGCCTAGCAACCGTTGTCGGGTGACCCTTTCTTAGCAACCATGGTCCATTGTCCATATTCAACAATGGTCCATTGTGAATCAACAATGATCTATTGTCCAAATACCTAACAATGGCCCGTTGCTATGCGACAGTGTTCCATTGGTCCGTTGCCTAGCAACCGTTGTCGGGTGACCCTTGCTTAGCAGCCATGGTCCATTGTCCATATTCAACATTGGTCCATTGTGAATCAACAATGGTCCATTGTCCAAATACCTATCAACGGCCCGTTGCTAGGAGACAGTGTTCCATTGGTCCCTTGCCTAGCAACCATTGTCGGGTGACCCTTGCTTAGCAACCATGGTCCATTGTCCATATTCAACAATGGTCCATTGTGAATCAACAATGGTCCATTGTGCAAATACCTAACAATGGTCCGTTGCTAGGCGACAGTGTTCCATTGGTCCGTTGCCTAGCAACCGTTGTCGGGTGACCCTTGCTTAGCAACCATGGTCCATTGTCCATATTCAACAATGGTCCATTGTGAATCAACAATGGTCAATTGTCCAAATACCTAACAATGGCCCGTTGCTAGGCGAAAGTTTTCCATTGGTCCGTTGCCTAGCAACCGTTGTCGGGTGACCCTTGCTTAGCAACCATGGTCCAATGTCCATATTCAACAATGGTCCATTGTGAATCAACAATGGTCCATTGTCCAAATACCTAACAATGGCCCGTTGCTAGGCGACAGTGTTCCATTGGTCCGTTGCCTAGCAACCGTTGTCTGGTGACCCTTGCTTAGCAACCATGGTCCATTGTCCATATATTAAACAATGGTCCATTGTGAATCAACAATGGTCCATTGTCCAAATACCTAACAATGGACCGTTGCTAGGTGACAGTGTTCCATCGGTCCGTTGCCTAGCAACCGTTGTCGGGTGACCCTTGCTTAGCAACCATGGTCCTTTGTCCATATTCAACAATGGTCCATTGTGAATCAACAATGGTCCATTGTCCAAATACCTAACAACGGCCCGTTGCTAGGCGATAGTGTTCCATTGGTCCGTTGCCTAGCAGCCATTGTCGGGTGACTCTTGCTTAGCAACCATGGTCCATTGTCCATACTCAACAATGGTCCATTGTGAATAAACAATGGTCCATTGTCCAAATACCTAACAACGGCCCGTTGCTAGGCGACAGTGTTCCATCGGCCCGTTGCCTAGCAACCGTTGTCGGGTGACCCTTGCTTAGCAACCATGGTCCATTGTCCATATTCAACAATGGTCCATTGTGAATCAACAATGGTCCATTGACCAAATACCTAAAAATGGCCTGTTGCTATGCGACAGTGTTCCATTGGTCCGTTGCCTAGCAACCGTTGTCGGGTGACCCTTGCTTAGCAACCATGGTCCATTGTCCATATTCAACAATGGTCCATTGTGAATCAACAATGGTCCATTGTCCAAATACCTATCAACGGCCCGTTGCTAGGAGACAGTGTTCCATTGGTCCGTTGCCTAGCAACCGTTGTCGGGTGACTCTTGCTTAGCAACCATGGTCCATTGTCCATATTCAACAATGGTCCATTGTGAATCAACAATGGTCTATTGTCCAAATACCTAATAATAACCCGTTGCTAGGAGACAGTGTTCCATTGGTCCGTTGCCTAGCAACAATTGTCGGGTGACCCTTGCTTAGCAACCATGGTCCATTGTCCAAATTCAACAATGGTCCATTGTGAATCAACAATGGTCCATTGTGCAAATACCTAACAATGGCCCGTTGCTAGGCGACAGTGTTCCATTGGTCCGTTGCCTAGCAACCATTGTCGGGTGACCCTTGCTTAGCAACCATGGTCCATTGTCCATATATTAAACAATGGTCCATTGTGAATCAACAATGGTCCATTGTCCAAATACCTAACAATGGCCCGTTGCTAGGCGACAGTTTTCCATTGGTTCGTGTCCTAGCAACCGTTGTCGGGTGACCCTTGCTTAGCAACCATGGTCCAATGTCCATATTCAACAATGGTCCATTTTGAATCAACAATGGTCCATTGTCCAAATACCTAACAATGGCCCTTTGCTAGGCGACAGTGTTCCATTGGTCCGTTGCCTAGCAACCATTGTCGGGTGACCCTTGCTTAGCAACCATGGTCCATTGTCCATATATTAAACAATGGTCCATTGTGAATCAACAATGGTCCATTGTCCAAATACCTAACAATGGCCCGTTGCTAGGCGACAATGTTCCATCGGTTTGTTGCCTAGCAACCTTTGCCGGGTGACCCTTGCTTGGCAACCATGGTCCATTGTCCATATTCAACAATGGTCCATTGTGAATCAACAATGGTCCATTGTCCAAATACCTAACAATGGCCTGTTGCTATGCGACAGTGTTCCATTGGTCCGTTGCTTAGCAACCGTTGTCGGGTGACCCTTGCGTAGCAACCATGGTCCATTGTCCATATTCAACAATGGTCCATTGTGAAACAACAATGGTCCATTGTCCAAATACCTAACAATGGCCCGTTGCTAGGAGACAGTGTTCCATTGGTCCGTTGTCTAGCAACCGTTGTCGGGTGACCCTTGCTTAGCAACCATGGTCCATTGTCCATATTCAACAATGGTCCATTGTGAATCAACAATGGTCTATTGTCCAAATACCTAACAATGGCCCGTGTCTAGGCGACAGTGTTCCATTGGTCCGTTGCCTAGCAACCGTTGTCGGGTGACCCTTGCTTAGCAACCATGGTCCATTGTCCAAATTGAACAATGGTCCATTGTGAATCAACAATGGTCCATTGTGCAAATACCTAACAATGGCCTGTTGCTATGCGACAGTGTTCCATTGGTCCGTTGCCTAGCAACCGTTGTCGGGTGACCCTTGCTTAGCAACCATGGTCCATTGTCCATACTCAACAATGGACCATTGTGAATCAACAATGGTCCATTGTCCAAATACCTATCAACGGCCCGTTGCTAGGCGACAGTGTTCCATTGGTCCGTTGCCTAGCAACCGTTGTCGGGTGACCCTTGCTTAGCAACCATGGTCCATTGTCCATATTCAACAATGGTCCATTGTGAATCAACAATGGTCCATTGTGCAAATACCTAACAATGGCCCGTTGCTAGGCGACAGTGTTCCATTGGTCCGTTGCCTAGCAACCGTTGTCGGGTGACCCTTTCTTAGCAACCATGGTCCATTGTCCATATTCAACAATGGTCCATTGTGAATCAACAATGGTCAATTGTCCAAATACCTAACAATGGCCCGTTGCTAGGCGACAGTGTTCCATTGGTCCGTTGCCTAGCATCCGTTGTCTGGTGACGCTTGCTTAGCAACCATGGTCCATTGTCCATATATTAAACAATGGTCCATTGTGAATCAACAATGGTCCATTGTCCAAATACCTAACAATGGACCGTTGCTAGGTGACAGTGTTCCATTGGTCCGTTGCCTAGCAACCATTGTCGGGTGACCCTTGCTTAGCAACCATGGTCCATTGTCCAAATTCAACAATGGTCCATTGTGAATCAACAATGGTCCATTGTGCAAATACCTAACAATGGCCCGTTGCTAGGCGACAGTGTTCCATTGGTCCGTTGCCTAGCAACCGTTGTCGGGTGACCCTTTCTTAGCAACCATGGTTCATTGTCCATATTCAACAATGGTCCATTGTGAATCAACAATGGTCAATTGTCCAAATACCTAACAATGGCCCGTTGCTAGGCGACAGTGTTCCATTGGTCCGTTGCCTAGCAACCGTTGTCGGGTGACCCTTTCTTAGCAACCATGGTCCATTGTCCATATTCAACAATGGTCCATTGTGAATCAACAATGGTCCATTGTTTAAATACCTAACAACGGCCCGTTGCTAGGCGACAGTGTTCCATTGTTCCGTTGCCTAGCAACCATTGTCGGGTGACCCTTGCAAAGCAACCATGGTCCATTGTCCATATTCAACAATGGTCCATTGTGAATCAACAATAGTCCATTGTCCAAATACCTATCAACGGCCCGTTGCTAGGCGACAGTTTTCCATTGGTCCGTTGCCTAGCAACCGTTGTCGGGTGACCCTTGCTTAGCAACCATAGTCCATTGTCCATATTCAACAATGGTTCATTGTGAATCAACAATGGTCCATTGTCCAAATACCTAACAACGGCCCGTTGCTAGGCGACAGTGTTCCATTGGTCCGTTGCCTAGCAACCGTTGTCGGGTGACCCTTGCTTAGCAACCATAGTCCATTGTCCATATTCAACAATGGTTCATTGTGAATCAACAATGGTCCATTGTCCAAATACCTAACAACGGCCCGTTGCTAGGCGACAGTGTTCCATTGATCCGTTGCCTAGCATCCATTGTCGGGTGACCCTTGCTTAGCAACCATGGTCCATTGTCCATATTCAACAATGGTCCATTGTCCAAATACCTAACAATGGCCCGTTGCTAGGTGACAGTGTTCCATTGTTCCGTTGCCTAGCAACCATTGTCGGGTGACCCTTGCTTAGCAACCATGGTCCATTGTCCATATTCAATAATGGTCCATTGTGAATCAACAATGGTCTATTGTCCAAATACCTAACAACGGCCCGTTGCTAGGCGACAGTGTTCCATTGTTCCGTTGACTAGCAACCGTTGTCGGGTGACCCTTGCTTAGCAACCATAGTCCATTGTCCATATTCAACAATGGTCCATTGTGAATCAACAATGGTCCATTGTCCAAATACCTAACAACGTCCCGTTGCTAGGCGACAGTGTTCCATTGGTCCGTTGCCTAGCAACCATTGTCGGGTGACCCTTGCTTAGCAACCGTGGTCCATTGTCCATATTCAACAATGGTCCATTGTGAATCAACAATGGTCCATCGTCCAAATACCTAACAACGGCCCGTTGCTAGGCGACAGTGTTCCATTGATCCGTTGCCTAGCATCCGTTGTCGGGTGACCCTTGCTTAGCAACCATGGTCCATTGTCCATATTCAACAATGGTCCATTGTCCAAATACCTAACAATGGCCCGTTGCTAGGCGACAGTGTTCCATTGTTCCGTTGCCTAGCAACCGTTGTCGGGTGACCCTTGCTTAGCAACCATGGTCCATTGTCCATATTCAACAATGGTCCATTGTGAATCAACAATGGTCTATTGTCCAAATACCTAACAATGGCCCGTTGCTAGGCGACAGTGTTCAATTCTTCCGTTACCTAGCAACCGCTGTCAGGTGACCCTTGCTTAGCAACCATAGTCCATTGTCCATATTCAACAATGGTCCATTGTGAATCAACAATGGTCTATTGTCCAAATACCTAACAATGGCCCATTGCTAGGCGACAGTGTTCCATTGGTCCGTTGCCTAGTAACCGTTGTCGAGTGACCCTTGCTTAGCAAACATGGTCCATTGTCCATATTCAACAATGGTCCATTGTGAATCAACAATGGTCCATTGTCCAAATACCTAACAACGGCCCGTTGCTAGGCGACAGTGTTCTATTGATCCGTTGCCTAGCAACCATTGTCAGGTGACCCTTGCTTAGCAACCGTGGTCCATTGTCCATATTCAACAATGGTCCATTGTGAATCAACAATGGTCCATTGTCCAAATACCTAACAATGGCCCGTTGCTAGGCGACAGTGTTCCATTGGTCCGTTGCCTAGCAACCGTTGTCGGGTGACCCTTGCTTAGCAACCGTGGTCCATTCTCCTTATTCAACAATGGTCCATTGTGAATCAACAATGGTCCATTGTCCAAATACCTAACAATGGCCCTTTGCTAGGCGACAGTGTTCCATTGTTCCGTTGCCTAGCAACCATTGTCGGTTGACCCTTGCTTGGCAACCATGGTCCATTGTCCATATTCAACAATGGTCCATTGTGAATCAACAATGGTCCATCGTCCAAATACCTAACAACGGCCCGTTGCTAGGCGACAGTGTTCCATTGATCCGTTGCCTAGCATCCGTTGTCGGGTGACCCTTGCTTAGCAACCATGGTCCATTGTCCATATTCAACAATGGTCCATTGTGAATCAACAATGGTCCATTGTCCAAATACCTAACAATGGCCCGTTGCTAGGCGACAGTGTTCCATTGGTCCGTTGCCTAGCAACCGTTGTCGGGTGACCCTTGCTTAGCAACCATGGTCCATTGTCCATATTCAACAATGGTCCATTGTGAATAAACAATGGTCCATTGTCCAAATACCTAACAACGGCCCGTTGCTAGGCGACAGTGTTCCATCGGCCCGTTGCCTAGCAACCGTTGTCGGGTGACCCTTGCTTAGCAACCATGGTCCTTTGTCCATATTCAACAATGGTCCATTGTGAATCAACAATGGTCCATTGTCCAAATACCTAACAACGTCCCGTTGCTAGGCGACAGTGTTCCATTGGTCCGTTGCCTAGCAACCGTTGTCGAGTGACCTTTGCTTAGCAACCATGGTCCATTGTCCATATTCAACAATGGTCCATTGTGAATCAACAATGGTCCATTGTCCAAATACCTAACAACGTCCCGTTGCTAGGCGACAGTGTTCCATCGGCCCGTTGCCTAGCAACCGTTGTCGGGTGACCCTTGCTTAGCAACCATGGTCCTTTGTCCATATTCAACAATGGTCCATTGTGAATCAACAATGGTCCATTGTCCAAATACCTAACAACGTCCCGTTGCTAGGCGACAGTGTTCCATTGGTCCATTGCCTAGCAACCGTTGTCGAGTGACCTTTGCTTAGCAACCATGGTCCATTGTCCATATTCAACAATGGTCCATTGTGAATCAACAATGTTCCATTGTCCAAATACCTAACAATGGCCCGTTGCTAGGCGACAGTGTTCCATTGGTCCATTGCCTAGCAACCGTTGTCGGGAGACCCCTGCTTAGCAACCATGGTCCATGGTCCATATTCAACAATGGTCCATTGTGAATCAACAATGGTCCATTGTCCAAATACCTAACAATGGCCCGTTGCTAGGCGACAGTTTTCTATTGGTCCGTTGCCTAGCAACCGTTGTCGGGTGACCCTTGCTTAGCCACCATGGTCCATTGTCCATATTCAACAATGGTCCATTGTGAATCAACAATGGTCCATTGTCCAAATACCTAACAACAGCCCGTTGCTAGGCGATAGAGTTCCATCGGCCCGTTGCCTAGCAACCGTTGTCGGGTGACCCTTGCTTAGCAACCATGGTCCTTTGTCCATATTCAACAATGGTCCATTGTGAATCAACAATGGTCCATTGTCCAAATACCTAACAATGGCCCGTTCCTAGGCGACAGTGTTCCATTGGTCCGTTGCCTAGCAACCGTTGTCGTGTGACCCTTGCTTAGCAGCCATGGTCCATTGTCCATATTCAACAATGGTACATTGTGAATCAACAATGGTCCATTGTCTAAATACCTAACAACGGCCCGTTGCTAGGCAACAGTGTTCCATTGGTCCGTTGCCTAGCAACCATTGTCGGGTGACCCTTGCTTAGCAACCATGGTCCATTGTCCATATTCAACAATAATCCATTGTGAATCAACAATGGTCCATTGTCCAAATACCTATCAACGGCCCGTTGCTAGGCGACAGTTTTCATTGGTCCGTTGCCTAGCAACCGTTGTCGGGTGACCCTTGCTTAGCAACCATGGTCCATTGTCCAAATTCAACAATGGTCCATTGTGAATCAACAATGGTCCATTGTCCAAATACCTAACAACAGCCCGTTGCTAGGCGATAGAGTTCCATCGGCCCGTTGCCTAGCAACCGTTGTCGGGTGACCCTTGCTTAGCAACCATGGTCCTTTGTCCATATTCAACAATGGTCCATTGTGAATCAACAATGGTCCATTGTCCAAATACCTAACAATGGCCCGTTCCTAGGCGACAGTGTTCCATTGGTCCGTTGCCTAGCAACCGTTGTCGTGTGACCCTTGCTTAGCAGCCATGGTCCATTGTCCATATTCAACAATGGTACATTGTGAATCAACAATGGTCCATTGTCTAAATACCTAACAACGGCCCGTTGCTAGGCAACAATGTTCCATTGGTCCGTTGCCTAGCAACCATTGTCGGGTGACCCTTGCTTAGCAACCATGGTCCATTGTCCAAATTCAACAATGGTCCATTGTGAATCAACAATGGTCCATTGTCCAAATACCTAACAATGGCCCGTTGCTTGGCGACAGTGTTCCATCGGTCCGTTGCCTAGCAACCGTTGTCGGGTGACCCTTACTTAGCAACCATGGTCCTTTGTCCATAATCAACAATGGTCCATTGTGAATCAACAATGGTCCATTGTCCAAATACCTAACAATGGCTTGTTGCTAGGCGAAAGTGTTCCATTGGTCCGTTGCCTAGCAACCGTTGTCGGGTGACCCTTGCTTAACAACCATAGTCCATTGTCCATATTCAACAATGGTCCATTGTGAATCAACAATGGTCCATTGTCCAAATACCTAACAATGGCCCGTTGCTAGGCGACAGTGTTCCATTGGTCCGTTGCCTAGCAACCGCTGTTGGGTGACCCTTGCTTAGCAACCATGGTCCATTGTCCATATTCAACAATAATCCATTGTGAATCAACAATGGTCCATTGTCCAAATACCTAACAACGGCCCGTTGCTAGGCGACAGTGTTCCATTGTTCCATTGCCTAGCAACCATTGTCGGGTGACCCTTGCTTAGCAACCATGGTCCATTGTCCATATTCAACAATGGTCCATTGTGAATCAACAATAGTCCATTGTCCAAATACCTATCAACGGCCCGTTGCTAGGCGACAGTGTTCCATTGTTCCGTTGCCTAGCAACCATTGTCGGGTGACCCTTGCTTAGCAACCATGGTCCATTGTCCATATTCAACAATGGTCCATTGTGAATCAACAATGGTCCATTGTGCAAATACCTATCAACGGCCCGTTGCTAGGCGACAGTTTTCATTGGTCCGTTGCCTAGCAACCGTTGTCGGGTGACCCTTGCTTAGCAACCATAGTCCATTGTCCATATTCAACAATGGTCCATTGTGAATCAACAATGGTCCATTGTCCAAATACCTAACAACGGCCCGTTGCTAGGCGACAGTGTTCCATTGATCCGTTGCCTAGCATCCATTGTCGGGTGACCCTTGCTTAGCAACCATGATCCATTGTCCATATTCAACATCGGTCCATTGTCCAAATACCTAACAATGGCCCGTTGCTAGGCGACAGTGTTCCATTGTTCCGTTGCCTAGCAACCATTGTCGGGTGACCCTTGCTTAGCAACCATGGTCCATTGTCCATATTCAACAATGGTCCATTGTGAATCAACAATGGTCTATTGTCCAAATACCTAACAACGGCCCGTTGCTAGGCGACAGTGTTCCATTGTTCCGTTGACTAGCAACCGTTGTCGGGTGACCCTTGCTTAGCAACCATAGTCCATTGTCCATATTCAACAATGGTTCATTGTGAATCAACAATGGTCCATTGTCCAAATACCTAACAACGTCCCGTTGCTAGGCGACAGTGTTCCATTGGTCCGTTGCCTAGCAACCGTTGTCGGGTGACCCTTGCTTAGCAACCGTGGTCCATTGTCCATATTCAACAATGGTCCATTGTGAATCAACAATGGTCCATTGTCCAAATACCTAACAATGGCCCGTTGCTAGGCGACAGTGTTCCATTGGTCCGTTGCCTAGCAACCATTGTCGGGTGACCCTTGCTTAGCAACCGTGGTCCATTGTCCATATTCAACAATGGTCCATTGTGAATCAACAATGGTCCATTGTCCAAATACCTAACAACGTCCCGTTGCTAGGCGACAGTGTTCCATTGGTCCGTTGCCTAGCAACCGTTGTCGGGTGACCCTTGCTTAGCAACCGTGGTCCATTGTCCATATTCAACAATTTTCCATTGTGAATCAACAATGGTCCATCGTCCAAATACCTAACAACGGCCAGTTGCTAGGCGACAGTGTTCCATTGATCCGTTGCATAGCATCCGTTGTCGGGTGACCCTTGCTTAGCAACCATGGTCCATTGTCCATATTCAACAATGGTCCATTGTCCAAATACCTAACAATGGCCCGTTGCTAGGCGACAGTGTTCCATTGTTCCGTTGCCTAGCAACCGTTGTCGGGTGACCCTTGCTTAGCAACCATGGTCCATTGTCCATATTCAACAATGGTCCATTGTGAATCAACAATGGTCTATTGTCCAAATACCTAACAACGTCCCGTTGCTAGGCGACAGTGTTCCATTGGTCCATTGCCTAGCAACCGTTGTCGAGTGACCTTTGCTTAGCAACCATGGTCCATTGTCCATATTCAACAATGGTCCATTGTGAATCAACAATGGTCCATTGTCCAAATACCTAACAATAGCCCGTTGCTAGGCGACAGTGTTCCATTGGTCCATTGCCTAGCAACCGTTGTCGGGTGACCCTTGCTTAGCAACCGTGGTCCATTGTCCATATTCAACAATGGTCCATTGTGAATCAACAATGGTCCATTGTCCAAATACCTAACAACGTCCCGTTGCTAGGCGACAGTGTTCCATTGGTCCGTTGCCTAGCAACCATTGTCGGGTGACCCTTGCTTAGCAACCGTGGTCCATTGTCCATATTCAACAATGGTCCATTGTGAATCAACAATGGTCCATCGTCCAAATACCTAACAACGGCCCGTTGCTAGGCGACAGTGTTCCATTGATCCGTTGCCTAGCATCCGTTATCGGGTGACCCTTGCTTAGCAACCATGGTCCATTGTCCATATTCAACAATGGTCCATTGTGAATCAACAATGGTCCATTGTCCAAATACCTAACAATGGCCCGTTGCTAGGCGACAGTGTTCCATTGGTCCGTTGCCTAGCAACCGTTGTCGGGTGACCCTTGCTTAGCAACCATGGTCCATTGTCCATATTCAACAATGGTCCATTGTGAATCAACAATGGTCCATTGTCCAAATACCTAACAACGTCCCGTTGCTAGGCGACAGTGTTCCATTGGTCCGTTGCCTAGCAACCGTTGTCGAGTGACCTTTGCTTAGCAACCATGGTCCATTGTCCATATTCAACAATGGTCCATTGTGAATCAACAATGGTCCATTGTCCAAATACCTAACAATGGCCCGTTGCTAGGTGACAGTGTTCCATTGGTCCGTTGCCTAGCAACCGTTGTCGGGTGACCCTTGCTTAGCAACCATGGTCCTTTGTCCATATTCAACAATGGTCCATTGTGAATCAACAATGGTCCATTGTCCAAATACCTAACAACGTCCCGTTGCTAGGCGACAGTGTTCCATTGGTCCATTGCCTAGCAACCGTTGTCGAGTGACCTTTGCTTAGCAACCATGGTCCATTGTCCATATTCAACAATGGTCCATTGTGAATCAACAATGTTCCATTGTCCAAATACCTAACAATGGCCCGTTGCTAGGCGACAGTGTTCCATTGGTCCATTGCCTAGCAACCGTTGTCGGGAGACCCCTGCTTAGCAACCATGGTCCATGGTCCATATTCAACAATGGTCCATTGTGAATCAACAATGGTCCATTGTCCAAATACCTAACAATGGCCCGTTGCTAGGCGACAGTGTTCCATTAGTCCGTTGCCTAGCAACCGTTGTCTGGTGACCCTTGCTTAGCAACAATGGTCCATTGTCCAAATACCTAACAATGGCCCGTTGCTAGGCGACAGTCGGGTGACCCTTGCTTAGCCACCATGGTCCATTGTCCATATTCAACAATGGTCCATTGTGAATCAACAATGGTCCATTGTCCAAATACCTAACAACAGCCCGTTGCTAGGCGATAGTGTTCCATCGGCCCGTTGCCTAGCAACCGTTGTCGGGTGACCCTTGCTTAGCAACCATGGTCCTTTGTCCATATTCAACAATGGTCCATTGTGAATCAACAATGGTCCATTGTCCAAATACCTAACAATGGCCCGTTCCTAGGCGACAGTGTTCCATTGGTCCGTTGCCTAGCAACCGTTGTCGTGTGACCCTTGCTTAGCAGCCATGGTCCATTGTCCATATTCAACAATGGTACATTGTGAATCAACAATGGTCCATTGTCTAAATACCTAACAACGGCCCGTTGCTAGGCAACAGTGTTCCATTGGTCCGTTGCCTAGCAACCATTGTCGGGTGACCCTTGCTTAGCAACCATGGTCCATTGTCCATATTCAACAATGGTCCATTGTGAATCAACAATGGTCCATTGTCCAAATACCTAACAATGGCCCGTTGCTAGGCGACAGTGTTCCATTGGTCCGTTGCCTAGCAACCGTTGTCAGGTGACCCTTGCTTAGCAACCATGGTCCATTGTCCATATTCAACAATGGTCCATTGTGAATCAACAATGGTCCATTGTCCAAATACCTAACAACGGCCCGTTGCTAGGCGATAGTGTTCCATTGGTCCGTTGCCTAGCAACCGTTGTCGGGTGACCCTTGCTTAGCAACCATGGTCCATTGTCCATATTCAAGAATGGTCCATTGTGAATCAACGATGGTCCATTGTCCAAATACCTAACAATGGCCCGTTGCTAGGCGACAGTGTTCCATTGGTCCGTTGCCTAGCAACCATTGTCGGGTGACCCTTGCTTAGCAAACATGGTCCATTGTCCATATTCAACAATAATCCATTGTGAATCAACAATGGTCCATTGTCCAAATACCTATCAACGGCCCGTTACTAGGCGACAGTGTTCCATCGGTCCGTTGCCTAGCAACCGTTGTCGGTTGACCCTTGCTTAGCAACCATGGTCCTTTGTCCATAATCAACAATGGTCCATTGTGAATCAACAATGGTCCATTGTTCAAATACCTAACAATGGCTTGTTGCTAGGCGAAAGTGTTCCATTGGTCCGTTGCCTAGCAACCATTGTCGGGTGACCCTTGCTTAACAACCATAGTCCATTGTCCATATTCAACAATGGTCCATTGTGAATCAACAATGGTCCATTGTCCAAATACCTAACAATGGCCCGTTGCTAGGCGACAGTGTTCCATTGGTCCGTTGCCTAGCAACCGCTGTTGGGTGACCCTTGCTTAGCAACCATGGTCCATTGTCCATATTCAACAATGGTCCATTGTGAATCAACAATGGTCCATTGTCCAAATACCTAACAACGGCCCGTTGCTAGGCGACAGTGTTCCATTGGCCCGTTGCCTAGCAACCGTTGTCGGGTGACCCTTACTTAGCAACCATGGTCCTTTGTCCATATTCAACAATGGTCCATTGTGAATCAACAATGGTCCATTGTCCAAATACCTAACAACGGCCCGCTGCTAGGCGACAGTGTTCCATCGGTCTGTTGCCTAGCAACCTTTGTCGGGTCACCCTTGCTTAGCAACCATGGTCCATTGTCCATATTTAACAATGGTCCATTGTGAATCAACAATGGTCCATTGTCCAAATACCTAACAATGGCCCGTTGCTAGGCGACAGTGTTCCATTGGTCCGTTGCCTAGCAACCATTGTCGGGTGACCCTTGCTTAGCAACCATGGTCCATTGTCCATATTCAACAATGGTTCATTGTGAATCAACATTGGTCCATTGTCCAAATACCTAACAACGGCCCGTTGCTAGGCGACAGTGTTCCATTGGTCCCTTGCCTAGCAACCATTGTCGGGTGACCCTTGCTTAGCAACCATGGTCCATTGTCCATATTCAACAATGGTCCATTGTGAATCAACAATGGTCCATTGTCCAAATACCTAACAACGGCCCGTTGCTAGGCGACAGTTTTCCATTGGTCTGTTGCCTAGCAACTGTTGTCGGGTGACCCTTGCTTAGCAACCATGGTCCATTGTCCATATTCAACAATGGTCCATTGTGAATCAACAATGGTCCATTGTCCAAATACCTAACAATGGCCCGTTGCTAGGCGACAGTGTTCCATTGGTCCGTTGCCTAGCAACCGTCGTCTGTTGACCCTTGCTTAGCAACCATGGTCCATTGTCCATATTCAACAATGGTCCATTGTGAATCAACAATGGTCCATTGTCCAAATACCTATCAATGGCCCGTTGCTAGGCGACAGTGTTCCATTGGTCCATTGCCTAGCAACCGTTGTCGGGTGACCCTTGCTTAGCAACCATGGTCCATTTTCCATATTCAACAATGGTCCATTGTGAATCAACAATGGTCCATTGTCCAAATACCTAACAACGGCCCGTTGCTAGGCGACAGTGTTCCATCGGCCCGTTGCCTAGCAACCGTTGTCGGGTGACCCTTGCTTAGCAACCATGGTCCTTTGTCCATATTCATCAATGGTCCATTGTGAATCAACAATGGTCCATTGTCCAAATACCTAACAACGTCCCGTTGCTAGGCGACAGTGTTCCATTGGTCCGTTGCCTAGCAACCGTTGTCGAGTGACCTTTGCTTAGCAACCATGGTCCATTGTCCATATTCAACAATGGTCCATTGTGAATCAACAATGGTCCATTGTCCAAATACCTAACAATGGCCCGTTGCTAGGCGACAGTGTTCCATTGGTCCGTTGCCTAGCAACCGTTGTCGGGTGACCCTTGCTTAGCAACCATAGTCCATTGTCCATATTCAACAATGGTCCATTGTGAATCAACAATGGTCCATTGTCCAAATACCTATCAACGGCCCGTTGCTAGGCGACAGTTTTCATTGGTCCGTTGCCTAGCAACCGTTGTCGGGTGACCCTTGCTTAGCAACCATGGTCCATTGTCCAAATTCAACAATGGTCCATTGTGAATCAACAATGGTCCATTGTCCAAATACCTAACAACAGCCCGTTGCTAGGCGATAGAGTTCCATCGGCCCGTTGCCTAGCAACCGTTGTCGGGTGACCCTTGCTTAGCAACCATGGTCCTTTGTCCATATTCAACAATGGTCCATTGTGAATCAACAATGGTCCATTGTCCAAATACCTAACAATGGCCCGTTCCTAGGCGACAGTGTTCCATTGGTCCGTTGCCTAGCAACCGTTGTCGTGTGACCCTTGCTTAGCAGCCATGGTCCATTGTCCATATTCAACAATGGTACATTGTGAATCAACAATGGTCCATTGTCTAAATACCTAACAACGGCCCGTTGCTAGGCAACAATGTTCCATTGGTCCGTTGCCTAGCAACCATTGTCGGGTGACCCTTGCTTAGCAACCATGGTCCATTGTCCAAATTCAACAATGGTCCATTGTGAATCAACAATGGTCCATTGTCCAAATACCTAACAATGGCCCGTTGCTTGGCGACAGTGTTCCATCGGTCCGTTGCCTAGCAACCGTTGTCGGGTGACCCTTACTTAGCAACCATGGTCCTTTGTCCATAATCAACAATGGTCCATTGTGAATCAACAATGGTCCATTGTCCAAATACCTAACAATGGCTTGTTGCTAGGCGAAAGTGTTCCATTGGTCCGTTGCCTAGCAACCGTTGTCGGGTGACCCTTGCTTAACAACCATAGTCCATTGTCCATATTCAACAATGGTCCATTGTGAATCAACAATGGTCCATTGTCCAAATACCTAACAATGGCCCGTTGCTAGGCGACAGTGTTCCATTGGTCCGTTGCCTAGCAACCGCTGTTGGGTGACCCTTGCTTAGCAACCATGGTCCATTGTCCATATTCAACAATAATCCATTGTGAATCAACAATGGTCCATTGTCCAAATACCTAACAACGGCCCGTTGCTAGGCGACAGTGTTCCATTGTTCCATTGCCTAGCAACCATTGTCGGGTGACCCTTGCTTAGCAACCATGGTCCATTGTCCATATTCAACAATGGTCCATTGTGAATCAACAATAGTCCATTGTCCAAATACCTATCAACGGCCCGTTGCTAGGCGACAGTGTTCCATTGTTCCGTTGCCTAGCAACCATTGTCGGGTGACCCTTGCTTAGCAACCATGGTCCATTGTCCATATTCAACAATGGTCCATTGTGAATCAACAATGGTCCATTGTGCAAATACCTATCAACGGCCCGTTGCTAGGCGACAGTTTTCATTGGTCCGTTGCCTAGCAACCGTTGTCGGGTGACCCTTGCTTAGCAACCATAGTCCATTGTCCATATTCAACAATGGTCCATTGTGAATCAACAATGGTCCATTGTCCAAATACCTAACAACGGCCCGTTGCTAGGCGACAGTGTTCCATTGATCCGTTGCCTAGCATCCATTGTCGGGTGACCCTTGCTTAGCAACCATGATCCATTGTCCATATTCAACATCGGTCCATTGTCCAAATACCTAACAATGGCCCGTTGCTAGGCGACAGTGTTCCATTGTTCCGTTGCCTAGCAACCATTGTCGGGTGACCCTTGCTTAGCAACCATGGTCCATTGTCCATATTCAACAATGGTCCATTGTGAATCAACAATGGTCTATTGTCCAAATACCTAACAACGGCCCGTTGCTAGGCGACAGTGTTCCATTGTTCCGTTGACTAGCAACCGTTGTCGGGTGACCCTTGCTTAGCAACCATAGTCCATTGTCCATATTCAACAATGGTTCATTGTGAATCAACAATGGTCCATTGTCCAAATACCTAACAACGTCCCGTTGCTAGGCGACAGTGTTCCATTGGTCCGTTGCCTAGCAACCGTTGTCGGGTGACCCTTGCTTAGCAACCGTGGTCCATTGTCCATATTCAACAATGGTCCATTGTGAATCAACAATGGTCCATTGTCCAAATACCTAACAATGGCCCGTTGCTAGGCGACAGTGTTCCATTGGTCCGTTGCCTAGCAACCATTGTCGGGTGACCCTTGCTTAGCAACCGTGGTCCATTGTCCATATTCAACAATGGTCCATTGTGAATCAACAATGGTCCATTGTCCAAATACCTAACAACGTCCCGTTGCTAGGCGACAGTGTTCCATTGGTCCGTTGCCTAGCAACCGTTGTCGGGTGACCCTTGCTTAGCAACCGTGGTCCATTGTCCATATTCAACAATTTTCCATTGTGAATCAACAATGGTCCATCGTCCAAATACCTAACAACGGCCCGTTGCTAGGCGACAGTGTTCCATTGATCCGTTGCATAGCATCCGTTGTCGGGTGACCCTTGCTTAGCAACCATGGTCCATTGTCCATATTCAACAATGGTCCATTGTCCAAATACCTAACAATGGCCCGTTGCTAGGCGACAGTGTTCCATTGTTCCGTTGCCTAGCAACCGTTGTCGGGTGACCCTTGCTTAGCAACCATGGTCCATTGTCCATATTCAACAATGGTCCATTGTGAATCAACAATGGTCTATTGTCCAAATACCTAACAACGTCCCGTTGCTAGGCGACAGTGTTCCATTGGTCCATTGCCTAGCAACCGTTGTCGAGTGACCTTTGCTTAGCAACCATGGTCCATTGTCCATATTCAACAATGGTCCATTGTGAATCAACAATGGTCCATTGTCCAAATACCTAACAATAGCCCGTTGCTAGGCGACAGTGTTCCATTGGTCCATTGCCTAGCAACCGTTGTCGGGTGACCCTTGCTTAGCAACCGTGGTCCATTGTCCATATTCAACAATGGTCCATTGTGAATCAACAATGGTCCATTGTCCAAATACCTAACAACGTCCCGTTGCTAGGCGACAGTGTTCCATTGGTCCGTTGCCTAGCAACCATTGTCGGGTGACCCTTGCTTAGCAACCGTGGTCCATTGTCCATATTCAACAATGGTCCATTGTGAATCAACAATGGTCCATCGTCCAAATACCTAACAACGGCCCGTTGCTAGGCGACAGTGTTCCATTGATCCGTTGCCTAGCATCCGTTATCGGGTGACCCTTGCTTAGCAACCATGGTCCATTGTCCATATTCAACAATGGTCCATTGTGAATCAACAATGGTCCATTGTCCAAATACCTAACAATGGCCCGTTGCTAGGCGACAGTGTTCCATTGGTCCGTTGCCTAGCAACCGTTGTCGGGTGACCCTTGCTTAGCAACCATGGTCCATTGTCCATATTCAACAATGGTCCATTGTGAATCAACAATGGTCCATTGTCCAAATACCTAACAACGTCCCGTTGCTAGGCGACAGTGTTCCATTGGTCCGTTGCCTAGCAACCGTTGTCGAGTGACCTTTGCTTAGCAACCATGGTCCATTGTCCATATTCAACAATGGTCCATTGTGAATCAACAATGGTCCATTGTCCAAATACCTAACAATGGCCCGTTGCTAGGCGACAGTGTTCCATTGGTCCGTTGCCTAGCAACCGTTGTCGGGTGACCCTTGCTTAGCAACCATGGTCCTTTGTCCATATTCAACAATGGTCCATTGTGAATCAACAATGGTCCATTGTCCAAATACCTAACAACGTCCCGTTGCTAGGCGACAGTGTTCCATTGGTCCATTGCCTAGCAACCGTTGTCGAGTGACCTTTGCTTAGCAACCATGGTCCATTGTCCATATTCAACAATGGTCCATTGTGAATCAACAATGTTCCATTGTCCAAATACCTAACAATGGCCCGTTGCTAGGCGACAGTGTTCCATTGGTCCATTGCCTAGCAACCGTTGTCGGGAGACCCCTGCTTAGCAACCATGGTCCATGGTCCATATTCAACAATGGTCCATTGTGAATCAACAATGGTCCATTGTCCAAATACCTAACAATGGCCCGTTGCTAGGCGACAGTGTTCCATTAGTCCGTTGCCTAGCAACCGTTGTCTGGTGACCCTTGCTTAGCAACAATGGTCCATTGTCCAAATACCTAACAATGGCCCGTTGCTAGGCGACAGTCGGGTGACCCTTGCTTAGCCACCATGGTCCATTGTCCATATTCAACAATGGTCCATTGTGAATCAACAATGGTCCATTGTCCAAATACCTAACAACAGCCCGTTGCTAGGCGATAGTGTTCCATCGGCCCGTTGCCTAGCAACCGTTGTCGGGTGACCCTTGCTTAGCAACCATGGTCCTTTGTCCATATTCAACAATGGTCCATTGTGAATCAACAATGGTCCATTGTCCAAATACCTAACAATGGCCCGTTCCTAGGCGACAGTGTTCCATTGGTCCGTTGCCTAGCAACCGTTGTCGTGTGACCCTTGCTTAGCAGCCATGGTCCATTGTCCATATTCAACAATGGTACATTGTGAATCAACAATGGTCCATTGTCTAAATACCTAACAACGGCCCGTTGCTAGGCAACAGTGTTCCATTGGTCCGTTGCCTAGCAACCATTGTCGGGTGACCCTTGCTTAGCAACCATGGTCCATTGTCCATATTCAACAATGGTCCATTGTGAATCAACAATGGTCCATTGTCCAAATACCTAACAATGGCCCGTTGCTAGGCGACAGTGTTCCATTGGTCCGTTGCCTAGCAACCGTTGTCAGGTGACCCTTGCTTAGCAACCATGGTCCATTGTCCATATTCAACAATGGTCCATTGTGAATCAACAATGGTCCATTGTCCAAATACCTAACAACGGCCCGTTGCTAGGCGATAGTGTTCCATTGGTCCGTTGCCTAGCAACCGTTGTCGGGTGACCCTTGCTTAGCAACCATGGTCCATTGTCCATATTCAAGAATGGTCCATTGTGAATCAACGATGGTCCATTGTCCAAATACCTAACAATGGCCCGTTGCTAGGCGACAGTGTTCCATTGGTCCGTTGCCTAGCAACCATTGTCGGGTGACCCTTGCTTAGCAAACATGGTCCATTGTCCATATTCAACAATAATCCATTGTGAATCAACAATGGTCCATTGTCCAAATACCTATCAACGGCCCGTTACTAGGCGACAGTGTTCCATCGGTCCGTTGCCTAGCAACCGTTGTCGGTTGACCCTTGCTTAGCAACCATGGTCCTTTGTCCATAATCAACAATGGTCCATTGTGAATCAACAATGGTCCATTGTTCAAATACCTAACAATGGCTTGTTGCTAGGCGAAAGTGTTCCATTGGTCCGTTGCCTAGCAACCATTGTCGGGTGACCCTTGCTTAACAACCATAGTCCATTGTCCATATTCAACAATGGTCCATTGTGAATCAACAATGGTCCATTGTCCAAATACCTAACAATGGCCCGTTGCTAGGCGACAGTGTTCCATTGGTCCGTTGCCTAGCAACCGCTGTTGGGTGACCCTTGCTTAGCAACCATGGTCCATTGTCCATATTCAACAATGGTCCATTGTGAATCAACAATGGTCCATTGTCCAAATACCTAACAACGGCCCGTTGCTAGGCGACAGTGTTCCATTGGCCCGTTGCCTAGCAACCGTTGTCGGGTGACCCTTACTTAGCAACCATGGTCCTTTGTCCATATTCAACAATGGTCCATTGTGAATCAACAATGGTCCATTGTCCAAATACCTAACAACGGCCCGCTGCTAGGCGACAGTGTTCCATCGGTCTGTTGCCTAGCAACCTTTGTCGGGTCACCCTTGCTTAGCAACCATGGTCCATTGTCCATATTTAACAATGGTCCATTGTGAATCAACAATGGTCCATTGTCCAAATACCTAACAATGGCCCGTTGCTAGGCGACAGTGTTCCATTGGTCCGTTGCCTAGCAACCATTGTCGGGTGACCCTTGCTTAGCAACCATGGTCCATTGTCCATATTCAACAATGGTTCATTGTGAATCAACATTGGTCCATTGTCCAAATACCTAACAACGGCCCGTTGCTAGGCGACAGTGTTCCATTGGTCCCTTGCCTAGCAACCATTGTCGGGTGACCCTTGCTTAGCAACCATGGTCCATTGTCCATATTCAACAATGGTCCATTGTGAATCAACAATGGTCCATTGTCCAAATACCTAACAACGGCCCGTTGCTAGGCGACAGTTTTCCATTGGTCTGTTGCCTAGCAACTGTTGTCGGGTGACCCTTGCTTAGCAACCATGGTCCATTGTCCATATTCAACAATGGTCCATTGTGAATCAACAATGGTCCATTGTCCAAATACCTAACAATGGCCGGTTGCTAGGCGACAGTGTTCCATTGGTCCGTTGCCTAGCAACCGTCGTCTGTTGACCCTTGCTTAGCAACCATGGTCCATTGTCCATATTCAACAATGGTCCATTGTGAATCAACAATGGTCCATTGTCCAAATACCTATCAATGGCCCGTTGCTAGGCGACAGTGTTCCATTGGTCCATTGCCTAGCAACCGTTGTCGGGTGACCCTTGCTTAGCAACCATGGTCCATTTTCCATATTCAACAATGGTCCATTGTGAATCAACAATGGTCCATTGTCCAAATACCTAACAACGGCCCGTTGCTAGGCGACAGTGTTCCATCGGCCCGTTGCCTAGCAACCGTTGTCGGGTGACCCTTGCTTAGCAACCATGGTCCTTTGTCCATATTCATCAATGGTCCATTGTGAATCAACAATGGTCCATTGTCCAAATACCTAACAACGTCCCGTTGCTAGGCGACAGTGTTCCATTGGTCCGTTGCCTAGCAACCGTTGTCGAGTGACCTTTGCTTAGCAACCATGGTCCATTGTCCATATTCAACAATGGTCCATTGTGAATCAACAATGGTCCATTGTCCAAATACCTAACAATGGCCCGTTGCTAGGCGACAGTGTTCCATTGGTCCGTTGCCTAGCAACCGTTGTCGGGTGACCCTTGCTTAGCAACCATAGTCCATTGTCCATATTCAACAATGGTCCATTGTGAATCAACAATGGTCCATTGTCCAAATACCTAACAATGGCCCGTTGCTAGGCGACAGTGTTCCATTGGTCCATTGCCTAGCAACCGTTGTCGGGTGACCCTTGCTTAGCAACCATGGTCCTTTGTCCATATTCAACAATGGTCCATTGTGAATCAACAATGGTCCATTGTCCAAATACCTAACAATGGCCCGTTGCTAGGCGACAGTTTTCATTGGTCCGTTGCCTAGCAACTGTTGTCGGGTGACCCTTGCTTAGCAACCATGGTCCATTGTCCATATTCAACAATGGTCCATTGTGAATCAACAATGGTCCATTGTCCAAATACCTAACAATGGCCCGTTGCTAGGCGACAGTGTTCCATTGGTCCGTTGCCTAGCAACCGTTGTCGGGTGACCCTTGCTTAGCAACCATGGTCCATTGTCCATATTCAACAATGGTCCATTGTGAATAAAAAATGGTCCATTGTCCAAATACCTAACAATGACCCGTTGCTAGGCGACAGTGTTCCATTGGTCCGTTGCCTAGCAACCGTTGTCGGGTGACCCTTGCTTAGCAACCATGGTCCATTGTCCATATTCAACAATGGTCCATTGTGAATCAACAACGGTCCATTGTCCAAATACCTAACAATGGCCTGTTTCTAGGCGACAGTGTTCCATTGGTCCATTGCCTAGCAACCGTTGTCGGGAGACCCCTGCTTAGCAACCATGGTCCATGGTCCATATTCAACAATGGTCCATTGTGAATCAACAATGGTCCATTGTCCAAATACCTAACAATGGCCCGTTGCTAGGCGACAGTGTTCCATTAGTCTGTTGCCTAGCAACCGTTGTCTGGTGACCCTTGCTTAGCAACAATGGTCCATTGTCCAAATACCTAACAATGGCCCGTTGCTAGGCGACAGTTTTCTATTGGTCCGTTGCCTAGCAACCGTTGTCGGGTGACCCTTGCTTAGCCACCATGGTCCATTGTCCATATTCAACAATGGTCCATTGTGAATCAACAATGGTCCATTGTCCAAATACCTAACAACGGCCCGTTGCTAGGCGATAGTGTTCCATTGGTCCGTTGCCTAGCAACCGTTGTCGGGTGACCCTTGCTTAGCAACCATGGTCCATTGTCCATATTCAAGAATGGTCCATTGTGAATCAACGATGGTCCATTGTCCAAATACCTAACAATGGCCCGTTGCTAGGCGACAGTGTTCCATTGGTCCGTTGCCTAGCAACCATTGTCGGGTGACCCTTGCTTAGCAAACATGGTCCATTGTCCATATTCAACAATGGTCCATTGTGAATCAACAATGGTCCATTGTCCAAATACCTAACAATGGCCCGTTGCTAGGCGACAGTGTTCCATTGGTCCGTTGCCTAGCAACCGTTGTCGGGTGACCCTTGCTTAGCAACCATGGTCCATTGTCCATATTCAACAATAATCCATTGTGAATCAACAATGGTCCATTGTCCAAATACCTAACAACGGCCCGTTGCTAGGCGACAGTGTTCCATTGTTCCGTTGCCTAGCAACCATTGTCGGGTGACCCTTGCAAAGCAACCATGGTCCATTGTCCATATTCAACAATGGTCCATTGTGAATCAACAATAGTCCATTGTCCAAATACCTATCAACGGCCCGTTGCTAGGCGACAGTTTTCCATTGGTCCGTTGCCTAGCAACCGTTGTCGGGTGACCCTTGCTTAGCAACCATAGTCCATTGTCCATATTCAACAATGGTTCATTGTGAATCAACAATGGTCCATTGTCCAAATACCTAACAACGGCCCGTTGCTAGGCGACAGTGTTCCATTGGTCCGTTGCCTAGCAACCGTTGTCGGGTGACCCTTGCTTAGCAACCATAGTCCATTGTCCATATTCAACAATGGTTCATTGTGAATCAACAATGGTCCATTGTCCAAATACCTAACAATGGCCCGTTGCTAGGCGACAGTGTTCCATTGATCCGTTGCCTAGCATCCATTGTCGGGTGACCCTTGCTTAGCAACCATGGTCCATTGTCCATATTCAACAATGGTCCATTGTCCAAATACCTAACAATGGCCCGTTGCTAGGCGACAGTGTTCCATTGTTCCGTTGCCTAGCAACCATTGTCGGGTGACCCTTGCTTAGCAACCATGGTCCATTGTCCATATTCAACAATGGTCCATTGTGAATCAACAATGGTCTATTGTCCAAATACCTAACAACGGCCCGTTGCTAGGCGACAGTGTTCCATTGTTCCGTTGACTAGCAACCGTTGTCGGGTGACCCTTGCTTAGCAACCATAGTCCATTGTCCATATTCAACAATGGTTCATTGTGAATCAACAATGGTCCATTGTCCAAATACCTAACAACGGCCCGTTGCTAGACGACAGTGTTCCATTGGTCCGTTGCCTAGCAACCGTTGTCGGGTGACCCTTGCTTAGCAACCGTGGTCCATTGTCCATATTCAACAATGGTCCATTGTGAATCAACAATGGTCCATTGTCCAAATACCTAACAATGGCCCGTTGCTAGGCGACAGTGTTCCATTGGTCCGTTGCCTAGCAACCGTTGTCGGGTGACCCTTGCTTACCAACCGTGGTCCATTGTCCATATTCAACAATGGTCCATTGTGAATCAACAATGGTCCAATGTCCAAATACCTAACAACGTCCCGTTGCTAGGCGACAGTGTTCCATTGGTCCGTTGCCTAGCAACCGTTGTCGGGTGACCCTTGCTTAGCAACCGTGGTCCATTGTCCATATTCAACAATGGTCCATTGTGAATCAACAATGGTCCATCGTCCAAATACCTAACAACGGCCCGTTGCTAGGCGACAGTGTTCCATTGATCCGTTGCCTAGCATCCGTTGTCGGGTGACCCTTGCTTAGCAACCATGGTCCATTGTCCATATTCAACAATGGTCCATTGTCCAAATACCTAACAATGGCCCGATGCTAGGCGACAGTGTTCCATTGTTCCGTTGCCTAGCAACCGTTGTCGGGTGACCCTTGCTTAGCAACCATGGTCCATTGTCCATATTCAACAATGGTCCATTGTGAATCAACAATGGTCCATTGTCCAAATACCTAACAATGGCCCGTTGCTAGGCGACAGTGTTCAATTCTTCCGTTGCCTAGCAACCGTTGTCGGGTGACCCTTGCTTAGCAACCATGGTCCATTGTCCATATTCAACAATGGTCCATTGTGAATCAACAATAGTCCAATGTCCAAATACCTATCAACGGCCCGTTGCTAGGCGACAGTTTTCCATTGGTCCGTTGCCTAGCAACCGTTGTCGGGTGACCCTTGCTTAGCAACCATAGTCCATTGTCCATATTCAACAATGGTTCATTGTGAATCAACAATGGTCCATTGTCCAAATACCTAACAACGGCCCGTTGCTAGGCGACAGTGTTCCATTGGTCCGTTGCCTAGCAACCGTTGTCGGGTGACCCTTGCTTAGCAACCATAGTCCATTGTCCATATTCAACAATGGTTCATTGTGAATCAACAATGGTCCATTGTCCAAATACCTAACAACGGCCCGTTGCTAGGCGACAGTGTTCCATTGATCCGTTGCCTAGCATCCATTGTCGGGTGACCCTTGCTTAGCAACCATGGTCCATTGTCCATATTCAACAATGGTCCATTGTCCAAATACCTAACAATGGCCCATTGCTAGGCGACAGTGTTCCATTGTTCCGTTGCCTAGCAACCATTGTCGGGTGACCCTTGCTTAGCAACCATGGTCCATTGTCCATATTCAACAATGGTCCATTGTGAATCAACAATGGTCTATTGTCCAAATACCTAACAACGGCCCGTTGCTAGGCGACAGTGTTCCATTGTTCCGTTGACTAGCAACCGTTGTCGGGTGACCCTTGCTTAGCAACCGTGGTCCATTGTCCATATTCAACAATGGTCCATTGTGAATCAACAATGGTCCATTGTCCAAATACCTAACAATGGCCCGTTGCTAGGCGTCAGTGTTCCATTGGTCCGTTGCCTAGCAACCGTTGTCGGGTGACCCTTGCTTAGCAACCGTGGTCCATTGTCCATATTCAACAATGGTCCATTGTGAATCAACAATGGTCCATTGTCCAATTACCTAACAACGTCCCGTTGCTAGGCGACAGTGTTCCATTGGTCCGTTGCCTAGCAACCGTTGTCGGGTGACCCTTGCTTAGCAACCGTGGTCCATTGTCCATATTCAACAATGGTCCATTGTGAATCAACAATGGTCCATCGTCCAAATACCTAACAACGGCCCGTTGCTAGGCGACAGTGTTCCATTGATCCGTTGCCTAGCATCCGTTGTCGGGTGACCCTTGCTTAGCAACCATGGTCCATTGTCCATATTCAACAATGGTCCATTGTCCAAATACCTAACAATGGCCCGTTGCTAGGCGACAGTGTTCCATTGTTCCGTTGCCTAGCAACCGTTGTCGGGTGACCCTTGCTTAGCAACCATGGTCCATTGTCCATATTCAACAATGGTCCATTGTGAATCAACAATGGTCCATTGTCCAAATACCTAACAATGGCCCGTTGCTAGGCGACAGTGTTCAATTCTTCCGTTGCCTAGCAACCGTTGTCGGGTGACCCTTGCTTAGCAACCATGGTCCATTGTCCATATTCAACAATGGTCCATTGTGAATCAACAATAGTCCAATGTCCAAATACCTATCAACGGCCCGTTGCTAGGCGACAGTTTTCCATTGGTCCGTTGCCTAGCAACCGTTGTCGGGTGACCCTTGCTTAGCAACCATGGTCCATTGTCCATATTCAACAATGGTCCATTGTGAATCAACAATGGTCCATTGTCCAAATACCTAACAATGGCCCGTTGCTAGGCGAAAGTGTTCCATTGGTCCGTTGCCTAGCAACCATTGTCGGGTGACCCTTGCTTAGCAACCATAATCCATTGTCCATATTCAACAATGGTTCATTGTGAATCAACAATGGTCCATTGTCCAAATACCTAACAACGGCCCGTTGCTAGGCGACAGTGTTCCATTGGTCCGTTGCCTAGCAACCGTTGTCGGGTGACCCTTGCTTAGCAACCATGGTCCATTGTCCATATTCAACAATGGTCCATTGTCCAAATACCTAACAATGGCCCGTTGCTAGGCGACAGTGTTCCATTGTTCCGTTGCCTAGCAACCGTTGTCGGGTGACCCTTGCTTAGCAACCATGGTCCATTGTCCATATTCAACAATGGTCCATTGTGAATCAACAATGGTCCATTGTCCAAATACCTAACAATGGCCCGTTGCTAGGCGACAGTGTTCAATTCTTCCGTTACCTAGCAACCGTTGTCGGGTGACCCTTGCTTAGCAACCATAGTCCATTGTCCATATTCAACAATGGTCCATTGTGAATCAACAATGGTCTATTGTCCAAATACCTAACAATGGCCCATTGCTAGGCGACAGTGTTCCATTGGTCCGTTGCCTAGTAACCGTTGTCGAGTGACCCTTGCTTAGCAAACATGGTCCATTGTCCATATTCAACAATGGTCCATTGTGAATCAACAATGGTCGATTGTCCAAATACCTAACAACGGCCCGTTGCTAGGCGACAGTGTTCCATCGGCCCGTTGCCTAGCAACCGTTGTCGGGTGACCCTTGCTTAGCAACCATGGTCCTTTGTCCATATTCAACAATGGTCCATTGTGAATCAACAATGGTCCATTGTCCAAATACCTAACAACGGCCCGTTGCTAGGCAACAGTGTTCCATTGGTCCTTTGCCTAGCAACCATTGTCGGGTGACCCTTGCTTAGCAACCATGGTCCATTGTCCATATTCAACAATGGTCCATTGTGAATCAACAATGGTCCATTGTCCAAATACCTAACAATGGCCCGTTGCTAGGCGACAGTGTTCCATTGGTCCGTTGCCTAGCAACCGTTGTCGGGTGACCCTTGCTTAGCAACCATGGTCCATTGTCCATATTCAACAATGGTCCATTGTGAATCAACAACGGTCCATTGTCCAAATACCTAACAATGGCCCGTTGCTAGGCGACAGTGTTCCATCGGCCCGTTGCCTAGCAACCGTTGTCGGGTGACCCTTGCTTAGCAACCATGGTCCTTTGTCCATATTCAACAATGGTCCATTGTGAATCAACAATGGTCCATTGTCCAAATACCTAACAATGGCCCGTTGCTAGGCGACAGTTTTCCATTGGTCCATTGCCTAGCAACTGCTGTCGGGTGACCCTTGCTTAGCAACCATGGTCCATTGTCCATATTCAACAATGGTCCATTGTGAATCAACAATGGTCCATTGTCCAAATACCTAACAACGGCCCGCTGCTAGGCAACAGTGTCCCATCGGTCTGTTGCCTAGCAACCTTTGTCGGGTGACCCTTGCTTGGCAACCATGGTCCATTGTCCATATTCAACAATGGTCCATTGTGAATCAACAATGGTCCATTGTCCAAATACCTAACAATGGCCCGTTGCTAGGCGACAGTGTTCCATTGGTCCGTTGCCTAGCAACCTTAGTCTGGTGACCCTTGCTTAGCAACCATGGTCCATTGTCCATATTCAACAATGGTCCATTGTGAATCATAAATGGTCCATTGTCCAAATACCTAAGAATGGCCGGTTGCTAGGCGACAGTGTTCCATTGGTCCATTGCCTAGCAACCGATGTCGGGTGACCCTTATTTTGCAACCATGGTCCATTGTCCATATTCAACAATGGTCCATTGTGAATCAACAATGGTCCATTGTCCAAAAACCTAACAACGGCCCGTTGCTAGGCGACAGTGTTCCATCGGCCCGTTGCCTAGCAACCGTTGTCGGTTGACCCTTGCTTAGCAACCATGGTCCTTTGTCCATATTCAACAATGGTCCATTGTGAATCAACAATGGTCCATTGTCCAAATACCTAACAATGGCTCGTTGCTAGGCGACAGTGTTCCATTGGTCCGTTGCCTAGCAACCATTGTCGGGTGACCCTTGCTTAGCAAACATTGTCCATTGTCCATATTCAACAATGGTCCATTGTGAATCAACAATGGTCCATTGTCCAAATACCTAACAATGGCCCGTTGCTAGGCGACAGTGTTCCATTGGTCCGTTGCCTAGCAACCGTTGTCGGGTGACCCTTGCTTAGCAACCATGGTCCATTGTCCATATTCAACAATGGTCCATTGTGAATCAACAATGGTCCATTGTCCAAATACCTAACAATGGCCCGTTGCTAGGCAACACTGTTCCATTGGTCCGTTGCCTAGCAACCGTTGTCAAGTGACCCTTGCTTAGCAACCATGGTCCATTGTCCATATTCAACAATGGTCCATTGTGAATCAACAATGGTCCATTGTCCAAATACCTAACAACGGCCCGCTGCTAGGCGACAGTGTTCCATCGGTCTGTTGCCTAGCAACCTTTGTCGGGTGACCCTTGCTTGGCAACCATGGTCCATTGTCCATATTCAACAATGGTCCATTGTGAATCAACAATGGTCCATTGTCCAAATACCTAACAATGGCCTGTTGCTATGCGACAGTGTTCCATTGGTCTGTTGCCTAGCAACCGTTGTCGGGTGACCCTTGCTTAGCAACCATGGTCCATTGTCCATATTCAACAATGGTCCATTGTGAATCAACAACGGTCCATTGTCCAAATACCTAACAATGGCCCGTTGCTAGGCGACAGTGTTCCATCGGCCCGTTGCCTAGCAACCATTGTCGGGTGACCCTTGCTTAGCAACCATGGTCCTTTGTCCATATTCAACAATGGTCCATTGTGAATCAACAATGGTCCATTGTCCAAATACCTAACAATGGCCCGTTGCTAGGCGACAGTGTACCATTGGTCCGTTGCCTAGCAACCGTTGTCGGGTGACCCTTTCTTAGCAACCATGGTCCATTGTCCATATTCAACAATGGTCCATTGTGAATCAATAATGGTCCATTGTCCAAATACCTAACAACGGCCCGTTGCTAGGCGACAGTGTTCCATTGGTCCGTTGCCTAGCAACCGTTGTCGGGTGACCCTTGCTTAGCAACCATGGTCCATTATCCATATTCAACAATGGTCCATTGTGAATCAACGATGGTCCATTGTCCAAATACCTAACAACGGCCCGTTGCTAGGCGACAGTGTTCCATTGGTCCGTTGCCTAGCAACCGTTGTCGGGTGACCCTTGCTTGGCAACCATGGTCCATTGTCCATATTCAACAATGGTCCATTGTGAATCAACAATGGTCCATTGTCCAAATACCTATCAACGGCCCGTTGCTAGGCGACAGTGTTCCATTGGTCCGTTGCCTAGCAACCGTTGTCGGGTGACCCTTGCTTAGCAACCATGGTCCATTGTCCATATTCAACAATGGTCCATTGTGAATCAATAATGGTCCATTGTCCCAATACCTAACAACGGCCTGTTGCTAGGCGACAGTGTTCCATTGGTCCGTTGCCTAGCAACCGTTGTCGGGTGACCCTTGCTTAGCAACCATGGTCCATTGTCATAGTAATAGTGTGCACAAGGTGTAGAGACGGCAAGAAAATAAGATTTTTGTCAAAATTTATTTCAATGCAAAGCCCCTATAAGCCGAATTTACTCAAATCTACTGAACTAGAAAATCTGTCGGTCACTCCATATACTCCACTCTGCCATTCCCTCTTATTAGGAATATGGCGATGTGAGTATCTGAACATGCGGTCTGAGATTTGTTAAAGGTAATTTGAGGTCTGAGTTGCTTTTCTGTGGCGCTGCGGTGCTCCGGCTAGTGGCTGTGTAAGTGCGATGTGATGACGTCACATCGCACCTACAACTCTGTTAGTGAGACTTCGGAGAGAGCGGCGGGGGAGAGTTGGAAGGTGAGTATAGTAGTTTTTATGTGTTAAACATTGAGGTGGAACATAATGAAGGGGGCCCATGAAACTGGGGGCAGAAGAAGGAGTGGGGGGGGGAACGGAATGAAACTGTGCAGAGATGGGGAGACATGAATTTGGGGGCAGAGATGGGGGACGTGAAACTGGGGGCAGAGATGGGGGGACATGAATCTGGGGGCAGAGATGGAGGGGACATGAATCTGGGGGCAGAGATGGGGGGACATGAATATGGGGGCAGAGATGGGGGGACATGAATCTGGGGGCAAAGATGGGGATACATGAATCTGGGGGCAGAGATGGAGGGGACATGAAACTGGGGGAGAGATAGAGGGGGGGACATGAAACTGGGGGCAGAGATGGGGGGGACATGAATCTGGGGGCAGAGATGGGGGGGACATGAATCTGGGGGCAGAGATGGAGGGGGGGACATGAATCTGGGGGCAGAGATGGGGGGGACATGAATCTGGGGGCAGAGATGAGGGGGACATGAATCTGGGGGCAGAGATGGGGGGGGACATGAATCTGGGGGCAGAGATGGGGGGACATGAATCTGGGGTTGCTATGGTTACGTTCTGGTTGCCATGGTTACGTTCTGGTTGCCATGGTTACGTTCTGGTTGCCATGGTTACGTTCTGGTTGCCATGATTACGTTCTGGTTGCTATGGTTATGTTCTGGTTGCTATTGTTATGTTCTGGTTGCCATGGTTATGGTCTGGTTGCTATGGTTATGGTCTGGTTGCTATGGTAATGTTCCGGTTGCTATGGTTATGTTCTGGTTGCCATGGTTACGTTCTGGTTGTCATGGTTATGTTCTGGTTGCCATGGTTACGTTCTGGTTGCCATGGTTATGTTCTGGTTGTCATGGTTATGTTCTGGTTGCTATGGTTACGTTCTGGTTGCCATGGTTACGTTCTGGTGGCCATGGTTACGTTCTGGTTGCTATGGTTACGTTCTGGTTGCCATGGTTACGTTCTGGTTGCCATGGTTACGTTCTGGTTGCTATGGTTACGTTCTGGTTGCTATGGTTACGTTCTGCTTGCTTTGGTTACGTTCTGGTTGCCATGGTAATGTTCTGTTTGCCATGGTTACGTTCTGGTTGCCATTGTCATGTTCTGGTTGTCATGGTTATGTTCTGGTTGCCATGGTTACGTTCTGGTTGCCATGGTTACGTTCTGGTTGCCATGGTTACGTTCTGGTTGCCATGATTACATTCTGTTTGCCATGGTAATGTTCTGTTTGCCATGGTTACGTTCTGGTTGCCATTGTCATGTTCTGGTTGTCATGGTTATGTTCTGGTTGCCATGGTTATGTTCTGGTACTATGGTTATTCTCTGGTTGCCATGGTTATGTTCTGGTTGCCATGGTTATGTTCTGGTTGCTATGGTTATCCTCTGGTTGCCATGGTTATGTTCTGGTTGCTATGGTTATGTTCTGGTTGCCGTGGTTATGTTCTGGTTGCCGTGGTTATGTTCTGGTTGCTGTGGTTATGTTCTGGTTGCTATGGTTATGTTCTGGTTGCCATGGTTATGTTCTGGTTGCCATGGTTATGTTCTGGTTGCTATGGTTATCCTCTGGTTGCTATGGTTATCCTCTGGTTGCTATGGTTATGTTCTGGTTGCTATGGTTATGTTCTGGTTGCTATGGTTATGTTCTGGTTGCTATGGTTATGTTCTAGTTGCTATGGTTATGTTCTGGTTGCCATGGTTATGTTCTGGTTGCCGTGGTTATGTTCTGGTTGCCGTGGTTATGTTCTGGTTGCTATGGTTATGTTCTGGTTGCCATAGTTATCCTCTGGTTGCCATAGTTATCCTCTGGTTGCCATGGTTATGTTCTGGTTGCCATGGTTATGTTCTGGTTGCTATGGTTATGTTCTGGTTGCCGTGGTTATGTTCTGGTTGCTATGGTTATGTGCTGGTTGCCATGGTTATGGTCTGGTTGCTATGGTTACGTTCTGGTTGCTATGGTTATGTTCTGGTTGCTATGGTTATGTTCTGGTTGCCATGGTTATGTTCTGGTTGCCATGGTTATGTTCTGGTTGCTATGGTTATGTTCTGGTTGCTATGGTTATGTTCTGGTTGCTATGGTTATGTTCTGGTTGCTATGGTTATCCTCTAATTGCTATGGTTATGTTCTGGTTGCTATGGTTATCCTCTGGTTGCTATGGTTATGTTCTGGTTGCTAGGGTTATTCTTTGGTTGCCATGGTTATCCTCTGGTTGCCATGGTTATGTTCTGGTTGCCATGGTTATGTTCTGGTTGCTATGGTTATGTTCTGGTTGCCATGGATATGTTCTGGTTGCCATGGTTATGTTCTGGTTGCCATGGTTATGTTCTGGTTGCTATGTTTATGTTCTGGTTGCTATGGTTATCCTCTGGTTGCTATGGTTATGTTCTGGTTGCTATGGTTATCCTCTGGTTGCTATGGTTATGTTCCGGTTGCCATGGTTATGTTCTGGTTGCTATGGTTATGTTCTGGTTGCTAGGGTTATTCTTTGGTTGCCATGGTTATCCTCTGGTTGCCATGGTTATGTTCTGGTTGCCATGGTTATGTTCTGGTTGCTATGGTTATGTTCTGGTTGCTATGGTTATCCTCTGGTTGCTATGTTTATGTTCTGTTGCTATGGTTATCCTCTGGTTGCTATGGTTATGTTCTGGTTGCCATGGTTATGTTCTGGTTGCCATGGTTATGTTCTGGTTGCCATGGTTATGTTCTGGTTGCCATGGTTATCCTCTGGTTGCTATGGTTATGATCTGGTTGCTATGGTTATCCTCTGGTTGCTGTGGTTATGTTCTGGTTGCTATGGTTATGTTCTGGTTGCTATGGTTATGTTCTGGTTGCCATGGTTATGTTCTGGTTGCTATGGTTATGTTCTGGTTGCCATGGTTATCCTCTGGTTGCCATGGTTATGTTCTGGTTGCCATGGTTATGTTCTGGTTGCTATGGTTATGTTCTGGTTGCTATGGTTATGTTCTGGTTGCTATGGTTATGTTCTGGTTGCCGTGATTATGTTCTGGTTGCCATGGTTATGTTCTGGTTGCCATGGTTATGTTCTGGTTGCCGTGGTTATGTTCTGGTTGCCATGGTTATGTTCTGGTTGTTATGGTTATGTTCTGGTTGCTATGATTATCCTCTGGTTGCTATGGTTATGTTCTGGTTGCTATTGTTATCCTCTGGTTGCTATGGTTATGTTCTGGTTGCTATGGTTATGTTCCGGTTGCCATGGTTATATTCTGGTTGCTATGGTTATGTTCTGGTTGCTAGGGTTATTCTTTGGTTGCCATGGTTATGTTCTGGTTGCTATGGTTATGTTCTGGTTGCTATGGTTATGTTCTGGTTGCTATGGTTATGTTCTGGTTGCTATGGTTATTTGCTGGTTGCCATGGTTATGGTCTGGTTGCTATGGTTACGTTCTGGTTGCTATGGTTATGTTCTGGTTGCCATGGTTATGTTCTGGTTGCTATGGTTATGTTCTGGTTGCTATAGTTATGTTCTGGTTGCTATGGTTATCCTCTGGTTGCCATGGTTATGTTCTGGTTGCTATGATTATGTTCTGGTTGCTATGATTATGTTCTGGTTGCTATGGTTATGTTCTGGTTGCTATGGTTATGTTCTGGTTGCTATGGTTATGTTCTGGTTGCCATGGATATGTTCTGGTTGCCATGGTTATGTTCTGGTTGCCATGGTTATGTTCTGGTTGCTATGGTTATGTTCTGGTTGCTATGGTTACGTTCTGGTTGCTTTGGTTATGTTCTGGTTGCTATGTTTATGTTCTGGTTGCTATGGTTATGTTCTGGTTGCTATGTTTATGTTCTGGTTGCAATGGTTACAATCTGGTTGCTATGGTTATGGTCTGGTTGCTATGGTTATGTTCTGGTTGCCATGGTTACGTTCTGGTTGCTATGGTTATGTTCTGGTTGCTATGGTTATGTTCTGGTTGCTATGGTTATGTTCTGGTTGCTATGGTTACGTTCCGGTTGCCATGGTTATGTTCGGGTTGCCATGGTTACGTTCTGGTTGCATGGTTACGTTCTGGTTGCTATGTTTATGTTATGGTTGCTATGGTTACGTTCTGGTTGCTATGGTTATGTTCTGGTTGCCATGGTTATGTTCTGGTTGCCATAGTTACGTTCTGGTTGCTATAGTTATGGTCTGGTTGCTATGGTTATGTTCTGGTTTCCATGGTTACGTTCTGGTTGCCATGGTTATGTTCTGGTTGCTAGGCGACAGTTTTCCATTGGTCCGTTGCCTAGCAACCGTTGTCGGGTGACCCTTGCTTAGCAACCATGGTCCATTGTCCATACTCAACAATGGTCCATTGTGAATAAACAATGGTCCATTGTCCAAATACCTAACAACGGCCCGTTGCTAGGCGACAGTGTTCCATCGGCCCGTTGCCTAGCAACCGTTGTCGGGTGACCCTTGCTTAGCAACCATGGTCCATTGTCCATATTCAACAATGGTCCATTGTGAATCAACAATGGTCCATTGACCAAATACCTAAAAATGGCCTGTTGCTATGCGACAGTGTTCCATTGGTCCGTTGCCTAGCAACCGTTGTCGGGTGACCCTTGCTTAGCAACCATGGTCCATTGTCCATATTCAACAATGGTCCATTGTGAATCAACAATGGTCCATTGTCCAAATACCTATCAACGGCCCGTTGCTAGGAGACAGTGTTCCATTGGTCCGTTGCCTAGCAACCGTTGTCGGGTGACTCTTGCTTAGCAACCATGGTCCATTGTCCATATTCAACAATGGTCCATTGTGAATCAACAATGGTCTATTGTCCAAATACCTAATAATAACCCGTTGCTAGGAGACAGTGTTCCATTGGTCCGTTGCCTAGCAACAATTGTCGGGTGACCCTTGCTTAGCAACCATGGTCCATTGTCCAAATTCAACAATGGTCCATTGTGAATCAACAATGGTCCATTGTGCAAATACCTAACAATGGCCCGTTGCTAGGCGACAGTGTTCCATTGGTCCGTTGCCTAGCAACCATTGTCGGGTGACCCTTGCTTAGCAACCATGGTCCATTGTCCATATATTAAACAATGGTCCATTGTGAATCAACAATGGTCCATTGTCCAAATACCTAACAATGGCCCGTTGCTAGGCGACAGTTTTCCATTGGTTCGTGTCCTAGCAACCGTTGTCGGGTGACCCTTGCTTAGCAACCATGGTCCAATGTCCATATTCAACAATGGTCCATTTTGAATCAACAATGGTCCATTGTCCAAATACCTAACAATGGCCCTTTGCTAGGCGACAGTGTTCCATTGGTCCGTTGCCTAGCAACCATTGTCGGGTGACCCTTGCTTAGCAACCATGGTCCATTGTCCATATATTAAACAATGGTCCATTGTGAATCAACAATGGTCCATTGTCCAAATACCTAACAATGGCCCGTTGCTAGGCGACAATGTTCCATCGGTCTGTTGCCTAACAACCTTTGCCGGGTGACCCTTGCTTGGCAACCATGGTCCATTGTCCATATTCAACAATGGTCCATTGTGAATCAACAATGGTCCATTGTCCAAATACCTAACAATGGCCTGTTGCTATGCGACAGTGTTCCATTGGTCCGTTGCTTAGCAACCGTTGTCGGGTGACCCTTGCGTAGCAACCATGGTCCATTGTCCATATTCAACAATGGTCCATTGTGAAACAACAATGGTCCATTGTCCAAATACCTAACAATGGCCCGTTGCTAGGAGACAGTGTTCCATTGGTCCGTTGTCTAGCAACCGTTGTCGGGTGACCCTTGCTTAGCAACCATGGTCCATTGTCCATATTCAACAATGGTCCATTGTGAATCAACAATGGTCTATTGTCCAAATACCTAACAATGGCCCGTGTCTAGGCGACAGTGTTCCATTGGTCCGTTGCCTAGCAACCGTTGTCGGGTGACCCTTGCTTAGCAACCATGGTCCATTGTCCAAATTGAACAATGGTCCATTGTGAATCAACAATGGTCCATTGTGCAAATACCTAACAATGGCCCGTTGCTAGGCGACAGTGTTCCATTGGTCCGTTGCCTAGCAACCGTTGTCGGGTGATCCTTGCTTAGCAACCATGGTCCATTGTCCATATTCAACAACGGTCCATTGTGAATCAACAATGGTCAATTGTCCAAATACCTAACAATGGCCCGTTGCTAGGCGACAGTGTTCCATTGGTCCGTTGCCTAGCAACCGTTGTCGGGTGACCCTTGCTTAGCAACCATGGTCCATTGTCCATATTCAACAATGGTCCATTGTGAATCAACAATGGTCCATTGTGCAAATACCTAACAATGGCCCGTTGCTAGGCGACAGTGTTCCATTGGTCCGTTGCCTAGCAACCGTTGTCGGGTGACCCTTTCTTAGCAACCATGGTCCATTGTCCATATTCAACAATGGTCCATTGTGAATCAACAATGGTCAATTGTCCAAATACCTAACAATGGCCCGTTGCTAGGCGACAGTGTTCCATTGGTCCGTTGCCTAGCATCCGTTGTCTGGTGACGCTTGCTTAGCAACCATGGTCCATTGTCCATATATTAAACAATGGTCCATTGTGAATCAACAATGGTCCATTATCCAAATACCTAACAATGGACCGTTGCTAGGTGACAGTGTTCCATTGGTCCGTTGCCTAGCAACCATTGTCGGGTGACCCTTGCTTAGCAACCATGGTCCATTGTCCAAATTCAACAATGGTCCATTGTGAATCAACAATGGTCCATTGTGCAAATACCTAACAATGGCCCGTTGCTAGGTGACAGTGTTCCATTGGTCCGTTGCCTAGCAACCGTTGTCGGGTGACCCTTTCTTAGCAACCATGGTCCATTGTCCATATTCAACAATGGTCCATTGTGAATCAACAATGGTCAATTGTCCAAATACCTAACAATGGCCCGTTGCTAGGCGACAGTGTTCCATTGGTCCGTTGCCTAGCAACCGTTGTCGGGTGACCCTTTCTTAGCAACCATGGTCCATTGTCCATATTCAACAATGGTCCATTGTGAATCAACAATGGTCCATTGTCCAAATACCTAACAACGGCCCGTTGCTAGGCGACAGTGTTCCATTGTTCCGTTGCCTAGCAACCATTGTCGGGTGACCCTTGCAAAGCAACCATGGTCCATTGTCCATATTCAACAATGGTCCATTGTGAATCAACAATAGTCCATTGTCCAAATACCTATCAACGGCCCGTTGCTAGGCGACAGTTTTCCATTGGTCCGTTGCCTAGCAACCGTTGTCGGGTGACCCTTGCTTAGCAACCATAGTCCATTGTCCATATTCAACAATGGTTCATTGTGAATCAACAATGGTCCATTGTCCAAATACCTAACAACGGCCCGTTGCTAGGCGACAGTGTTCCATTGGTCCGTTGCCTAGCAACCGTTGTCGGGTGACCCTTGCTTAGCAACCATAGTCCATTGTCCATATTCAACAATGGTTCATTGTGAATCAACAATGGTCCATTGTCCAAATACCTAACAACGGCCCGTTGCTAGGCGACAGTGTTCCATTGATCCGTTGCCTAGCATCCATTGTCGGGTGACCCTTGCTTAGCAACCATGGTCCATTGTCCATATTCAACAATGGTCCATTGTCCAAATACCTAACAATGGCCCGTTGCTAGGTGACAGTGTTCCATTGTTCCGTTGCCTAGCAACCATTGTCGGGTGACCCTTGCTTAGCAACCATGGTCCATTGTCCATATTCAATAATGGTCCATTGTGAATCAACAATGGTCTATTGTCCAAATACCTAACAACGGCCCGTTGCTAGGCGACAGTGTTCCATTGTTCCGTTGACTAGCAACCGTTGTCGGGTGACCCTTGCTTAGCAACCATAGTCCATTGTCCATATTCAACAATGGTTCATTGTGAATCAACAATGGTCCATTGTCCAAATACCTAACAACGGCCCGTTGCTAGGCGACAGTGTTCCATTGGTCCGTTGCCTAGCAACCGTTGTCGGGTGACCCTTGCTTAGCAACCGTGGTCCATTGTCCATATTCAACAATGGTCCATTGTGAATCAACAATGGTCCATTGTCCAAATACCTAACAATGGCCCGTTGCTAGGCGACAGTGTTCCATTGGTCCGTTGCCTAGCAACCGTTGTCGGGTGACCCTTGCTTAGCAACCGTGGTCCATTGTCCATATTCAACAATGGTCCATTGTGAATCAACAATGGTCCATCGTCCAAATACCTAACAACGGCCCGTTGCTAGGCGACAGTGTTCCATTGATCCGTTGCCTAGCATCCGTTGTCGGGTGACCCTTGCTTAGCAACCATGGTCCATTGTCCATATTCAACAATGGTCCATTGTCCAAATACCTAACAATGGCCCGTTGCTAGGCGACAGTGTTCCATTGTTCCGTTGCCTAGCAACCGTTGTCGGGTGACCCTTGCTTAGCAACCATGGTCCATTGTCCATATTCAACAATGGTCCATTGTGAATCAACAATGGTCTATTGTCCAAATACCTAACAATGGCCCGTTGCTAGGCGACAGTGTTCAATTCTTCCGTTACCTAGCAACCGCTGTCAGGTGACCCTTGCTTAGCAACCATAGTCCATTGTCCATATTCAACAATGGTCCATTGTGAATCAACAATGGTCTATTGTCCAAATACCTAACAATGGCCCATTGCTAGGCGACAGTGTTCCATTGGTCCGTTGCCTAGTAACCGTTGTCGAGTGACCCTTGCTTAGCAAACATGGTCCATTGTCCATATTCAACAATGGTCCATTGTGAATCAACAATGGTCCATTGTCCAAATACCTAACAACGGCCCGTTGCTAGGCGACAGTGTTCTATTGATCCGTTGCCTAGCAACCATTGTCAGGTGACCCTTGCTTAGCAACCGTGGTCCATTGTCCATATTCAACAATGGTCCATTGTGAATCAACAATGGTCCATTGTCCAAATACCTAACAATGGCCCGTTGCTAGGCGACAGTGTTCCATTGGTCCGTTGCCTAGCAACCGTTGTCGGGTGACCCTTGCTTAGCAACCGTGGTCCATTCTCCTTATTCAACAATGGTCCATTGTGAATCAACAATGGTCCATTGTCCAAATACCTAACAATGGCCCTTTGCTAGGCGACAGTGTTCCATTGTTCCGTTGCCTAGCAACCATTGTCGGGTGACCCTTGCTTGGCAACCATGGTCCATTGTCCATATTCAACAATGGTCCATTGTGAATCAACAATGGTCCATCGTCCAAATACCTAACAACGGCCCGTTGCTAGGCGACAGTGTTCCATTGATCCGTTGCCTAGCATCCGTTGTCGGGTGACCCTTGCTTAGCAACCATGGTCCATTGTCCATATTCAACAATGGTCCATTGTGAATCAACAATGGTCCATTGTCCAAATACCTAACAATGGCCCGTTGCTAGGCGACAGTGTTCCATTGGTCCGTTGCCTAGCAACCGTTGTCGGGTGACCCTTGCTTAGCAACCATGGTCCATTGTCCATATTCAACAATGGTCCATTGTGAATAAACAATGGTCCATTGTCCAAATACCTAACAACGGCCCGTTGCTAGGCGACAGTGTTCCATCGGCCCGTTGCCTAGCAACCGTTGTCGGGTGACCCTTGCTTAGCAACCATGGTCCTTTGTCCATATTCAACAATGGTCCATTGTGAATCAACAATGGTCCATTGTCCAAATACCTAACAACGTCCCGTTGCTAGGCGACAGTGTTCCATTGGTCCGTTGCCTAGCAACCGTTGTCGAGTGACCTTTGCTTAGCAACCATGGTCCATTGTCCATATTCAACAATGGTCCATTGTGAATCAACAATGGTCCATTGTCCAAATACCTAACAACGGCCCGTTGCTAGGCGACAGTGTTCCATCGGCCCGTTGCCTAGCAACCGTTGTCGGGTGACCCTTGCTTAGCAACCATGGTCCTTTGTCCATATTCAACAATGGTCCATTGTGAATCAACAATGGTCCATTGTCCAAATACCTAACAACGTCCCGTTGCTAGGCGACAGTGTTCCATTGGTCCATTGCCTAGCAACCGTTGTCGAGTGACCTTTGCTTAGCAACCATGGTCCATTGTCCATATTCAACAATGGTCCATTGTGAATCAACAATGTTCCATTGTCCAAATACCTAACAATGGCCCGTTGCTAGGCGACAGTGTTCCATTGGTCCATTGCCTAGCAACCGTTGTCGGGAGACCCCTGCTTAGCAACCATGGTCCATGGTCCATATTCAACAATGGTCCATTGTGAATCAACAATGGTCCATTGTCCAAATACCTAACAATGGCCCGTTGCTAGGCGACAGTTTTCTATTGGTCCGTTGCCTAGCAACCGTTGTCGGGTGACCCTTGCTTAGCCACCATGGTCCATTGTCCATATTCAACAATGGTCCATTGTGAATCAACAATGGTCCATTGTCCAAATACCTAACAACAGCCCGTTGCTAGGCGATAGAGTTCCATCGGCCCGTTGCCTAGCAACCGTTGTCGGGTGACCCTTGCTTAGCAACCATGGTCCTTTGTCCATATTCAACAATGGTCCATTGTGAATCAACAATGGTCCATTGTCCAAATACCTAACAATGGCCCGTTCCTAGGCGACAGTGTTCCATTGGTCCGTTGCCTAGCAACCGTTGTCGTGTGACCCTTGCTTAGCAGCCATGGTCCATTGTCCATATTCAACAATGGTACATTGTGAATCAACAATGGTCCATTGTCTAAATACCTAACAACGGCCCGTTGCTAGGCAACAGTGTTCCATTGGTCCGTTGCCTAGCAACCATTGTCGGGTGACCCTTGCTTAGCAACCATGGTCCATTGTCCATATTCAACAATAATCCATTGTGAATCAACAATGGTCCATTGTCCAAATACCTATCAACGGCCCGTTGCTAGGCGATAGAGTTCCATCGGCCCGTTGCCTAGCAACCGTTGTCGGGTGACCCTTGCTTAGCAACCATGGTCCTTTGTCCATATTCAACAATGGTCCATTGTGAATCAACAATGGTCCATTGTCCAAATACCTAACAATGGCCCGTTCCTAGGCGACAGTGTTCCATTGGTCCGTTGCCTAGCAACCGTTGTCGTGTGACCCTTGCTTAGCAGCCATGGTCCATTGTCCATATTCAACAATGGTACATTGTGAATCAACAATGGTCCATTGTCTAAATACCTAACAACGGCCCGTTGCTAGGCAACAATGTTCCATTGGTCCGTTGCCTAGCAACCATTGTCGGGTGACCCTTGCTTAGCAACCATGGTCCATTGTCCAAATTCAACAATGGTCCATTGTGAATCAACAATGGTCCATTGTCCAAATACCTAACAATGGCCCGTTGCTTGGCGACAGTGTTCCATCGGTCCGTTGCCTAGCAACCGTTGTCGGGTGACCCTTACTTAGCAACCATGGTCCTTTGTCCATAATCAACAATGGTCCATTGTGAATCAACAATGGTCCATTGTCCAAATACCTAACAATGGCTTGTTGCTAGGCGAAAGTGTTCCATTGGTCCGTTGCCTAGCAACCGTTGTCGGGTGACCCTTGCTTAACAACCATAGTCCATTGTCCATATTCAACAATGGTCCATTGTGAATCAACAATGGTCCATTGTCCAAATACCTAACAATGGCCCGTTGCTAGGCGACAGTGTTCCATTGGTCCGTTGCCTAGCAACCGCTGTTGGGTGACCCTTGCTTAGCAACCATGGTCCATTGTCCATATTCAACAATAATCCATTGTGAATCAACAATGGTCCATTGTCCAAATACCTAACAACGGCCCGTTGCTAGGCGACAGTGTTCCATTGTTCCATTGCCTAGCAACCATTGTCGGGTGACCCTTGCTTAGCAACCATGGTCCATTGTCCATATTCAACAATGGTCCATTGTGAATCAACAATAGTCCATTGTCCAAATACCTATCAACGGCCCGTTGCTAGGCGACAGTGTTCCATTGTTCCGTTGCCTAGCAACCATTGTCGGGTGACCCTTGCTTAGCAACCATGGTCCATTGTCCATATTCAACAATGGTCCATTGTGAATCAACAATGGTCCATTGTCCAAATACCTATCAACGGCCCGTTGCTAGGCGACAGTTTTCATTGGTCCGTTGCCTAGCAACCGTTGTCGGGTGACCCTTGCTTAGCAACCATAGTCCATTGTCCATATTCAACAATGGTCCATTGTGAATCAACAATGGTCCATTGTCCAAATACCTAACAACGGCCCGTTGCTAGGCGACAGTGTTCCATTGATCCGTTGCCTAGCATCCATTGTCGGGTGACCCTTGCTTAGCAACCATGATCCATTGTCCATATTCAACATCGGTCCATTGTCCAAATACCTAACAATGGCCCGTTGCTAGGCGACAGTGTTCCATTGTTCCGTTGCCTAGCAACCATTGTCGGGTGACCCTTGCTTAGCAACCATGGTCCATTGTCCATATTCAACAATGGTCCATTGTGAATCAACAATGGTCTATTGTCCAAATACCTAACAACGGTCCGTTGCTAGGCGACAGTGTTCCATTGTTCCGTTGACTAGCAACCGTTGTCGGGTGACCCTTGCTTAGCAACCATAGTCCATTGTCCATATTCAACAATGGTTCATTGTGAATCAACAATGGTCCATTGTCCAAATACCTAACAACGTCCCGTTGCTAGGCGACAGTGTTCCATTGGTCCGTTGCCTAGCAACCGTTGTCGGGTGACCCTTGCTTAGCAACCGTGGTCCATTGTCCATATTCAACAATGGTCCATTGTGAATCAACAATGGTCCATTGTCCAAATACCTAACAATGGCCCGTTGCTAGGCGACAGTGTTCCATTGGTCCGTTGCCTAGCAACCATTGTCGGGTGACCCTTGCTTAGCAACCGTGGTCCATTGTCCATATTCAACAATGGTCCATTGTGAATCAACAATGGTCCATTGTCCAAATACCTAACAACGTCCCGTTGCTAGGCGACAGTGTTCCATTGGTCCGTTGCCTAGCAACCGTTGTCGGGTGACCCTTGCTTAGCAACCGTGGTCCATTGTCCATATTCAACAATTTTCCATTGTGAATCAACAATGGTCCATCGTCCAAATACCTAACAACGGCCCGTTGCTAGGCGACAGTGTTCCATTGATCCGTTGCATAGCATCCGTTGTCGGGTGACCCTTGCTTAGCAACCATGGTCCATTGTCCATATTCAACAATGGTCCATTGTCCAAATACCTAACAATGGCCCGTTGCTAGGCGACAGTGTTCCATTGTTCCGTTGCCTAGCAACCGTTGTCGGGTGACCCTTGCTTAGCAACCATGGTCCATTGTCCATATTCAACAATGGTCCATTGTGAATCAACAATGGTCTATTGTCCAAATACCTAACAACGTCCCGTTGCTAGGCGACAGTGTTCCATTGGTCCATTGCCTAGCAACCGTTGTCGAGTGACCTTTGCTTAGCAACCATGGTCCATTGTCCATATTCAACAATGGTCCATTGTGAATCAACAATGGTCCATTGTCCAAATACCTAACAATAGCCCGTTGCTAGGCGACAGTGTTCCATTGGTCCGTTGCCTAGCAACCGTTGTCGGGTGACCCTTGCTTAGCAACCGTGGTCCATTGTCCATATTCAACAATGGTCCATTGTGAATCAACAATGGTCCATTGTCCAAATACCTAACAACGTCCCGTTGCTAGGCGACAGTGTTCCATTGGTCCGTTGCCTAGCAACCATTGTCGGGTGACCCTTGCTTAGCAACCGTGGTCCATTGTCCATATTCAACAATGGTCCATTGTGAATCAACAATGGTCCATCGTCCAAATACCTAACAACGGCCCGTTGCTAGGCGACAGTGTTCCATTGATCCGTTGCCTAGCATCCGTTATCGGGTGACCCTTGCTTAGCAACCATGGTCCATTGTCCATATTCAACAATGGTCCATTGTGAATCAACAATGGTCCATTGTCCAAATACCTAACAATGGCCCGTTGCTAGGCGACAGTGTTCCATTGGTCCGTTGCCTAGCAACCGTTGTCGGGTGACCCTTGCTTAGCAACCATGGTCCATTGTCCATATTCAACAATGGTCCATTGTGAATCAACAATGGTCCATTGTCCAAATACCTAACAACGTCCCGTTGCTAGGCGACAGTGTTCCATTGGTCCGTTGCCTAGCAACCGTTGTCGAGTGACCTTTGCTTAGCAACCATGGTCCATTGTCCATATTCAACAATGGTCCATTGTGAATCAACAATGGTCCATTGTCCAAATACCTAACAATGGCCCGTTGCTAGGCGACAGTGTTCCATTGGTCCGTTGCCTAGCAACCGTTGTCGGGTGACCCTTGCTTAGCAACCATGGTCCTTTGTCCATATTCAACAATGGTCCATTGTGAATCAACAATGGTCCATTGTCCAAATACCTAACAACGTCCCGTTGCTAGGCGACAGTGTTCCATTGGTCCATTGCCTAGCAACCGTTGTCGAGTGACCTTTGCTTAGCAACCATGGTCCATTGTCCATATTCAACAATGGTCCATTGTGAATCAACAATGTTCCATTGTCCAAATACCTAACAATGGCCCGTTGCTAGGCGACAGTGTTCCATTGGTCCATTGCCTAGCAACCGTTGTCGGGAGACCCCTGCTTAGCAACCATGGTCCATGGTCCATATTCAACAATGGTCCATTGTGAATCAACAATGGTCCATTGTCCAAATACCTAACAATGGCCCGTTGCTAGGCGACAGTGTTCCATTAGTCCGTTGCCTAGCAACCGTTGTCTGGTGACCCTTGCTTAGCAACAATGGTCCATTGTCCAAATACCTAACAATGGCCCGTTGCTAGGCGACAGTCGGGTGACCCTTGCTTAGCCACCATGGTCCATTGTCCATATTCAACAATGGTCCATTGTGAATCAACAATGGTCCATTGTCCAAATACCTAACAACAGCCCGTTGCTAGGCGATAGTGTTCCATCGGCCCGTTGCCTAGCAACCGTTGTCGGGTGACCCTTGCTTAGCAACCATGGTCCTTTGTCCATATTCAACAATGGTCCATTGTGAATCAACAATGGTCCATTGTCCAAATACCTAACAATGGCCCGTTCCTAGGCGACAGTGTTCCATTGGTCCGTTGCCTAGCAACCGTTGTCGTGTGACCCTTGCTTAGCAGCCATGGTCCATTGTCCATATTCAACAATGGTACATTGTGAATCAACAATGGTCCATTGTCTAAATACCTAACAACGGCCCGTTGCTAGGCAACAGTGTTCCATTGGTCCGTTGCCTAGCAACCATTGTCGGGTGACCCTTGCTTAGCAACCATGGTCCATTGTCCATATTCAACAATGGTCCATTGTGAATCAACAATGGTCCATTGTCCAAATACCTAACAATGGCCCGTTGCTAGGCGACAGTGTTCCATTGGTCCGTTGCCTAGCAACCGTTGTCAGGTGACCCTTGCTTAGCAACCATGGTCCATTGTCCATATTCAACAATGGTCCATTGTGAATCAACAATGGTCCATTGTCCAAATACCTAACAACGGCCCGTTGCTAGGCGATAGTGTTCCATTGGTCCGTTGCCTAGCAACCGTTGTCGGGTGACCCTTGCTTAGCAACCATGGTCCATTGTCCATATTCAAGAATGGTCCATTGTGAATCAACGATGGTCCATTGTCCAAATACCTAACAATGGCCCGTTGCTAGGCGACAGTGTTCCATTGGTCCGTTGCCTAGCAACCATTGTCGGGTGACCCTTGCTTAGCAAACATGGTCCATTGTCCATATTCAACAATAATCCATTGTGAATCAACAATGGTCCATTGTCCAAATACCTATCAACGGCCCGTTACTAGGCGACAGTGTTCCATCGGTCCGTTGCCTAGCAACCGTTGTCGGTTGACCCTTGCTTAGCAACCATGGTCCTTTGTCCATAATCAACAATGGTCCATTGTGAATCAACAATGGTCCATTGTTCAAATACCTAACAATGGCTTGTTGCTAGGCGAAAGTGTTCCATTGGTCCGTTGCCTAGCAACCATTGTCGGGTGACCCTTGCTTAACAACCATAGTCCATTGTCCATATTCAACAATGGTCCATTGTGAATCAACAATGGTCCATTGTCCAAATACCTAACAATGGCCCGTTGCTAGGCGACAGTGTTCCATTGGTCCATTGCCTAGCAACCGCTGTTGGGTGACCCTTGCTTAGCAACCATGGTCCATTGTCCATATTCAACAATGGTCCATTGTGAATCAACAATGGTCCATTGTCCAAATACCTAACAACGGCCCGTTGCTAGGCGACAGTGTTCCATTGGCCCGTTGCCTAGCAACCGTTGTCGGGTGACCCTTACTTAGCAACCATGGTCCTTTGTCCATATTCAACAATGGTCCATTGTGAATCAACAATGGTCCATTGTCCAAATACCTAACAACGGCCCGCTGCTAGGCGACAGTGTTCCATCGGTCTGTTGCCTAGCAACCTTTGTCGGGTCACCCTTGCTTAGCAACCATGGTCCATTGTCCATATTTAACAATGGTCCATTGTGAATCAACAATGGTCCATTGTCCAAATACCTAACAATGGCCCGTTGCTAGGCGACAGTGTTCCATTGGTCCGTTGCCTAGCAACCATTGTCGGGTGACCCTTGCTTAGCAACCATGGTCCATTGTCCATATTCAACAATGGTTCATTGTGAATCAACATTGGTCCATTGTCCAAATACCTAACAACGGCCCGTTGCTAGGCGACAGTGTTCCATTGGTCCCTTGCCTAGCAACCATTGTCGGGTGACCCTTGCTTAGCAACCATGGTCCATTGTCCATATTCAACAATGGTCCATTGTGAATCAACAATGGTCCATTGTCCAAATACCTAACAATGGCCCGTTGCTAGGCGACAGTGTTCCATTGGTCCGTTGCCTAGCAACCGTCGTCTGTTGACCCTTGCTTAGCAACCATGGTCCATTGTCCATATTCAACAATGGTCCATTGTGAATCAACAATGA